>NC_053154.1:47573461-47912961 GCF_016835505.1 Polypterus senegalus
TATGGGATGGCTCTTTAAGACCTAACCCTCCTCAGTGAGGCCTCTTTCTCTCTCATGCTCAGAGGCTCTTTGATCTTTGCTCAACAACAGTAACGTCATTGCTTAGCAGAGAACTAAAGGGGAGTTTTGTTGAAAGGAGCGAAGTTTGGGAGCCTCCAGAGGACTGAAGTCGCAGTAGCAGTAGGGCATCTGAGGAAGTTCTTGTTAGTGCTCGTTCTGAAAGCTTCGAAAGCCCAAAGCTTATATCTCGCCGGAGACATGGAACATCAGCTGCTGTGCTGCGAAGTGGAGACCATCAAACGTGCATACCAAGACGCAAATCTGCTCAATGACAGAGTTCTACAGACAATGCTAAAAGCTGAAGAGAACTACTTACCTTCTGCAAATTACTTTAAGTGTGTACAGAAAGAAATTGTGCCTTACATGAGGAAAATTGTTGCAACTTGGATGTTGGAGGTTTGTGTGAAAGCAAAAAAAAAATATATATATATATAATATTAATAATAGCAAAAATATGTTCTGCAAGCTTTTGTCACGATACACTGCAATTCTTGCCCTTTGGACCCGTTTTAAATGTACATTTCAGTCTACGGAAATTGTGACAGTATCATTACCAAGTTGGTCTTTTTTTCACCATGTTCTGATTTTCCATGGACTAATTCGATGGTATTTATTAAAGAAATAAATAAATAAACAAGCAAGAATTACAGACGAGCAAAAAAAAGTTTTCTTGCCTGCTTCTAAATAGTTCCGAATGCGCTCTTCCCTTTCTTCCTAATGATTTTTCAGAATAGAGACCGCAATGTTAAACTTTCGTTTCTTGTATAAGACAAGAAACCTTCAGAAATATTTTATTTTAATTTATTTTAAATTAATATCAATGTACACGTATGCAGTGCTACTCGTGCCAGTAATATGCGCCATCTTTGATCTCGGTTGCGCTAACGCTTTAAAATATTTAAAATATTTTTTTAAATACTCATTGACATATTACAGAGTCATAAATGCTAATAATACAGATCGTGTGTTAGCAATACGCAAAATTTCAAGAGAATTTTAGAAGGAAAACTTTACCTTTCTTTGTTTTGAGTTTAGGAGCGGAACCGACCATGTGCAGAACTCTCCGCTTAAGATCCAACCTCGTTTTTAACCTGTAAAAATGTACACGTTTTTTGACAATTAAAAATCTTTGCCATTTCGAAAACTAAACAGCTTAACCGACATTTTCATGTGTTTATTAGGTGACATTACGCTTGCTAAATATTTTTTATTAATTTTTGAATGTGCGTAACAGCTCGCCTCTCTAAATGTCGCATGGTATACTGAAAGGGCGCATTCTTATAATTTTAATTGTTTTTTGTCGTTTCTTTTGTCGTAATCTGAATATTTTTGGGTGTATCTAATAAAAGACCGTCTGAAGATTGTTTTCATATATTTTTTGTTCACTGTAATATTTTTAAAATATTTTTAAATATTTTTTGAAAAGATGACGAACTAGGAAATTGTAAGTGAAAGTAGCGTTGGACGCCACCTTCGCGTCTTTTCAAAATAGAATGCAAAAATTGTCTTTAAAGTAAATGAATTAATCATGCATTGATTTCTACGCTACATAACAATGATGCAAATTCTATAAAGATTTTTATTTAAACTTTAATACAGCTTGTCGAGCTAGATATAAGTGCGTTGCTTTAAAGTAATACAGTGCAAATGCACAACGTAAAGTTCTTTTACTTTCTTAATTTTGCTGTTTTGCTTAAATAAAGTTAGCGATTTTCTGACTTTTTTATTCTTTCTTTCTGATAGGTCTGTGAAGAGCAGAAATGTGAAGAGGAAGTTTTTCCTTTGGCTATGAACTATTTGGACAGATTTTTATCTGTGGAGCCCACAAAGAAAACCAGATTACAATTATTGGGAGCTACATGCATGTTTCTGGCTTCAAAAATGAAAGAAACGATTCCTCTCACTGCAGAAAAACTCTGTATTTACACCGACAATTCAATCAGACCCGGCGAATTATTGGTAATTTTTATTAATTTTTGTCTATGTTGCACTCTGCTGTCCGCAGTCTCGCGACATTTGGATATATCATTGCAAAAGGAGTATTTTAACCTTCGCAGGATTTAGAATATTACGGCAGTTTACACGGGTATTATTATTATTATTATTATTATTATTATTATTATTATTATTATTATTAAAAACGGGGTTTGGGGGACCCCAGTAATCTTTAAATCAGTTAAAGCCTGGTTGTCTACTGTTATCTGTTTATACACGCTACACTGTCCAATGACTGATTTCTTATTTCTAAAACTATACTAGGCTTTACAAAAGATTTTGAGCCCGCTGATAATGATGTGCGACTTTACCGTTTCCCAGTTTATTTTAGTAATTTTGGCAATAACCTCAACACGTGGAGCGATGGCTCCCTCTAACGTTGTGTTTGAATATGTGCTTCGGGTTTCGTTTCTGCAGAAACATTGTGTTGGCTGCTTATCATATTACCTTATAATGCATTATGTATGTACAGTGCTGTGTGGCATTTCGATATTCAAAGGATTTAATTGTGTTTTTTTCTGCATCCTCTTTTACAGCAAATGGAACTTTTAGTGTTGAACAAGCTGAAATGGGATCTCGCTTCAGTGACCCCCCATGATTTCATTGAACATTTCCTTTCCAAACTGCCCATCCACCAAGACACCAAGCAGATCCTCCGCAAACACGCTCAGACTTTCGTGGCTCTTTGTGCAACAGGTACGCATGAGAGTCATTCACCTAAGCGCACGTATTTCAGGCGGTTTTGCATTTGGAAATGACCTTTACAATCATCTATAGGAGGCACCCTCCCCTTTCCAGATTTTAAGCGCAAGGCACGGGTAGTATTCCGCGTTTGCATTTAGGTGTGGACGTGGAATACTTAATCATAGATCTGAAAGGTAAGTGCCTGATGGTTTTGTGCATTTCTTGACTACAGTTTAGTCACAGGCTAGCCGCATTGACGGTTTTGCTTTCAAAGAGGCGACTTAACATTTTTCATTATGGTCGGTTCCATGACCCTGGACGCGTTTCTTTAGAATTGAAAACTTGAGGCGCTCATGAGGGGAGCGCACGTGCTTACTGAACTTCTGAAAGAATATGTATTGTTAGACATTCGGTTATTTGTAGGAGCCGCAATGTAGAATTCATCACACTATGGTGTGTGTTTAGTTTTTTGATACCCGAGGATTAGTTTTGAGGAGTTTTCTTATATCCGTATAAAAAGCCGCAGCCCCCGGACTGGCGCTCATTGTTCTTGAAGCGCATGGCAGGATGAGGGCGGGGCTCCGTGCCTCCGAATCGTCAAGTGGTGTTGGGCTGAACGGATTGTCTGATAGGCAATCTGTACGGCGATCTTTCCTTCTGGAATTCAACGTTATATCTTGTAAACCTACTTTGTGAAAAGTATGGGGTCTCTCTATGAATGATCTCTAAAGCTCCGCTACATGAATTCATGTAGTGCCAGCCTAATCAGAAACTGTTTTTTGAGTATAAAATCTCACAAGTCATATACATATATGGACGTTTAATATGGACTACAAGTATATTTTCCTGGGCTATTTTATGTAGCTGAATGCAATGTCGAGTTATAGTATATATAAAGAAACGTTTACCTTCAGATTTTAAACATTTGGGGTAGTTAATGTTATATATTGTGTTGTTTGTATACACACACACAATTAATGCACATCTTTAGAGTGAAAAGCAGAGGTAGTGAAGATAATCCCAATATACTGGTGTTGGAACACAGCAGTGCTAAATGCAACACCACCTTGCTGCTGGTGTACTTAGTCATCACCCATTATCACTTCTAGAATATAGCAACTTATTAAGTGAACCAGGTTTGAGAAATTATGGGGAATCGGTGTAGTTCGAGTTTAGTATGATAGTCCACACAGTAACAAAGAGGCTAAAGGTCCATTATCATTCCATCTGGCTGTTCATACATTGCCTGGTTGTCTTCCACTTTTCATAATCTTGAGCAATTATATATGGAGCCTTGTTCTTTTCAGTTCATCCACCACCACTTTCATTCATATCTGGTTTTGGATTCCCCTGGACCTGTAATTCCTTCCTCCTCCACTGCAGTGCACTGCATTCAGTGTTCTCCACATATTGCTGCACATGTCTCAAGCCCATTTCCTGTTGCCACACAAAGTGTAACCTCCACAGGCCCTTTTTTTCTCTAAACTCTGTGCTCATCTTCTTCTCCCTCACAGAAACCTCTCCCATTCACATTTTCATTCTTTCCAGCTCTGAGTAATGTGGTGTCTTTGTTGGCCACTTAAGTGTTGCACAATTACTAGCCCAGCTTAAACTAACTTTCCCTTTCAGTTAAGTAGAAAGTTAGTTGAGAAGGTAGAATGAGGAAGAGTACAATTTCATTCTTGTGCATCGAGTCATAGAGACTGGTAAAGTACAATTTCTCATTTGTTGAAATGGAAGGTTTGAATTTGGACACCAAATCCTGAATATACACCTTTACTTATAGAGTGTCCATC
Organism: Polypterus senegalus; assembly: GCF_016835505.1. Classification (NCBI taxonomy): domain Eukaryota; kingdom Metazoa; phylum Chordata; class Cladistia; order Polypteriformes; family Polypteridae; genus Polypterus; species Polypterus senegalus. The sequence goes on from NC_053154.1 coordinate 47,577,997, forward strand.
CACTTTAGATCATAAATGCTTTTTATTTTTTATTCTAAGGCCATGATGGGAAGCTACGATTGTGAGAAGTATAAGTTGCTCAGCCTCAGTTTTGTTAGCTGTTTATACCTTTGGAAGCAAAAAGCCGTACTAGATCCATTACCTAGGGTCAACCAAATTTTGGATGCCCATGTAGTTTGTCTTTTATAGGCATATCCCACTAACATACTGCTCTTTTGATGCCTACACTCTTAAAAATAAAGGTGCCGGAGTGCTTCATCAGAACAATGTCATTGGGGAACCATTTTTGGTTCCCAGAAGACCCATCCATGTGAAGGTTCCAGAAAGAACCTTTATTTATTTAGATCCATAACAAGTTTCTTAAATAATTATGAATAGTTGATAACCAATTTGTATAAATATCAGTGGGTTCCTGATTTTAAAAGGACGCTTGCTCCATACAGTAACACTTGCAAAGTTAAGGTTTCCATAAACTATTAGTGTGCATACATTAAATATTTCAGGGCTTTTTTTTCTACAAATTGGAAAGTTTTTCAAAGCACAGAGAACCAACTTCATATGCCAAGAACCCTTCTCAGAATGAACTGGTGCTCTGTCAAGCAGTGGCTCTATGAAGAAACACACAACCCTGTAGAGAATGGAATAGTGCCATTAATGAACCTGTATTTTTAAGAGTGTATTTGGCCTGGATTAGTTCATCTAAAATGAGGTAAATGGGTGTTTGGACCTTTGTGAATGTGTGAAGCGTGTCAATATATTTTACTAGGCATCAGGGTTCAGAAGCTTACTCAACAATGGTGGCTTTTTAAAACCTCTCAGGTCTCAAAAGTGTTAGAATTAGATCTCCTTAAAGTACAAAATGTAGACTACTCTGGTTTCTGAAGATCATCAACAGAAGTTCAACAACCTGGTCATGTCAGAAAAGAAAATCCTTGGTGCGTGTACTTGATAAAATGACTCTTTGATTAACTTGGTCCTTAACCTATCAAATGTTAATCTGTGTAAAGAGCATCAGATTTTTTATAGTGCTTTTCTTCTTGGTTTTTATAATGGTACAATTTCCAGACTGGAATAGCCATTATGCTGATTTAGTTATGCTGTCTTAGAAAGCAAGGATTATGTACAATATGTAAGTCATGGGAAAAAGCTGTTTTTTCCTTTTTGTCTCTATCCAAGTAACTTGTCTAACAGAAGCTGATTTGTGCAACTCAAGCTCTTTTGTGTTTCGGTGAAGGTCAAGGGGAGTGGTGTTTGAAGTTAGTATTTAATTGAATTCGTTTAATGTACCTTTGCCAAAGAATCTGCTTGGTGGAGGTTCTGAGAGACATTCTTTTAAGACTAAAAGAATTAGGAATGGCAACTTGACAACTTGATATGGGATTCAAGAGAAAAAGTGTAAAGGTATTTGTATAACTTCTCATTTCATGTCTGCGAGAGCTAAATTAAGAAGGAAGAAAATAACATTACAGGTTATATGTGTTGTTTGCATGCAGTAAGCAATGACTCAGGTATGCAGCCAGTTGAAACCTGTCTTGGTCCCTCTTATTTTTCTGTCTCTTTCTCTCTCCCACCATCAGACTGTCTTTAGAGATGTCTGTGTCATTTGTGTTTGATATCATATTCAGTTATCCACCATCTGACGGTGCTGCAGAGAAGCTGCTCATTTTAAAAGCAGCACACACCGGCTGTCCTTTTAAGACATTTCTCCCTCACTCTTTTGCCATCTTTCTCTCGCTGTCTCTTTCCTGTTCTTAAGAACTAAGCAGCAGGCTTTGTTTTTCTGTCAGAGTGGCTGACATTCCATTTTTTTGTCCTCTGCTGCACTGTAGTTGTTTATTCTCCTATTGGATGGAGTCTAGGATAGGTTAGGGGGACATGAGCACAAATGAATGGGGGCCCTTTCTTTGTGCCAGTGTCAGGTTTAATTCATCTCACCGCCGCCTCCTTGTTCCTGGGCTTTCAATGGGCACAAGATGAGGCGATGGAACTTGACAATGATGCCACGTTCTTTTCCTTGTGGGGAACGGGGGCATCCAATTACAGGCTCAAGGCCCCCTAATTAATATGCTGAAATTAATGATTGCCCCTGTAAATAAATTGTTAGTGAATGCCACCAAAAAAAAAAAAAAAAGATACATTATGGATTATGACAAAATTGTGAGTCATTTTGAGTATTGCATTACTTAAAAAAAAAAAAGAAGATAAATAATGAAAGCCAGCATTTGAAGTTTAAAATCAAGTAGTGTAATTGGAAAGCTTCCCTTTCATATTGAGTTGAATTTCTCAACAGTGGAGTTTCTCTTTTTTATATGTGTAGCAACCCCAGGTAGTAGGATGCTTGTAATTTGATTTACTGGAAGGAATTCTTACAAAATTTAAGAAAATGTTTCATTAGCTCGTAAACCATGCAGTTTAGATGTCTAGTTAAAGAAGAGCATTTGAATACACGCCGGCTTCATGGGAGTGGCCATGCTGGGACCTACAGCGTTGCAGTCTGGCAGTGCACCCAGCCACTTGTCAGGACGGTGTCACATCAGAATGCCTTTGATTGTTTAGGGCTTCTTGATTGCTCCTCTGTTGTTTAGTTATGCCACATTATATGACCCAATTCCCCCACTACCTCCCATCTTTAATGTTCTGCTAGAAAAATGGCCTACGAGGAGAAACAACTTTGTAGAGAAAACTTGTATGCATGATTAAACAAACTATGAGTTATGTCTGATGTTATAGAAAATCTGAGATTGTATCAGATTATTTTTTAAGTTGTTTGTGAAAATGCAGGCATCTTGTTCAAAATTAATTTTAATATTTTTTTTTTTCTTCTTCTTTCTTCTAGATGTAAAGTTTATCGCTAACCCCCCTTCAATGATTGCAGCTGGTAGCGTTTCAGCAGCAGTGCAAGGCCTTCACCTAAAGAATGTCGACCGTATGCTGTCCTCTCAAAACCTCACTGAATTTTTGTCACAAGTTATCAAGAGTGACCCGGTAAGTAACCTGAAGGGTGTTTTATAAATGTGTAAATGTGTGACGATATATACAGTACTGTATGTGTCTTGTATCTATAATTGGTTGTGTACGGCCCTGTATATGCCACAGTGTTCAGCATATCTTGTGCCTGTGAAACATTTACACATTTTGTAGCAGTATGTGCATGATATGGCTGTGAAGAAGGGGTCAAATCCAACAGGTATCCTAACGCTTCCTCTCACATACAGTGTACCGTTTGAGTCTGTAATATTAGTGTTTGTGTAGGAAGCAGAAAAGAACAACTCGGAAACAAGCTTTGATCTTCTCAGTCCATTTCTTAATTGAGCCTTGAACTGCTGTGACATTTTAAGAAAAGGAAGCAAAACTTCTCATAAGCCTGACAAACACTTCATTGTGTCAACAAAGAGGGAGTCGCATGATCTTCTTCCCACACCAGCAGCTTTCTGCCCTCTTGGCATCGCTCATGTGTTGATACAAGGTGTCATCTGGACATCTTTAGTGGAAACCTGACAAAAGAAAAAAATGGGTCACCAATAGAAGGGCAGAATCAGCATCTTGTGCATTGGTTGGCCAACATACCCATTAATTACACTTGGGTGGCATGGCCTCTGCGGTTTCTCCAAATTTGTGAAAAGTATTACTAGGAGGCAATGCGTGAGTGTAGTCTACCATTAAGCATGCAGTATCTTCTAATACAGATTAGAGAAAAAAAGCAAGGCATTACAGGCAGTTTGGACTTTAGCTTTTATTAGGTGACAAAATAAACTTTGCACAAAAGAAGCCTGAAATGTCTGTATTAGGATATAGTATGGCATTTGCTTTTTTCTTTTATGTATTATTTATGCTAAGGAGAAGCAATCTTTGAATAATTTTATAGTAAGCAGTTAACGTAAAAATGTGTAGGGAATCAGTTGGCTTATTTTTATCATAACAGCATCTCTGCAATGCATTATTTCCTGTGTGCACACATACCAAAAAGAGATTTGACGCATTAAGTGATACCTGGCTAAGTGAAGAGGGTAGGTTGAAAGATCTATAAAGATCATAATCAGATGTATCGTGAGTTTGAGGATTGAGAGCCGAGTGAAAAGTTAGGATTTCCCTATCACCAGAGTGCTTGATGCATGCAAAATCAGATAGACAGTTCTCTGCCAAGAAGGAATGAACAGTTGTTCCTATCGCCAAGGCACTTTTTATAATTTGAGTCAGAAATGACAAGTGTGTTATGCCTGTGCGCTAGTGAAGCGCACAACTAGGGGCACCACATTATTCTAAGGAAGATATGTACATGTGTATATACAGCAACATGTTCAATTAGATGCCAACCAAAGAAGGGTTGTTAGCCATTGAGTAAAGGCTACATTTCTAAATGTTTGGCAAAATATAGTTTTTTTTTTCTATTAAAATATGTTGTTTTTTTTATTTTTGATTAAATTGATTAAACTGAATTGTAGAAAGAATACTATGAATGCCACAAACTACAGGACTGCCATTTCAGTTTCTGCCACTCACCCACAATGTGAGCTCAAGTCATTTTCTTGAAGCTGGCCAGTTGTTTGCTTGTAAGCCATGCAAACATTTGCCATTGCCTATGTGAGCTGTCCAGAAATGACATGGAAATGTACAATCATCATCATACATTTTATAATTCTAGCTTACTCAAATTGGTGACCAAGACTATTTCAAATGTTACAGTACTCTTGTCCTCATAATGTATGCACGTGCACATGCATAGAACTCGCCAGCATGTACATGCATTAATGAACACTGCATGCACTCGGAGTCAGATACAGATAATTACGCACACTTGTACATCATAGAAGTTGCAGTAGGTGGATATATTCCACATTTAAGCAATAAAAGAATCTGTTCCCAGGAAAGAAATGGGATCTCATCAGTTTCATTGCCAGACCCCATAGTGTCTCTGTCATCTTGTCATTACCTCCTTTTCTTTTAAGTATGGTGTGACCAAAAGCTCATTGTTCCATTTTTATTATGTAATTTGTTAGGGTTTTTTTTTTTTTGAGTATGTGTCTGGCCTCCCCTGTAACTCTCACTGATGGTCACCTCTTCACCCTTGTTAATGACTAGCACTAATTGTGTAATTAAAGCTAGTGGTAGAGCTCCCTGACTGTCTGGTAGCTTACAGGAGATGAGTCTCAGCAGGTAGCAAGTCATAAACACCTCAGGAATCAATGGGCCAGGAAGAGTTCTTCCAGCCATGGCTTAAATGCAGTGATCCGTGCTACAATGATGTGTAAAGTCAAGAGATTCAGAATTCTATTGTTTTCTCAAAGAAAAGGTTTTCTCTTGTGGGGTCTTGTGTAGGAGGTAATGTTGGGGTGGAAGGTGGAGGAGGGTCAGTGATCTCCCAGAACTAATGCACTTTACTTCTAATAACGGTGGGCTGCCAGTTATTCAAAAGTGAGCCAGCTCTTAAATCTCCTCACGTAATTACATATTCTTGATGGTGAATAAGGGGTAAACATAACATATTTTAGGGCAGAACACAGAGCATCAGTAATCACAGAAAGTACTTTTTCTTTTTCCGGTCAGTAATACAGAGTAGTAGTCCATAGTTTTTTAGAAATATGTCTTACGCGGCTGTTGATTGCAGCTGATGCTGGGTGGTGTAATTTGCTTTAAAGTCTTTACGTGTCTGTCTGCTTATTTCTCGCATGCTTTTTAAGATCTTTGGACCCTGTCGTGAAGTTCTTGGATGTAGCATCCTTTCCCTCACTCTTTGCATTTTGTGTACCAGCATGCCAGTGTGCATCAGCATCTTGATGCTCCTTAGCATCATCACCAAAAGAGACATATAAAATGAGGCCATCATTAATCTTCTTAGTAACTGTGATTTAAATGGTAACGTGGTCGAACTCCAAGCCCCTTCTTCAATATGTACAAAGGCACACTTTTTTTTTCTTTGATGGATTGGCAGTGGATTGTAGGGAGAAAACAAAAAACCATGCTACCTGATTATAACTTCTTTACAGCCCCTTGTCACCTTGGTAAGGCTCCAGTTTCCTGTTTTTGCTTTGATCAGTGGTAATTAGAACCCAAATAATCACAATTAAGGCCCTTGGGCAATCCTCCACATGTGAATAGTTCTATCCCTCTTATCCAAAGAGACTGAATTGCTTTACTTACCATTGTTTTCTAGCCAGGAATTTGCTGCTGAAGATAGGGTTTCTTGCCTTTTATGCCTGTTGTCTTCAGGCTAATCCATTGCCTGCCTGCACGAGGAGACACCACTGAATCTGCCTCTGTTGTTGTGGTCCGCTTTCCTGCAGTAAATGGAATTACAATGAAAATAGATGGCAGCAGTTTCAGAAGTGCTTCCAAAGTACCAGGTCAGACAGGCACACACTTAGTGGAAGTCAACACTTATATTTTCAACAAAAATAAGAGAGAGGCTGTCATTTGGCAATAATGATATAAGAAAATGAGGGACTGCATCTGACTATTCATTTGTTTTGGTCACAATGGTTCAAGATCAAACCTTTACCCAGAATCTCATCTGAGTTGTTTCGTTTGCAGTTTCATTGTACCCGTGACTTTAGGCCTGAATTATGCAATGCTTAGAGAGAGTGCAGAGTCCAAATGGTGAGAAATGAAAGGTCATAGGTTTCAGAGGAGTAACATTAGTTCTAACCTTCATATAAAATGTCTGGGTGGAGGCAAAGATCAGTCATGCAAAAGGGAAAAGAGAGAGGAAAAAAAAAAAAAAGCCACACATAATAAATCTGGGTGTAGGATTCGATTCAGGCCTTTCTGTGTGTAATAGGGAGTGTAGGAAGAGGAAGAGGGAACCTACAAGATGCTTGTGAATGGTGATTAACTAAAAACGGCACTGAAAGAAAGCAGCAGGCCACGCACCTTCTCAGTGAAACAACATTCATTGCCAGTCATGCGAACGCTAACACTTTTGATGGCAATTTCTCATGGAAGAGTGACTGCGCTGCATGGACCGAGGCCTGACAGAGGTCAATGAAAACGGCAGGGAACTGAGAGGAAGTATCAAAGTCCCCCCTCTGAAAGCAGCAGAGTGTGCACAGGGAAGCGAGTGGCACTTTTTTCAAGAAACTAAAACGGAACGACAAGTGGATGACATTATCGTAAGGGAGGGGGTGGGATATGATTGTGGAGATGTATGCCTTCCTTTGTGTAACTGGATAGAGTATTATTTTTCTTTCGATTGAAATGCCTGCTTATATGTGAATGCAGAAGTCATGGTGGTTCACTTCATGCTGGTGCCGAGGAACGCGTCTAATCTAACAAGTCATCTACAATATCCTCTTAAAAATCTTCAATCTGGCTGTTTTCTTCAACCAGACACACAACAATATGTTTGATTAGTTGACTGGATGGGTGGTATTGAGTTTCTTCAAGGGGACCCACCCTTGAGAGGCGTGCTGTTTTCCAGGAATCTTAGGTTAAGGGCGTTGTGAGAAATGGCATGTTGTGAGTGGTTGTTCGATCAAAGGGATTTGTGTTAAATGGAGTCAGAATTAGTGCAAGTGTCCAGTCATTTAGCTGCTGGGTAACTGACCAGTTTCTCCGGTCACAACTGGTTTAAGATTCTTGAATGTAATTTCTTGCAGCATCATCTGCCTTAAATGCACCTGACAATTTTGTAATGTTTTGTTTTTTGATTTTTGTTTTTTCTTCTCCCCTTTCAAAAAAAAAAAAAATCTTTTTTAGGACTGTTTGAGAGCTTGCCAAGAACAGATAGAGTCCCTTCTTGAGACAAGTCTGCGCCAGGCACAGCAACATAACATCTCTTCAGAAACAAAGACTCTCGATGAAGAAGTGGACCTTTCCTGCACACCAACGGATGTGAGAGACGTTAACATTTGAGAGGACTATCCATGGAGTTTTGTCATGGCAACCCAACAAAAGGCTTTTCGAGAAGGACGAGTTGGCCTAGCATCCCAAATACATCGAGTACAGAAAAAAAAAAACAAAGAAAAAATATCTTCACGATGATTATTAAAAAAAACATATAACTAAAGAAGGGAAAATAATAAATACTTCTTTGGTTCTTTTTCGTCCCTTGCACCTGTGGCATAAAATTTAAAAAAAAAAAAGCAAAAAAAAAAAAAACCTACAAAACTTTTTTTAAAAAGTCCAAAATATTAAGAAAAAGAGCATAAAAAAAACTCTTGCTAAAAAAAAAACGTAGGATTTGGCATAACTCACCAAGTTGTGCTAAAAAGTAATAGACATTTATACAAGATGTTAATCCACTAGTTTTTATACAAAAAAGAAACATTTTGTGCCTCTTACTTTTGTATGAGAATAATAATGGACAAAAACCAACAATGATCTCTCCGGCGGAGGGTTTTTTTTTAATGTGTGAAAGAACCATTTTTAAAGTAGAAGAGGTGTTTTTATAGTATACTTTTATATTTTCCTTATTTTAGCTTTATCGCAGTCTAGGCTTCCTTGTATCTGCTTGCTTATGAATTTAGTCACTTTATTGTATTGTTTTTCCAAGACTTCCTAATTTCAGTTTTGTTTAATCTTTACCCTCTTCTCCTTTTAAATGGTTAAATGTAAACCAATAGCCAGTGTGTTTATTATTTTTATTTTTTTGAACGTTGGTATACAATATTTTATTCTTTTAGAACCTGTGGATTACCGGAGTGCTTGGGAGAGTATCCAGCAATCACTCTGCTGGGATGAGAGTCTGCTTCTCTGCTTATATTATAGCATTCCAATAATGGACAGTGTGGGGAAGGGGTCTTTACATTTTTGTCATTGTTGATATGTACAAAAATAATGACCTAAAGAAAAAAAAAAAAATACAAAAGGAAAACCTTCCTAAGCCTCACGTGCAATCCACAGCCTAGGTTTTATAATGATTCCTTATCACTTTTGTTTCTAAAACCATTCCATTAAAAAAGCACTTTCAGTCGATTAGAATTTACTGACTCTTGAGGAAATTTTAAGATAAAAATGAAATATGGGACATTCTTAAAAGAAAATGGAATGGTTGCGGAATATCCGAAGCGCTTGTCTTTGCAATGTGAAGCGAGCCGCTTTAACTATGGTGTTGCTTACTGGGCGAGGAACTGAACGATGGCTTCTCTGCACGCTGCCCGTGTGGTAGCTCTGCTTTCTGTTTTGTTCTTTTGAGTAAGTGAGGTTAGCGAGGACGATGGGAGGCCATCTTTGTAAGTAGGGCCCTGAGGGTTTGACTCACGTGCAGACCGATCAGCAAGTTGTTTTAATGGGGGAAACGGAGCTTTTTTGTTGTTTTGTTTGTAGCACATGCATTTTTCAACACTAAAATATGTAACTTATAGATATAGCAAAAGATTCTATTTATTGCAAAGGGTTGATTGTTTTAAAGAAACTGTTTCTTCTTCTGAGGCCAGTATGGATTATAAACTTATGTTTAGTGTTTTTATATGTATTTGCTAACACCCCGACTCGCTGTGTAGATTGTGTGCTTCAAGCAAACACTCTGTACGAATCTTCAGACCCTACTTAATGAACCGATGCAACAGACACCATAGTTAACACGTAGAATTGGTGTACTTGAAAAAGAAAAAGAAAAAAAAAGTATAGTTCCAACTGTTTTTCCCACCCTTATTTTTTAAATTTAGATACTATTAGAAGATTTGCACAACTTGGAATTGTACCATTTTTAATTTTTTTTTCTTTAGAAAGTAGTGAAGGGAGGCGACAGAGAAAAATTGAAGTTGCTGCACGAGAAGAAAAATAAATAAATGGGAGGGAATGATTTTGTAGGTGAATAGTTTTGGAGAAAAAAAGGTGTTGATTGTATAAATGGAAACAAAAGAAAATGGAGAAAACTCCTTTTTATTGAGCTGCTATGGAAGATTGTTTTTTTTTCCCAGCAAAGTGTAAAAAAGTAATACAGAATGCTTTTTTTTCTCTTATATAAGTCGTGTTTTGCTGCTATTTTGTGGATCATTTTTATTACAATGTCAATATACTGCCATGTAATAGAGAATTTAATTTTCTCATAGAAAATTATGATATTATTGACATCTTGTTTGTTTTTTTCGTAGTTTATTTTTTTTTTTTATTTTATTTTATTTTATTTTTTTTTTTACGTGATCAGTTTTTACTTAATGTGACTTCTGCTCTATTCCAAAAAACAGAAAAAAACAAAAAAAGACTAGCCTTCCTTTTTCACAATACCTCATTGTGCCGTTCATCTTTATTTTGCATAGTCTGGGATTTTACTATTTTCTTCATAATTTCTGTTTTAAACTGCAAATATAAATGCATTTTTCATTATTTCCAAATGGGTCCTGCAGTCTGCAAGTAGATAGCATTGATTAAAACTGGTGCCATATTTAATCCGAATATATAACTCTTTGAGTTTTAAGCTGTTTCATTAAAAGAGACTGTGTTACCCAATTAGGCCATTCACGGCCACATATTATATATTTATAAAGTGTTTATACGAGTTGAAAACTGATGATGGATGTTTTATATGTCATGTCTACTTCTAAAGCCATAGTATGTATTTTTGGTAGTAATTTAACGTCATTTTGATTAAAATGTACATGTCTTTGTTTTCAACAAATGGCTAGAAGCTCTACATTTTTAATCAAAATAAAATGTATTTACTGCACAATAAATTTCATGTAGACATGATTTTATCCGTCAGCCTTTGTACTGATTTCTTTTTAAGACAATAACGTGAGACTCTCTGAGGAAAAGGTCCTTTAATTATTTACGTTGTCCCTCTCCTTTATACTCCTAATGCCAGTGTTCCGTGAATGTCTCTTGCATCTGAAGGTTAGCTCAACAACACCCGGTAGAAGAGACCTACTGCCTTGACCTATAGCTCATTTAGCCATGATTTAACATGCTGCTATTTTATATATATTTATGTATATACATATATATACATATATTAATATATATATGTATTTATATATGTGTGTATATATATATATTTTGTGTGTATGTGTTTATTTTATTTTATTATTTCTTTTTTGTTTAAAGCAGAACAAACTGCTAAAAGTCTGTAGTGTGCTCTAAGCTATTTGCCAAGCTACTAGCAAACACAGGACCCAGGAGGACTGGATATATTCTGTCCAATTTCAGGAATTTTGTTACCTCAAAGAAACAAATCTGTATGTGGTATCTCTGTCTATCTGTATCGTTAATTAATCAAGTAGTCAGTCCCTGATTTTGATGATTTTTGAGCAAAATGGGCTGCAAATGTGTTTGTTTTTCAGATTGCTGGTTTTCAAACTCTCATACCATTTCAGTCCAATGGTCCTTTCTTATTTTATTTTATTATTATTTTTATTTTTATTATTTTTTTTTATTTTAATGTGCGGACTCCAAATTAGTCATACAGCCAAATGAAATATGGGAGCGTCCGCTGAATGAGACAGGCCTCTAAAATGTTATCTGTCCATTGCTTTAATTTCTATTGAGGGCAGCAAATAAGTAAATTAACTGTAATTGCTTGGGTTCTTTGTATTATTGTCAAGAGATGGTATTAAAACATTGAAAGGCCAAAGGTTGACAGAGAGCCCACAAGTTTTACAGAGATGCCTTTTACATTTTGACTATTTTGCAGTTGCTGGTCTGAAATGCACATGTTTCACCAACAGACCTAAAATAGAAAACAGCGAAATAAACTAGAATTAAAACAAGATTTGAAAAAATGAAATCTTGACTGGTGTATTTTGTTCTCATTTCACAATGGGATCTGTTGGGGTGTGGGTGGTCTGGAGGGTGCTGCTTCTGCTGCCATCACAGCTCCACAAATCCTGGGTTCAAATCTTAACCTGAGAGGAGTTTCCCCACATGCATGATGGTCTTTCTTCAGGTACTCTAGTTGTGTGTTAAGTTAATTGCAGGTACTGTACATATGTGGCTGATGCCTTTATCCAAGGCAACTTACAACATTTAAGATTCAATTTGTTACACAAGACAACTTATACCATTTAAGTACAGTTCTTCACATTTCTTTTTCTTTTTCCCGATTGAGGCACAAGTAGGTGAGGTGTCTTGCTCATTGTGGTACTGCGTCAGTTGTAGGATTTGAACCCACAACCTTGGACGTTGAGATCCAAAGCTTAAAACACTGTACCATACTGCCTACATACACCCAAAGCTTTAACCACTTCACGTGAGTGAGTGAGCGAACCATCTGTTAAAGTACTAATGCTGCTGGGAATGCTTAATGATTCTGTCTATCTGCAGCTTTAAACTGAATAAAATGGAGCAGTGAATGAATGTGGACATCAACAGTATAACAGTCGTTCAGTCCAATATAGTGCTATAGTCCAAGTAAAAGACAGAGCATCTAAAGACTGTGCAAAATTTGAGAATTTGAATTATTTTCCTAGAAATAATACCTCTTCACTTAAATATTGTTGAAGGTCCAATGTGATTTGTCTTGCTTTCAGGCTTTACATTAACAGAGGCTAAAACTCCAACAAGGGTGTGCAGATTTGGGATTTCACTGTGTGTATCCTGTAAACAACCAGAGTATTATGGCATTTTTAAGGGGTGCCAACAGATTACTCACTTTTAATTTTTCATGTTTTCTTTCCAAAGCCACACGTGGACTGAAAATGTTTGTATTAACAGTACTGCCGAGTTTTAAAACATTTTGAAAAATGTTTGGTAGCTGCCTCAATTCACCAAGGACCTGCTTTGACTCCTCAAATGCTCATGGTCTGTGTGGGCCTAGCACATTCACCCCATGTCCACTTAACTGCTTCCTTGGTAGACCCAAAGATGTCCTTTCTGCTAGCTGACAGCTCCAAATTGATCTGGTATGAGTAAGTGTGCCATTTTATGAGCTGCTAATTTGTTGATTCCTGCCTTTCCCCCCTTGCTCCTAGAATAGACATTAATGTCCCATGACCATGTACCTGATGGAGTGTGAGGAGGTGATAATGAAAACTATTGCAACCTTATTTCTACTTATCTTCTTATATAATACTCTACCATGGCTATCTGTTTGTCTGTCCAGGATTTTAAACCATCTTTAGCTCGCAAACCATTTGACCAATTGACCTGAAATCTGGTGCACATATACTACGTGACATCTACTATCCGCTTTCAGGGTGATGATTGACCTCCAAGGTTATTCCTTTTTTTATTTTGATTTTATTTTATTGTAGAACTAGCAAAATACCCGAAGTGTGTTAAAGAAGTTATGAAAAAGAAAAGGAAACATTTTAAGAATAACGTAACATTTGCTTTCTATTCGTTTGCATAAGCACAGCCCTTCACCAGCAATTATTTAATGTTAGCTCAGACCCAGCACTTAAAAGTTTGTCTCGCACTTTTGCTGAGTTTGTGCCAAACACTATTCTATCCCTGACCATCTCATCTTTGTTTGCATAAGCACAGTCCTTCACCAGCAATTTTAACTCCATTACAAAGTGATGAAAAGTCTCATTTATACCCTGCGTCCTCTCATTAAAGTTGTATCTCGTGAATGTTATATTCGTTGTAGGTATGACAAACACCAGCTGCAGCCTGTCTATAAACTTAATTTAAACTTATGGTTTACACCGTGCTTTGTTTCCGCAGTAGCTGCACTTATGAATATCCTTGTATGCATCACTCGCTTCATATTCTTTTGCTGCCTTCTCAATTGTGTAATGCGTTTTTTGTTCAGCGCTCTTTGGAGCTCTTCCTTGTTCTCTGCGTACTGCGTTCACAGTCAGTTCACGTGAGCCGCTCGGAGTACATGCATCGAAGGTTCTCAGCTGTGCTTGTGCTACCTCGTGCGATCTTGCGATGTCTACGGCTTTATTTAATGTTAGCTAAGACCTTAAAAGCACTTAAAAGGTTCTCTCGCACTTTTGCTGAGTTTGTGCCAAACACTAGTCTATCCCTGACCATCTCATCTTCATTTGGATAAGCATAGTCCTTCACCCACGAATATTTAGCGGCAGCATGTCTATTGGATTGCCGCTGACGGACGGCCTTATATGGGCAGGCACTCAATTACGTGGGAGGCGTGACGATGAGGGACGCAACTCCGCCTCACATGGCGACCCAGAGGGGACTGGGTGGTCTCATGGTCTGGAATCCCTACAGATTTTATTTTTTTCTCCAGCCGTCTGGAGGTTTTTTTTGTTTTTTCTGTCCCCCCTGGTCATTGGACCTTACTCTTATTCGATGTTAATTAATGTTGAATTATTTTGTTTTTCTTAGTGTGTCTTTTATTTTTCTATTCTTTATTATGTAAAGCACTTTGAGCCACTGTCTGTATGAAAATGTGCTATATAAATAAATGTTGTTGTTGTTGTTGACCAAGCTGCAGGCTATGGCTGTATATATGTACGTAAGTAGATTCCAGTTATGACCGCTACGCGTAGAATTTCGAAACCAAACCTGCCTAACTTTTGTAACTAAGCTGTAAGGAATGAGCCTGCTAAATTTCAGCCTTCTACCTACATGGGAAGTTGGAAAATTAGTGATGAGTCAGTCAGTCAGTCAGTCAGTGAGGGCTTTGCCTTTTATTAGTATAGATAAACCCGTGGTAGCGGCCAGCAGGGCAGCCATGCAGCACATGCGTACAGGTGCCATTCTCATCCCTACACTTTTGCCGTCACTTCCCCAACCTCTTCATATCTTAAATCATTCTTGAGGCAGATTGAAGATGTAAGAGCCAGCTTAAGTGAAAAATTAAGGAAAATGTACTAAGTAATTGCAACACAAACACCGACATAATCAGTTTTAATGCAAAAAGATGCCGATGAAAGAAGAGAAGAAGCTGGCCACTAGGGTGGAGAAAAAAAGAGCTACTCAGGAAACAGGAAGTGCATCAACCTCTGAGCAAACGAATGCTAAACGTACAGAGAAAGAGTCTGAAAACTAAGAATGCTCAAGTCAAGTGTTTTCAGTGCAGTGCGCCGTTACTGGTTTCTAATATACTTTTTAAATATGTAAGCTCATTTCACCATGGCACCACTAAGATGTTGAGGATCAGTGAAATATCCAACATCACACCTCCAGAGCCGAGAGATTCACACTGGCAACAGGAAATGTCCTGCATCTGTCCTAGTGTGAGTTCTTGATTTCTGGAATGGCAAGAGGTAGGGTACCAGCAAAACAGAAAGAAAGTTGTGATCTTACATGGAGCCATTACATCCAGACGGTGTTTAGATGCAATCAAGAAGGCTAATAGGATGTTTTAAGTCATATGACTCACTAGTGAGGTCTCCATATCAGGAAACAGACAAAGACAAGAATGGCTAGAGGGAGAGGTAAATAAAGTATGAGCTATGAAGAAAGGAACGGAATGTATCAGGCCTCCTTCAGTGATTTGATTTTTTTCCATCGTTCAAAAACAGTTGTTAATATTTACTAAATCTTTGGAATTTGTAAATATGTTAAATCCTAAACAAATTCACCTTGCAGCCCAGCAGGTTAGAAAGATTGACAGAAACAAATTAATTGCAGCACTGACCATGAGCATGGTGGCGCAGTGGTAGCACTGCCACTTTGTAGTAAGGAGACCCGGGTTTGTGTCCTGTCCCAGGTACTCCCTGCGTGGGGTTTGCATGCTCTCCCCATGTCTGTGTGGATCTCTTCCGGGTGCTCCAGTTTCCTCCCACTGTCCAAAGACATGGCGGTTAGGTGAACTGGTGATGTTAAATTGGGCCTAGTGTGTGCTTGGTGTGTTGATATGTGGGTGTGTGTTTGCCCTGCGATGGACTGCTGCCCTGTCCAGTGCTTTGTTCCTGCCAGGTGCCAGCCTGGATAAGCTGCAGCCACCCATGACCCTAGTCTACATTAAGTGGGTTTGAAAATGACCTGACATGATTGTCTCTGAAAAACCAAACATTTGTCCACAGTATAATGATGATAGTCCTGAAAAACATGGCAACAGAAATATTTGGAGAAATTTAATGACATTTTAATTTTCAAAACTTTTTTCAAAAAGGAAGATTTAAGATAATTTTTTGCTTCAAAACTAGATATTATATTTGGTAAAACAGAAGTTTCTGGGTACCAGTATTCTGCAAAATATCAGTGCAGTTTAAGCATTTTGGAATTGTAAAACATGCCAGATTTAATTCCATTCAGTTGATCCAGTCAGGAGTGTTGATATGTGGCATAGCTCACACACACACACACAAATAGCGATCAAGATTGTCTGGAAATGTAGGAATCCATTGCAAACATATTGTCGAAATTTTGAGCCCACTAAAATATTTTGTCTCATTCTGAGACAAATAAATCTACACTCAGAGAAACGAAATAAAAGCACTTAGCCTAGATGAAATATCTCTTTTTTAAAATATATAATTGGATTGTTTGTTAGATTGTTTTTTAAAATATCAGCTTAGTTTTATATTGAAATATTCCATGTATACAATAAGACAGTGAGCACAGATTAAACTCACTGATTAGCACCACTGCCTCAATGTTCCGGGGGCCAGTGGTCAATGCATATTTGGGTCTTGGTCTGTGTGTCATTTAACATTTCTCTTTATGTCTCAGTTAACATCAGTTTCTGCTTATATTTTTAACAAGTCGTCCCCTATTGCTCCACCTGCATAGTAATGAAACAGGACAAACTTTAAAAATCAATAAACAAAAATGTGCTGCTAGGTAAGTGGAGGCAAGATAATATTCCAAAACACAGAAGTAGACTGACTTTCCACTCCTGATGTCACACTCGTCCCCCCAACAGGCAGCCGCTGTCTCGGATTTGTACAAATAAATCAGTACCGCAATGTAACTATGATACTTAGCACAATGAGAGGAGTCGTAAAATCAACCAGAATGTTCAAGTAAATTCTAGAAAAAAACCCGATCTAAATCTGTTAAGTAGTTCTCTCGTTCGCTAGTTAAGCATTGATAAGGAACTCCCCAAGGCTGGAGCGTGAGTGAGGAGGGCCGCGCTCCCCTTCCCTCTGCCCGCTGCATCTCTCTGATTCACGCAAATAAATTGGTACCGCAATGGAACTATCATACTTAGCAAGATGAGAGAAGCTGCAAAATCAACCAAAATGTTCAAGCAAATTCTAGAAAAAAACCCAATCTAAATCTATTAAGTAGTTCTCTTGTGAAAAGCAGACAGACAGACGTTGGATTTTATATATGGAGAGATATACACGTTTGATTCTGCGTGTTCTTATCATGAGTGGGTTTATTGGTGCTCATAAAGTTTCCTGCGATGGACTGGTGCTCTGTCCATGTTTAATTCCTCCACTCTTAGGTTCTATAATGGCATTTTATGGTTATTTACTCGGTCTTGTGGTATCTCGTGGAACTGCTGCTTGACAAAGCACCACTTCATTCTGGGAAGGGTTCTCTGCATATGACGTTGGTTCTTTGTATTTTGAAAAACTTCCTAATATGTAGAAAAAAATCTGAAATGTTTAATGTTCAGTAGACTACCTAGCAGGTCACTAACAGTAACAGAAAAGAAAAGTTGGACCCTTATCCTATGTTCTTGTATGCATAAAATCGTAAACCCAATGATATTTCACAAATGTGTTACCATCTATTCATGGCCATTTACTGTAAGGAGCCTGTTACAGTTCTAAATAAAGACAGATTCTTCCTGGAAATATCATGTGGAGGGTTCTTTGGGGAACCAAAACTGGTTCCCCTTTGGCATCGCTCTGAAAGAACCGCTCTGGCACCTTTATTTTTAAGATTGTCTGAACACCAAAAACTGCAACAACAGGTTCAAATAATTGAGTGACTAGATGGCTGAATGAATGCTAAGTTTATTGCTTCTAAAATTACATATTGAATAATATTTGTGTTGTTTCAAAATTCAAGAAATGCTCATAACAGAGGGCTAAACAGAAAGATTTTTCACTAAGCAACTGAAACAAGCAAATTTAAATGGTCAGATAGTTTTGGGAATATGAATTCTTTTTCTGAACCCCTATGTAATGATGAAACGACAGACTATGAAAGATTCTCTGCTTCTGGTGGGAAAAAACAGCTGATGCAAAATGGCCGATAACACGTGACTGCTGTTTGTTATGAGTAAAATGACACCGCGGATTCACAAAGTGTTCAGACCCCTTAACTTTCTGCACATTTTATTGTTTTGTAGATTTTTAAAGGACAAGTTGGACATTTTTACCCATTTATGTACACTCAATAAGTCATATTGACAATTAAAACATGTTGTCAGAAAGGTTTACAAATTTATTAAAAATCAAAAACTGAAATCTCTCATTTATGGAAGTATTCATTGCACTCCAAACTGCGGTCAGATACATCCTGTTAGCTTAAATAACCATTGAGATGTGTGTAGAACTTGACTGGAGTCCACCTGTGGCAAGCTGAATCGATTGGACCTCATTTATAAAGGCAGACACCTCTGTTCCTTCAATTTACACTGCATGTCACGACAAAATGCAAGCCATGAAATCCAAAGAGCTCCCTAATTGTGGTGAGTCACAGATCAGAACAAGGGTATAATACAGTTTTTAAAGCTTTGAGTGTTTCCAGGAACACTCTGACCTCAATTATTGTGAAATGGAAGAAGTTCGAAACCATCTGGACTCTTCCTAGATTGAGCGATCTGGCCAAACTGAGTAAGCAGGCATGAAGGGTCTTAGTCAGGGAAGTGACCAAGAACCCATTGGTCATTCAAAACAGAGCTTCAAAAGTAATCTGCTGAGATGGGAGAACATTTTGGAAGGATGACCATCTCAGTAGAGCTCCATGAATCAGGTGCATATGACAGTCTACTTGTAGTTGGCCGCATCATGCTGAAGGGGATCTTCTCAGTGGTAGGCACAGGGAGACTGGTCAGAATCAAGGATATAATAAATACCACAAAATACTAGGAAAAAAAACCTGCTCCAGAGTGCATGGGACCTCAGACTACAGCAGGGGCCACCAACTCCTTTCCTGGAGGGCCGCATTGGTTGCAGGTTTTCATTCTAATCCTTTTCTTAATAAGTGACCTGTTTTTGCTGCTAATTAACTTCATTTGAATTAATTTTATTTGACTTGCTCTTGAAGACTCAGCCCCCTTAATTGTTTCTTAACAAAAATGAGATACCAAATGAGCCAAAACATAACCAGCAAACTATGTCCATCATATCTGCAAATAAAAAAAGATGGAGGTCTCAGGAATGCTGATCTGCTCAGGTCCACAAAACATTTTAACAGTGCTCTTAGAAAAGAGAAAATCAACAATTTCAGAAATGTATGCTATTGCATAATGAGAGCAGCAATAAGCCGTGGAATTAAAGAACGGGTTTAATTAACAACAAGAATCAGCAAATAATTAAGCAACTGGTTGGAATGAAAATGATTGGATTTTGAGGCCCTGACTTAGTTGATCTTCTTTTGTCTCACTCACTTCAGATTTCGTTTCTGTTTGGGTGCCATTTAAGGAAAGAAATGAAGCAATTCAGAGGAATTATGAAGAAATTCAGGGGAACAAATCTCAAAAAACAATTCAATTAAAATTAGTTCACAAGAAGTTCATTTGCAGCAACAACAGGTCACTAATTGAGAAAATGGTTAGAATGAAACCTGTAGCCACTGGGGCCCTCCAGGACCTGAGTTGGAGATCCCTGGAATACAGCAGTTTAATGGAGCTTGAGAGGATCTACCAGGGAGAATGGAGAAAAATCCAGGTGTGCAAAGCTGATAAAGACTCATCCAAGAAGGCCAAAGTTGTAATTGCTACAAAACAGGCTTCTACAAAGTACCAAATTTATATACGAACAAAAGATTTCAGTTTTTGGTTTTTAATAAATTTGCAGAATTTTCTGAAAACATGTTTACACTTTGTTATTGTTATTGAGTGTAAAATAATGTGTAAAATGTCAGATTGGTCAATTTAAAATCAAATGTACAATACAATAAAGTGTGCAGAAAAAAAGGGGTCTGAGAGCTTTTCTGAAGGATGCCACTACCAGCATGACTTTCATCGACAGGGAGCAAGTCACTTAAACTCCAAATACAAAAATATGAATTGTACATTGCTATCATTGACACTTCATCCAAATTAACGTAATGTAAGAGTGGAGAAAGTCAAGCTGCAATTGCAATTCTTTCCACTAGGTGGACTTTAACTTTGACATTTATAAATCATATCTCCTCCTTTGTATTAATTGTTCAGGCAGCTATTAGCATTTTATTTCAAAGAAAGACTTTGTTAAGACCTTGTTACACAGCATGAAGTGACTAATAGATGTTTCATACAGTAGGTAGTGTTTCCATTGATATTTTGTAAGTCTTACTAAGATAAAAACAAAGGCTATCTTAAACTTATCTTACATGTAGATGCACCTGGGTAGCCCCTATCCTAAACTGTTACTGATTTATTATCACTCATGTTTACTGCTGCCACTACTTTAG
Source organism: Polypterus senegalus (assembly GCF_016835505.1). NCBI lineage: Eukaryota > Metazoa > Chordata > Cladistia > Polypteriformes > Polypteridae > Polypterus > Polypterus senegalus. Next base: position 47,598,307 of record NC_053154.1, read on the forward strand.
AACTCTATTAACTGACTGTCTGCCGGGCTTCCATTTATGCCTGCTGGAGGTGATGTAAATGGCACACTTTCACCATATGACACCTTTATTCAGGGTTACCTACAAGGTCAGAATCTGTTGCAACCATTTACAGAGGAATTTTAGAGTTAGTGCACAGGCAGGTCAAGTGACTTGCTTAAGTTTACACTCTGAGTCAGAGGCAGGAATGGAATTGGTAAACTTCTAGTGCATTAGTCACTACACCACACTTCTTAATGGAATGGGACATCAAACAGCTTTACAGTTAGTGTGGGAAATTTATGTGGCATCTTAATTACATGATTTCGACTTCGATGAACTAACAGTGTAATCAAAATGCCTGCAAACGTTGAACAGAGGGTTTCAGTGTGAAAATTGTATCTACTTAAGCTCACAACCCAGTCTGTTCATTCTTTTAAGATATTATGTTCAGTTTTTCTGTGTCATGTGCTCATCATGCTACATGGACTGTCATGTAATTACTCTTTTTTTCTTTAAATCATATATATACTAAGGGGCTTTGCACACTGCTTGCTTTGCTCGCCAACCCCTTCCAAGTTGTGAAGAATGAATGCACCCTAAGGAGACGTGGTCGCTCCTCCGAAATCCCTCTTACATAGTGATACAATGGGAAACAAATAATAGTTGTTTTCTTTACCTCCTCTTTGCTCGATCAGCTGCTGGATTGCTGCTGATGCGGCCCTGCTGTGTGATCTGCATTTCATGCGTCGCTTCAAATGTTTAAAAGCCTGTACAGCAGCTGTCCTTTTGTCTTACTGCCTTGTCTCTCTTCTCTCCTAGACATCCTCAAACACTATTTTCACTGTTCCGTTATTTCGCTGAGTAATATTTTCCATTTGTTTTCACTTATGTGATCTTTACTATCATTTTTTGAGACTTTCAAATTTTCTAACTTCCATTATCTCTAATCTGCTCTGCATGTGTATCGCGCCAACATTTTTGAATTCTTTACGACGTTCTGCTTTGTCTTTTTCCAGCCATGGGCATGGTTAAATGTTGGCACCAAAAATTTTTAAGAGCTGAGAGCACAGGAAGTGTGTCTGCCAAAAGCATTACAACAACTGAGAGGTTAGATGAACGTGGTATTGTTTGAAAATGCTCGTAAGTAAGACGTGACTTGCAAAAGTCACCGTCTCACAGGTCTTGTTTCCAAAGGTTGAAAGTATGACATGACTTGACTGTCTCACGGGAAGTGAAAGTGTCTCTCTGTCTCTCTTCAAAAGATCACATCTTGTCGCAGGAAAAAAGTCTCATCTCGTCCCAAGATATTTTTTATAATAGAGATATATACAGGTATATATATTCTCACCTGTTAAAAGGAGATCAGGATTGTCTGCTATGGGACAATCCTGGCAACACTAGTAATGAGACATCAAACAACATGCAAGCGAGAATTTAACTTTACTCTGCACATGTGGTAATAATGACTCCCTAAACCTATAAACATCCATCACGGTTAAATAGACTTAATTATCACTGTTTATAAGTGCCAGTTCAGTCTGGTTGAATGTTCTCAACATGTCTCTCTGGGATCTGTCTTTGAACCATTACTCTTTTTCTGATTTATATTAAGGATAGTGATTCTGGTATAGTTAGCAACTTCTGAAAATCTCAGATGACTCTAAAATCGGAAAGCTGACAGACAGTAAGGAGGCAGCAAAAAGAATTCAAAACGACCTGGACAACCTGGAAACTGGAAAAACACCTGCAAAATGCAGTTTAAGGTAGAAAAGTGCTATATGTGGGCAAAATGAACATCAATTATAAATACAAGATGGGAGACTCTTTCATACGGAACGCAACCTCTGAAAAGGATTTAAGGGTTTTTGTTGACACAATATTTTCGTTGACTAAGCAATGTAGGGAAGCAAATAGAAAGGTAATTAAAACATTAAGTTATATTATAAAAAAACGTTGAAATCAGGTCAAGGGAAATTATGCTCCAGCTTTATAATGCACTCGTAACACTTGAATATTGTGTGCAGTTCTGGTCACCACGATACAAGAAAGACATAGCAGCACCTGAAGCTGTGCAGAGGACAGCATCCAGGTGCATCCCATGACTTAAAGACGTGTGCTCTGACAGACTGAAAAAATTAAACCTGTGTCACACACGTGTGCGTGGGAGGTAGCTAAAGGGCCTGAATGAGGGTAATTCCACACCAGACTAGGGTCTGGCAGAGTGTACTGATCCTTTCTGTCTTTCCACTGCAGACCGATTACGAGAAAATCGGCCTGCTCTCAATGACTTCACTTCCGATTCAGGCCTTGATGACCTCACTTCCAGTTCTGGCCATAATGACCTCACATCCTCTACTCTCCCTTAAAACCACCATCTTTGCATCATCAAGCCAGTTCTGTTTTGGACTCGAATCTGCACACATATGTACTTTTTATCCAAACCTTTTGCAGCCAGGAAAAATTATACGGGTGGCTGCCCCAAACCTTTTTGCGACTCTTTTGTCTCATCATTGACTCAAGCAGGGAAGACAGCATGGGAACCTAATCCAGGTATTTAAAATTCTCAAAGGCATTGATAAAGTAGATCCAGCAACATCCTTTCAGCTTAAGGTGAATCACGTACTTGAGGGCATCAGTGGAAAGTAAGGAGAAGTGCATTTAAGCCTGACGCCAAGAAACACTTCTTTACACAAAGAGTTGTGAGACTACAGAGACATGTAGTTGAAGCAGAAACCTTGACAACCTTTAAGAAAAATCTGCATGAGATTTGAGGACAGCTTAGCTATTGGCTTATGGCTTGATAGACTCATCTTATGTTTTTTGTTTTTTTTAATAAAGCATAATTTTGATTATAAGTAGCTCTGACACTAGTGAGGGTGTGGCAGGTGTGGTCATGCGTGTTCAAACAAAAGCATACTGTGGATTCAGAAAGTATTCAGACCCTGTCACTTTTTCACATTTTGCTGTGTTGCATCCTTGTGCTTAAATCATTTTAATTATTTTTTTCCCTCATGAAGCAATACGTAATAACCCAGAATGACAACAGGATTTTAGGAATTTTTGCAAACTTATTAAAATAAAATAAACCAGAACATCACTTTGACACAATTAATCAGGCGCTTTACTAAGCATTTAGCCGAAGCCCCTTTGTCATCAATTACAGCATGGAGGGTGTGACAAGTTTCAAACACCTAGCTTTGGGGATTTTTCTGCAGTTCTTCTTTGCTGATCCTTTCAAGTTCTGTGAAGTCGATTGGACAGCTATTCTCAGGTCTCTCCAGAGATGGGGTTCAAGTCTAGGATGTGGCAGGGCCGCTCAAGGCCATTCCCAGAATTGTCCCTAAGCAACTCCTGTGGTGTTTTTGCTCTGTGCTCTGGGTCCTTGTCCTTTTGGATGGCGAACCTCTGGCCCAGTCTGAGGTCCATTGTGCTCTGGAGCAGGTTTTCATTAAGGATATCTCTCAGGTTTACCTCAACTCTGTCTACTCTCCCAGTACCTTAATATGATGCTACCACCACAAAGCTTTACTGTTGGAATGATATGGCACAGGTGATGAGCCATGCCTGGTTTCCTCCAGACATGGTGCTAATCTTGATTTCGTCAGACCAGAGAATATTGTTTCTCATAGCCAGAGAACCTTTTAGGTGCATTTTTGCAAATTCAAAGTAGGCTTCCATATGTCTTTTACTGAGGAGAGGCTCTATGGCCACACTGTCATAAAGCCCAAATCGATGGAGTGTTGCAGTGATGGTTGTCCTTCTGCAAGTTTTTCTCATATCCATACAGATCCTCTGGAGCTTTACCAGAGTGACAATCGTTTTCTTGGTCACTTCTCTATTTATGGCCTTTCACCGATAATTGTTCAGTTTGGTTGGTCCAAATGTCTTCTGTTTTAAGAATTTTGAAGACAACTGTGCTCTTGGGAACCTTCAGTTCTGCAGAATTGTTTTTGCACTCTTCCCGAAATTTGTGCTTCAACACAATCCTGTCTTTAGGCACTTCAGGAAATTCCTTTGACCACATAGCTCATTTTTTTCTCCGATTCACACTCTCAGCTGTGGGACCTTCTGTAGACAGATACTATCAATTGAACTGAGTATAGGTGGACACTAAAATAAGGTGTAGAAACATCTCAATGATGATCAATAGAATGGGATACACCTAAGCCAAATTTCAAATGTCATAGCAAACAGTCTGAATCTTTGCTTCAGTGTGATATTTCAGTTTTATGTTTTTAATAAATTAGCAAAAATTTCTAAAATCCTGTTTTCAATTTGTCATTCTGGGGTATTGAATGTTGCTTGAAATGGGAAGAAATTAATTTAAATGACTTTAATAATAATAATAATAATAATAATAATACATTTTATTTATATAGCACCTTTTCCATGCTCATTTTATGCATGAGGCTGCAACATACCAAAATGTGAAAAAGTGAAGGAGCTTGAATACTTTCTGAATCCACTGCATGTGTGGAAGCTTTTGCATTGTGAATGTTGCGTTCATCTTCATCTGGTAAAGGATGAATTCAGAGCGATGTTAGACCACTGTGTGAAGATGCTTATCACTGAATTTCTATGTCATACCAAATGTGTCAGGGCCTTTTTTTCTCCAGAAGGCTTCTCAAAACTATAATTTGCACTCCATATCTAAGCCTATGGAGATTATAACACAATGCATTTATGGTAAATATTAGTAGATGTCACTGTCACACATGCTATTGCTTTTGCACACACTGGAGTTACTGTGACCACCTGTACTGTAAAGATTCTTTCATGGGCATTAATAAAGAGGCCTTGGTTTTAACATTTGAATCATACCGATATTAGTTTAATGGAGGTAGCACACAAATGGATCATGCAAAATATTTGATTTGCTTACCAAAAACCTGTTTTGTCTGAGGCAGTGATGGACTGGAGAAATCACGGAGCATGGTGAGAAGTGATTTGCTCTGTTTAAATAGATAACTTTAGACTGATTGTAGGATGTGCTATTTCTTGACCACTACTGGGCACACAAGGGCATATGTCTATAGGGAGTGTTCCAGAAGTAAAAACTTCAAGAGTGCACGGAAATAGGTACAGGCCATCAGAAGATGATGACTCATGATTTAAGAGTCATCCAGTCCATGAGACTGCAACTAAGATGCCTGTTATGTTGTGCATAAAGCTATGCTTTAAAGTGGATGGGCTACCTGGGGAATTTTGATTAAATGCCCAAATGGAACAGCAGTGTTGGCTTTATTTTATTTTATTTTAATCAATTTATAGTTTCATTCTATATTGAACATCCTACTGTACAAAATGTATCTTTATTTATTTATTTTACAACTGGTGCACAGGCAGATTAAGTGAGTTGATTCAGGTGAATAGTGAAGATTGATGTCAAATTTCTTATGTTCTTATGGTCAGAGAACATTTCTTAAATGAAAGTAGAAAAAGCTCCTGGCCAGGGATTAAAAGTATTAGACCATGAGTATAGCAAGAGGCACGGCATTGACTGGTGCAAGGTACAGAGGCCAAAGCATTGAGAGAAAAAGGTACAGGAGAGGAGGAAGGAAAACATGATTTTGTAGTATGGTGACAAGTGGGTTAGCCACCACATGTGACAGCCATTGCTGTGTTTAGGAAGGCCTACAGAGGCTATATGGTTTAATTTTTGTACAGGGAGTCCTCGGGTTACGACACAGTTCCGTTCCTACAACAGTGATGTAACCCAAATTTTGGTGTAAGTCGAAACACACCCTAGCCTAGGTCACTTACCTATCCTAACACATTTGCAAAATCATAATCTAGAACAGTGGTTCTCTAACTGTGGGGCAGGCGCGAAGTAACAAAAAGGGGAGTGCAAAGATGTGAAAAAAGAAAACAAGAATCGAAAATATGAAAAATACATCTATTGAAATCAAAACAAATTAATTTAAACTACATTGTGATACTAGAAAAATAAATATAGAGTTAGATAAATGTCGATAAAAGTGAAGTAGGTATAATAAAATATACATCTGTGACATATCATTAATTAAAAAAGAACAAATTGGTATTAGTGGGCTCCTTTCAAAAAAACCTTAGGGGGACGCGATTAAAACTGTTATGAAAACTCGGGTCACAAATACTAAAAGGCTGAGAAACTTTGATCTAGAACATAAAAACACAACTAAGCCACAGAAAAAGGAAAAGGAGATAAATATACTGTACTGTACACTGTACTGTAGTAACAGAAAAATTGAGTGTAAAAAAAAATCCCTACCTTTATTCCTTCTCACGTCTCAATTTTTTTAAGTTTTTATGGGTGTCAGCGTTGTAAACTCGAAACGTTGTATGTCGAGACATTGCAACCCGAGGACCCCCTGTATTTGTCTCACTTGTTCTGTGATTACTCTACACCAGTGGTCTCAAACTCCAGTGGCTACAGGTTTTCATTCTAACCCTTTTCTTAATTGGTGTCCAGTTTTTGCTGCTAATTAATTCCTTTTCCTTTCATTTTGACTGACTTGTTTTTTAAGATTTGTTCCCCTGATTTTCTTCATTTCTTTACTTCAATGGCACCCAAACAGAAATGAAATGTGAAGCAAGTGAGCCAACAGAAGGTCAACTAAAGCCGCTTTTCCACTGCATAGTACGACACGACACGGTTCAGTACAGCTCACCTTGGTTCGGCTCGGTTTGCGTTTCGACTGCAGTTTAGTACCGCTTTAGAGTGGGTGGGATTATTCACGTGTCGTTAGAGTTGCGCCGCCTCTACTGCCGTGACACCATGGAACTTTTACAACAACACGCAGACAACGACAACACTTTAGCTCAACGACGCGCAAGGCTAAGCATCTAAAAAAAGCACATCACTAGCTAACTTTTATCACTGTTGCAAAGCATAAAATGAACTTAACTGCCAGTGTAACATTAAAATGCTGATTCTGTATATTACAGATCTTCCACATTTTGCAAAAAAGTCGCCGCAACAGACCATCTGTTTGGACGTTTAACTGTGCTTCAGAGTGGTGGGATGTGATTGTTCCCGGTTTTACAAACACTCAGTGGCTGGAGAACTTTCGAAACTTCCGCGTGTCTGTACCTTTAAAGAAAAGAATAGCCAGTGACGCAGTAATGACGATTTTCTCCGGCCAATCAGTGACCAGCAGAGTTTACACGTCACATTTTGGTAACGGTTCGGCACGCTTGGAACCTCGGCTGAGGTGGTACTAAAAAAAGGACCAGGTACCAGGTACTGTTCCCAGTGGAAAGCTCCGCAAAAGTGAGCTGTACTGAACCGTGTCGTGCCGTACTATGCAGTGGAAAAGCGGCTTAAGTCAGGGCCTCAAACTCCAACCAATTATTTAATTAGGCTCTGATTCTAGTTGTTAATTAATTCCATTCTTTAATTCAATGGCTCGTTGCTGCTCTCATTGTGCAATAGCATATATTGCCAAAATTGTTGATTTTATCTTTTCTAAGAGCAACGTTAAAATGTTTTGGAGACCTGAGCAGCTCAACATTCCTAAGACCTTCACCTTTCTTTATTTTCAGATATTGTGCGATGGACACAGTTGGCTGGTCATGTTTCGAATCATTTTCTATCTCATTATTGTTTGGTATCTAATTAAGGAAAAAGAAACAATTAAGGAGTCTGAGTCTTCAAGAGCAAGTCAAATAAAATTAATTCAAAAAAAGTTAATTAGCAGCAAAAACAGGTCACTTATTAAGAAAAGAGTTAGAATGAAAACCTGCAGCCATTGCGGCCCTCCAGGACTGGAGTTTGTGACCACTGCCCTACACTGTGTTCTTTACATTTGCTAATAAAACGCAACTTTTCTGTTTTTCGTTTGGCTTCATTGTCATTCATTATGTTCTTGGGAGCTCACTCTCATCTACAATTCTCAAAATGTTTGTCATTAAACAAATTAAAACAAGTTTAGAATTTTTTGAACTAGCATTGCCATTTTTATATTGCTTCCATGAATTCATTTACTAAAGCTTTTTGTTATTTTCTAAAATGTGCATTTTCAATTCTGAATAAATTTCTAAACACCCTGAATCCCTTATATTAGGAAAATCTGCCATCCTATTCATTGCAAACATTTTCTCTGCTCTGGTTGGTATGAAAATGGCCTCCTGCTCCCATGTGGAGACAATTAGGGTGTGAAGTTGAATGGTTGGACAACTTAGCTATTTTTATTTGTGAAATGAATACAAAAATAAGTAAAAAGATAAATATTGTTAATGGCAAAATCAGTACTTTTTTATAAAATGCTCACACATACAGTACAACATAACATAGTATGTTCAAATCCGCCCAATCCACTTCATAATCATGGTGGGCTGGAGACTATCCTTGTAACAATGGAGAGAAGACTGAAACTAATCTTGGGCATGGTGCTGACCATTCACAGGGCCCGCTCACATTCACATGGGCCAATTTAAAATCGCCAAACAACCTAACACCTGCATCTTTGGGATATCAGTGGAAAAGTGGAGTTCAAGGGCAACATCAACTTTCATTTTATCTTCTTGTGGCTGCGTCGAAAACAGAATGATTGAGGGTATGCAGTTTTATCCTAACATCCATTTGTTTCCTACACCTACTGTTCTTCAAAAGTAGCAAATATTATCCCAATATATGAAAATGTTGATCAGACAGATCTAAGTAACTATAGGGCAGTAAACCTAACATGCATCACATTGATGGAAGGAATTAATAAGGAAAAGAATGAGCAACACATGGCAAGAATAGGAGTTTTAGTGAATAGTCAGCATGGGTTCAGATCGGGGAGGTCATATTTTTCTAATACGTTGGAATTCTGTGACTAAGAAACTAAAGGATATAATCAGAGTTGTGCATATGATATTATTTAGCTTGATTTTCAGAAAGTACAGGGTGAGTCAAAATTATGTTAACATTTGAATGGTGGAAACAATTTATTCACAAAACATACTTCATATAGTTAGATATAGTGGGCTGGATAATGGATGGATGGATGAATGGAAGATGATTTACAGGAATTTCTCAACCTGTTCACCAATATATTCAACACATGTTCCAAATTGTCCATAAATTGCCCATAAAAATTGTATATAAGCATATACATAGCAGTACCATTCGTGTTAACATGATTTTGACACATCCTGTATTTGCTAAGGTCCCATACGGGAAGCTGGACATCAGACTAAAAGAAGGTGGAGCTCAGAGTGTGTTGTGTGAACTGGTGCAGAATTGGCTAAAACACAGGAAGCAAACGGTTATGGTGCAAGGAACCTCACTAGAACTGGGTGATATTAAGAGTAGTGTCCCTCAGGGGTCATTGCTGGGGCTGCAACAACTTTTAATATGTAGAAATGATTTGGATACGAATATGAATAATAAGTTGGTTAAGTTTGCAGATGATACCAAGCTAGGTGAACTGCAGATAATCTAGAATCGTTTGAATCACTACAGACAGATGTGTGCAAGGGGAAATTTAATGTAAATAAATGTAAGGTATTACACATAGGAAGTGGAAAAGTTTCATTTGAATACACAAAGGGAGCTTTGAAACTTCAAAGTACCCTTTATAAGAAGTACTTAGGAGTCACTGTGGACTTGATACTATCCATATCTGGATAGACAGCATATTGCAGTGGGTATAAATGAGCCTCAGTAGCATTTCCTGACATACATCTGCCAAATAATTTGTTGGATGAAAGTACTTGGTGTTACTGTGTTATAATGTCAGTCACTTTTGATTTAATTCTCTGCTTCACTACTACATTCACAGAGTCCAAAATGTCTCCCATTACTGCGTCTGTTCTTTTAATTAGCTTGTTGATTCAATAGGCCTCTCTTCAAGTGATGCTACCAGCCTAACATACCACGGTGTAGAATATCACACTGGCCATCACAGAGTTGTGGAAGATGTGAGAGGATTCATATAGTCGAGGTTCAGGTCCTCATGATGTGAGAGGTGAGTGCCACTGGTCTGTAGTCATTAGGTCATTAGACCTTCTTTGGAACAGGAACAATGCACAATGTTTTTCACAACCGCAACACTTTCTGGAGCCTTAAGGAGAGATTGAACAGGTGATAGAGGAGACCACAAGGTTTGTCAGCACAGGCCTTAAGAACTTAAGCCTTAAGAATCCATGTGGTGCTGTGACTTTTACTGTGAACAGCTTCCTGACTTGTATCTTTACTTGGTATATGGACAGCCCATGCTGATGGTCAGAGGTGGCATCATTACTGGCCATTCCAGATGATGTAGTAGACATTGTTGATGTAGTAGAGATGGGGTAAGGAGACTGATCATTGGAAGAAAGTGGCAGTGGGTGGCGTTAGATTTGTCCACATCCCCTTTTAGCACCCGAGCCTTATTTTGCTTGAGTCCAGTAATTATGCAGTCCTTTTACAGACATCTTGCAGACACTTTTAAGAAGGCTAACAGAATGCTAGGCTTTGTAGCACAAGTGAGGCCTCACCTGGAGTACCGTGTGCAGTTTTGGTCTGAAGACTACAAAAAAGACATCGAAATTCCAGAGATGAGTGGCTAGGCTGATTCCAGGGCCACAGGGGATGAGGTATGATGGAAGATTGAAGGAGCTGAACCAGAGATTATAAGGTGACACGACTGAAGTTTTTTTAAATTATGCAAGAAATTAGTAGAGCAGAGGGCAGCTGTTAGTTTAAAATGAGTTCATTAAGAACAAAGGGACACAGTTGGAAACTTGTTTACTGTAGTTTAAATTTTTCAGAAATATTAGGAAGTCTTTCTTCACACAGAGAACCATAAACATATACAGTAGTTACCAAGTAGTTTGTAGAGTCAGACTTTCATATTTCAACTCAATGTTTATTGGAGAAATTCAATGGATTGAATTGGCAGGGTTTGTTGAGCTGAGTGGCCTGTTCTCTTCAAAATGTTTCGAATGTTTTAATGTGTGTCGTGTTTTCTCCAGCTACTCTGCATGTCCTTCCTCGTCACACATTTTTAGGAAGCATTAATTCCACTGGATAAATGCGATTGGGTGCACCACTGACATTCTTGAGTCTTGTGCTGTTTGGATAGGCTATGGCGACACAGAGTTTCTAATGTGTTTGATAAGGAATCAATAAACTTTTGCATACTGTCATTTCAGCTTACATACTGAATCTGGAATGTTATAAAAACCAAGTACAATACGACAACACTGATCTCATTCGGTTGACCAAATGACCACATTCATTTGAGCAAAAAAAGTGATAAATGTCTTCTTGTTTCTAAATAAGTAATAAAGTATTAAATTCCCAATTTTGTATTTTTTTTTTTTCAAATACAAATCACTATTATTAGTAGAACATATTGGGAATATTTATGAAGCATATCCCAGCAATGACAGGACATGTACCTGGTGCAGTTTCATATACACCTACATTCTCACCTATCTGGTCAACTTAGAGTCACCAGTTAACATAACCTGCACATGTTTTGGATGTGGGGGCCAAATGGAGTTAAAGACTGGGAGAACATGCACACTCCACACAGAGAATGTCAGAATGCAGGGAATCAAACCCACATCCCTCAAACATTAGGACATTAGAACAATCTAGATGAGAACAGGCCATTCAGACCAACCAAGCTCGCCAGTCCTATCCACTTATTTCTTCCAAAAAAAAAAAATCGAGTTTTGAAAGTCCCTAAAGTCTTGACTGCCTGCCACACTACTTGGTAGCTTATTGTAAGTGTCTACCGTTCTGTTGTTGAGTTATGAGATGCAGCACTAACTGCTGTGCCATTGTGCTTCCCACATTCTAGAAGCAGCTGAGTCAAAGTCTGAAGTTGTAAAGCAGAGCTAACATGATAAATATATACTTCAGACCTGATTAGAATGGTGGATGATATTGTGTTTATAAAGGAACAATAGTTGAAAGAATTAATCTGTAATTCTGTAAACAAAGTAAACACAAAAAAACATAAAGTTACTGTGAACTAAAATAAATGAATACAGATGGATCTGTATAAATACATACATCAATGTTTAACAAAGGCAAAAATAATACATACTTGTTAAAACTAAATGTACAAAAATCTAATATTTATAATCTCTACCATAATGTCCAGAGTTCATACAAGAGATGAAGCCGAAAACCTGCAAAAATCAGACAAAGAGAACTCCTCTGGAGATAATATTTTTGACAAAGCAATTCTACAAAGTGGAATGCATCCAATGTGCATGACCATAATCGTCAATTGCAGCACATCGATATGGCTTTAAGAGTGAGTCACAGATAACTCAAAAAACTAAAACAGAACTCTGTAAGAGTTTTGAGCAGTTTTTGTCTGCTAGAAAATAGTGGAATTTAACAAAAAAAAAAATCCTCCAAGGAATACTCCCTGTGAGCTAGAACATCATATTAACGTGGCTTAAACCAGAAGGCCTTCTTAAAAATTCTACTTTAAAATCATTTTCTCTTTGTTTTTTTTTTTTTTTTTGGAAATCTTTCTTTTTTTTGCACTCAGGCCTGCAGTGTGCCTGCAAGTGTGAGTGTGAGTGTGTGTGTATGACATGGTAGACAATGTTTTTGTTATGCAAGGAATGCCTTTGATCAGGAGTTTCTGTAAAAAAAAGCCATGAAACTCTAATCCGTTCCCACAATCCACTAAATGTAAACTGGACAAACAGTGGACAATAGGAGCCAGGGCTGAGGGAGATTGCAAAATAAAGGGCTGCTGACTCACACAGTTAGAATTAGACAGTTGGTGTGTCTGGGAGGCATGTCTCTCTCACACACGGTTGTTAAGGTAGTTGAAGATTAACACTTTTCAGCCATGTGAGGTGTCCATCATTTGTCTAGCAACATGCTGCAATTGGTCGTTAGCATTTTGTTAAAGACCCCCGGCATTATGCTTCTTCTATGATAGTTTAATTCCAATTAAGTTTTCAAGAATATGTGACCAAAATGATTTAAACTTCAAATTCCTCTTTTGTCCTTCCTGGCAGGCATAGTAGCTAAAGAGTTAAAGCATAAGGCTGCACTTTCAACTCCTGCCCAAAACTCTGTGCGAGTCACTTAACCTATCTGTGCTCCACCTTGAAGAAAATCAATGTAAACAGTTTAACTGCATTTGAACTTGTAACTTACTTTGGGATGGTATTTGATGAAATGTTAAGTAAAGATTGTTTTTGGGGGGCGTCGGGGGTTTGTCTTATTTGTTGCACTATTATGAAATGTATAGTGCCTATAAAAAGTATTTACCCTGTGTAGGTTTTTACATTTTATTATTACACAACATTGAATAACAGTTTGAATTAAATGGGATTTTTTTGTCGCAGATTAATAAATAAAGACTTTTTAATGTGGTTCGCTTCCCAGGTCCTCCCTGCGTGGAGTTTGCATGTTCTCTCCGTGTCTGCGTGGGTTTCATCCGGGCGCTCCGGTTTCCTCCCACAATCCAAAGACATGCAGGTTAGGTGGGTTGGCGATTCTACATTGGCCCTAGTGTGTGCTTGGTGTGTGGGTGTGTTTGTGTGTGTCCTGCGGTGGGTTGGCACCCTGCCCAGGATTGGTTCCTGCCTTGTGCCCTGTGTTGGCTGGGATTGGCTCCAGCAGACCCCCGTGACCCTATTCGGATTCAGCGGGTTAGAAAATGGATGGATGGATGGACTTTTTAATGTTAAAGTTAAAACTTTGTGGTATCATTTGTCACCTGTTCAGTCTGTCCCAAAGTGAAACTGGGTGAGTGGTCTACATCAATTACAAATATAAAATACAAAATAATTGATTGCATTAGTATTCCAAGTCAATATTTGGTAGACGCACCTTTGGCAGCCATGACACCTTTAAGTCCATGCGCACAGGTCTCTATCATCTTTGCACATCTGGACACTGATATTTTTCTCCATTCTTCTTTGTAAAACTGCTCAAGCTCTGTCAGGTTGCATGCTGATCGTGAGTGAACAGCCTTTTTTCAAGCCCAGCCAGAAATGTTCATGTCGGACCGAGATCTCCACTCTGACTCGGCCACTTTAGGACATTCACATTGTTGCTGGCAAGCCAGCGTTTCTCAACCTTTAAGTATTTGCGACCCGAGTTTTCATAACAGTTTTAATCGCTCCCTCCCTAACATTTTTTTTGAAATGTAGATGCATATTTTATTATACCTACTTAAGTTTTATCGACATTTATCTAACTCTATATTTATTGTTCTAGTATCAGAATGTAGTTTAAGTTAATTTGTTTTGGTTTCAATAGATGTATTTTTCAGATTTTTGATTCTTGTTTTCTTTTTTTCACATCTTCGCACTCCCATTTTTGTTACTTCGTGCCCCTCTAGGGGGGCCCACCTCACAGGTTGAGAACCACTGTGGCAAGCCATTCCGGTGTAAATTTGGATTGAAGCTTGGTCCCATTGTGGTTGGAAAGAAACCTTCTCCCAAGGTGCAAATTTGTTACAGACTGCAGCAGGTTTTCTTCCTGTATTTTGCTTCCATTCATTTTACCTTTACAGTCCTTCTAGGGACTGCTGCCACAGAAAAGCATCCCCACAGCATGATACTGCCACCCCCATAATGATTCCTGGTGGGGAAGGTGTGTTTTTGATTATGTGCAGTGTCTGGCTTACAAACATGGGGATTAAGCCTGATGGCCAGAATGCTCAATTTTAATCTCTTCGGACTATTCGGAGTCTCCAGTGTGTATAATGACAACCTGTCTGTGTGTTATCCAACCTGCTGTATCCTAACTATAGGGTCACGGGGGTCTGCTGGAGCCAATCCCAGCCAACATAGGGCACAAGACAAGAAACAAACCCCGGGCAGGGCGCCAGCCCACCGCAGATATTCAAAAATCTTTTAGTTTAAAACTGAGGGGGCAGGACAGTTCACTTGAGGAGGTGATGCCCCCTTTTGCCCTGTGGTGTGCTGAGGCTGCTCACAGTATACGGGTTAGAGAATATGTGGCATATTGGAGTTCTGTAGAGGGACAATATCACTTTAATAAATACTTAAATTACTCTTTAGAATAAATGGCTAGTTTTGCACTTGAGTGAATAAGCTGGAATACATTGAGTGCTTTCCTGACCTAGCACTAATAGATAGATAGATAGATAGATAGATAGATAGATAGATAGATAGATAGATAGATAGATAGATAGATAGATAGATAGATAGATAGATAGATAGATAGATAGATAGATAGATAGATACTTTATTAATCCCAAGGGGAAATTCACATAATCCAGCAGCAGTATACTGATACAAAAAGCAATATTAAATTAAAGAGTAATAAAAATGCATGTAAAAACAGAGAATAACTTTGAATAATGTTAGCGAACTGCAGAGGGTCGAGGGCATGGCGGACCTGTGGCCTCAAGTGGTGAAGCTTCATCACATGTGACGTCATTCAGCTCACTAGGACGTGATACCTTTGGGACTGGGGTGATGCAGGATGTTTTCCAAAGCCTCGGGACTCTCCCCTGTTCCAGGCTCAGGTTGAAGATGCGCTGTAGAGGACTCCCCAGTTCCAACTCACCACACTCACAACCATCTGGACCCGCTGCTTTGCTGGCACAAAGATTTAATTAAATTAAAGAGTAATTTACGTGGAAGTACTGGATAAACCGTTCTTTACCTTTTTTTAAAATTATAATTATTTTTTAATATTTTTTAATTGTGACCACAGGGGCCATCTTAAATCAGGTACAGGCTCAACTGAGCAAAGCAAGCTTTTGCAAGTCTGTCTGTGGGGCTGCCACTTGAGCTTCCTTTCGAGCTAATGGGCTTTACAATACATGCAGTTTTCTAGTCTTTTCTAATCTTTTTGGGAACACATGCTGTGCTGGCATATTCTGTGCATTTGGCAAACAATATTATTATTTTTTTATGTCTACCGGTGATGGTGGTAAAAGAGTTTTGCTTTACTTATTGTCTAGTTGTTTGCATTTTGTCTTAAGCTCTAGCACCCCACTAGCTTGAATTGGATTAATTAGGCAAAGTAAAGAGACAGATGAATGACAGTTTTCTTCATACTTTTCACTCTGTTAAATTTTATTAACTTTAACAAACACACCGCTTTTGGCACTCGTGGTCCCCATAACTTTATTCCATGTTTTGGGGAGTTTTTCCAATGGGATGGCTACTCTTCTGTGTATTGTTTCTCTTTGGCTACATCTCTCACTACTCACTACTGAAGCCTTTTAGCTACTGTAATGGCGTACTTACGCAGCCTCCTTGCTTTCACCTGATGCTCTGTTGTTGAGTCTTTCTTGCCTCGATGCTGATCTTTTTCTTGTTCTGGAGTTTTTGACCAGTATCTTCCATTTCTAATTGTGTCTAATCATCTGGTTTTGTAGTTTTTGCCAGCATTTGTGAAAGCTGCTGCTTTATGCCTATATTTTTGGGATCAACTCAGTGACCTGTGCTCTGGTTTATAGTATGTTTCTTTGTCCCCTAACTACAAGTTTCTGAATTTAAATTATTTTATATTGCTGACAGCCATTTAGTCCTTTTATTTTTTTACAGACATCTCTCCATTTTGGAACAGTTGAGTGCATATGGATGTGTGAAAATCCACCTTAAGCAAACATCAATATGACAGTCAACAGCAGGCGATGTTTTACACATAAAGAAAACCCACACGGACATCAGAAGAAGGTGCTGACTCCACACAGAAAGTGATCGGGTGTTGAATCCAAGTTCCTGAAACTGTGCAACAACAATAAATTACTCTGGTGACAAAACAGTGGAAACTGGATTTTTGCCATTGGTTGTTCTAAAACCACTGTCAACATGCCCTTAGTATTATAAAGTACTTACATTTTTTAATTAAAACTTCTTTCCATGATAGGGCATATTACTGAAGCAAAGTCAGAATCAGAAAAAAAAAAAACAAAATGGGAAAATTCTTCCCAGAATTTCTGTTTATCCTGAAACAGCTGCTCCCTATCACCACCACACCCAGTTGTGTTGGGAGGCTGAATAGATCCACAGAAGAGATCATTTGCAGATGCTTCCTACACAAGCGCCTGACTTAGGAAAGATAAGTCCAAGTCAAACTTTGTGCTTCTTTTTCAGGCTGCACTTCAGCAGACTTTTTTGTTAAGTCATTTTGTAGTTTCCAGGAGTCACTTCAGTGCAACGTTTGCCTAGTTGCCTTTCATTTGGGGAAGCAATGAACTGTGTGAATTTTCCATAAGTGAATACACATAATTAGCAAAGCAAAGAATAAAATAAGTAAAGATTAAATTCTGTGATCAAAGTGTACATGCTTTTGTCTAGGTACAGCAGTCAATAAGTTCAGCATGGTGTAGTGGTCATGTCACTGGACTTTAAACCACAAGGTTGCCAATTCATTTCTAAATTTGGTGACATTCTGTGGCCCACATCAAGACCCCTAACCTGTATGTAACTATAGCAAACATCTGTAAAGCATCATACAGTCACTTTGGATAAACACGTTAACCAAATATACAATAAAAATTAATAAAGGCAGAGACCCTCACCTGTGAAATTCACATTTAACATGACTTCCTTTTTACAACCCATACAAGTACATTAAATTAATTATCAATGGTGAATAAAAGATCAAATATCAGCAGAATCTTCACCAGATTCAGTTTTAGACAGCAGATCTAATTATTTTGTGCCGTCTGCGAACAAACATTCAGCCACCCATTAAGCCACTCTGTTTCTGAACAAACCTAATCCAATTAATTCTTTCTTTTTCTCATTCTGTTATTTTACTGAAAGCTTGCAGCAAACAAAAGAAAAATCTTCCTGATAATACAAAGCACATTTGAACATCCATGGTTTTCTCTGTACTACACACGTTATTCATTGCTCGTTTCTGTTCAGCCACTGACTTTCATGTCTTCATAACAGCACTGCATAGTATTCCACTGTTCTTTATAGAAGCCACATGGCTCATTGCTTTAGTCACAATAGCTCCCTTGTACTTTACTGAATGCCGCCATAGGGTTATTGATCAACTACCGGGTTTCAAATGGTCATAGAGGGCCCACGGTCATGGCAGGGGGATGAAGAACAGTTTGTTTTAGCATCACACAAGTAATATTTTGTCTCCAGAGCCTTGCAGATACAAAAACGAGTGGTTTCAGGGATATTTGATTGCTTAATGGTGCCTAACATGGAATGTGGAGCATACAAGCCTATTCTGGGTTAAACTCTGTGTATTAGAAATATGACGGAGGAACAGGTTATGGGGCAATCATAATCATCATCATCAATTATTCTTCCTGCTTCATTTAATTCATTAGATAATAATCCATCCATCCATCCATTATCCAACCTGCTATATCCTAACTAAAGGGTCACGGGGTCTGCTGGAGCCAATTTAGATAATAATTTCACATCTAATTTTAATTAACAAAAATAAGAAAGAAAAATGGGACAAATATCTACCCGAGGCAAAAAGGGATGACTCTGTATCAATACTGTATATACATCCGAATAAGAGAGGCAACTTTATTTTGTATTTGGGGTAAACAGTATAGCCACTCAACGAGCTGGGTTATGAAAAATCATTGGCATAAATCAGGTCCAGATACGATCAAACTTACTTTACTTGTTTGTTTAAAAATTTGAAAAACAAAAAGCAATTAGATAAGGCAAGCCAAATTCAGATTTAGACAGATACAAAAATAAACTTCAGATATCCTAAAATGCAGTTTACTTTTTAAGATATACTGTATATAACCCATAACCTGATATCTCAAAATATGATACTTTATATCATAAAATTTCTAAAATCTAATCTGAGATATCTCAAATGCTTCTCAACGTATCTCCAATACATTTGTAAATATCTCAAAGTAACTGTGTGTAGTATGGCAACCCAAATTAACATTTAGAGAGAGAGAGAGGAGAGGTTAGGAGCATGTGCTGATACAGCGCTTTGCCGCACCCACCACATGACAAACCAACTCAGGATCCCAAATTAGGACCCGAATGCAGCCATGCAACAGGTGACACCACAGCACCACACTAGTTCAGATGGACTGGACCAGTGTGAGGTTTTTTATGGTGGCTGGAGTGCCAGTTCTGCCACTAACCCCCACGTTTTCCCTGCAGGTTGGAGGACCTACTTGCAGGGCTGGATGCAGATTAACATCATACCCAGGATGGAGCAATTGCAGGTTCACATTTAGAGCTATCTCAGAATGCATTTTAAGATATCTGGAAATGCATTTTAAATGTCAAATTGAAATGCAGACATCAGAAAATACATCTATTTCAAGATTTCTGAAATGTATTTTATAAATGATAATTTTGCTTGCCATATATGTATGCATTTCAAGATATCTCAAATGCATTTTATGATATCTCAAATTGACCCAGCATGCATTTTAAGATATTTGAAATGCATTTCACAATGTCTCAAAGTCATTTCGTACAAGAACCCAATTCTTTTAATAGAACTTTCTGTTTTAATGTGTCTTGAAATGTAAGATATCTCAAAATAAACAGTCGAAAGTCAAAAACTATGTACGATATTCGAAAATCAGCAGGAAGCTATTTGGAGATACCTTACATTGAATTACAGATACCTGAAAATGATATTTAGATATCCTGAAATAGTGTAAGTTCATGTATTTTTAAAGATATCTTAAAATGTATTTCAGTTATTATGAAGTAAAATTCAAAATATCTAAAAAGACATTTATAGATAAATGAAATGGACCAGAGACACATTTTATGCTATCATGAAACAAATTTGAGATATCTAAAAAATTTATTTTAGTTATCTGAAATATGAGTCAATACGAAGATATCTGAAATACATTTTAAGACATCTCGATTACATTTACAGGTATCTTAAAGTAAGATCCAGACTTTTTTGACATAAGAATGTAATCAGAAGATAGATTGTGGTTTCATTAATAGGCAACGTAACCATTTTGTTCCTTGACCTACGAAACTCTTTTGGTTATTTAGTAAAGGGCAAAATGTTTCTGCACAAACATTTTTGACATATGTTTACCATGTCTTTTGCTTTATCGGATATGAATCACTTTGAATTTCCTTTCTGCTTATTTTATAGGTTTAGAGTAGCCATTAATGGATTTACCAAAACAGCAGTGCTATCAGGATTTTGGGGATTCAGTTTTCTTATGACTTTGCTTTGAGTGTTTATTTGACTTCCCTGCTATCATTAATTAAGTATCTATCTATCTATCTATCTATCTATCTATCTATCTATCTATCTATCTATCTATCTATCTATCTATCTATCTATCTATCTATCTATCTAATCATTATTGTAATAATGTTGTGTTTTTGTGCAACTTAGTTTTTATGTTTGTACCTTTTTTGTATCTATTCATACATTCTTGCTCTTGTGATTTTTTATTGTTATTCTTATTTATACTTCCATCACCAATTTGTGGTATTTTCAAATCTGGCGGTCATGTTGTATATAAAATATATATTCCTGCTACTGTCATTTGATGCTTGAAGTTACAGATTGTGATGCCATCACTCCTAGGGGACCTGCAGGCATCTCCCAGGATCCAAGAGTTTGTACTCTTGACCAGAATCTGTAAAGCTGCATGTTAGTGTTTCTATAAAACTTTAGGGAATTGACTTCTCAAGAAGTTCTCTCAAGAAATATGACTTTTATTTTTACTTTACATACTGGGCTTTGGTGAATTAGTTTAATTTGTCTTCCTTTTTTCTGACCATTTTTAGACTACCTCGTTTCCTGATTACTGTCCCACAGATTTATCACTAGGCTGTACAAGTGTTTTTTATTTGACTGACTTACTGTATTTATCCAAGATGACTAACAGCACATTTTCACAATACTCTAAAATCATTTACTAATGGATTCTTTACAGTTAGATCAAAGGTAGGGTGTATGTTGTTTAAGTTTACATAATGAACTTAGAGTTTTGGTATGAATACAAATCCTAGAGAAATATCAGATTGAATTTTATGTACTGTAGAAAACGTTATGTTCCTGTTAAGAGAACTGAGTCTAACTTAGCAATGGCTGCCATTCCTCTTGTTCTTGAGAGGAGAGGTTAACTGTGTCTCACAGAATGGCATCTGTCAAGATATGGTTAAGATGATCAGGTCTTACCAAGTGGTAGCTGTTTTTATCTATCTATCTATCTATCTATCTATCTATCTATCTATCTATCTATCTATCTATCTATCTATCTATCTATCTATCTATCTATCTATCTATCTATCTATCTATCTATCTATCTATCTATCTATCTATCTATCTGTCTTAGCCAGATGTTTGTTTCCTTCCGGTCAACAAGGTGATAATTGTTTTAATGTTAGCTCTCCAGCAAGGCAGTCTCTCTTTCGTATCTGTACAGCCATCACATTTTCCTTCTCAGTTTAGGTGGAAACAGTCTTTAAGTCAGTCCCACACAAGAAGCTGCCAGACCCACTACCAGGTGGTGGCTCCCTTGGCTCTATCTCTTTTGCACAGTCAGACAATCTTCAGCCTTGTTGGCAACTCCCTTGTTACCATCCTATCTGTAGAACTCATGAACAGGCAGTGAGTGACTTAATTCTGTTTTGTTCGTCTTGCCTCAGCTTCTGCTAGAGGAGGGTTTTTTTTAATAAATTCAATTTAAGAGACCTCTAACTTCTCAGAAACACCTTAAATTTGTTTTAATAGCTTTACTTTATAGAATGAATTTGAATACAATAACAGACAATTGGCCTGAAAACACCAGGCTTCTACTATGTGACAAGCTCTCTGTCTAGGTGGCACATCAATATCATAGCACATGAATAGACACTATGGCAGCAATAGTAACTGTTCACCCTAATTTGTGGTGAAAAGACCATACTTATAGTCAGTCAGTCATTGTCCAACCCGCTATATCCTAACACTGGGTCACGAGGGTCTGCTGGAGCCAATCCCAGCCAGCACAGGGGCGCAAGGCAGGAACAAACCACAGGCAGGGTGCCAGCCCACTGCAGGGCACATACTTATAGTAATCATAAAATAATTTATATCATGGCACCAAGCACATATTTTCCATCCATGCATCCCTCCATTTTCCTAATACGCTTATCCAGGGCAGGATCACAGGGAAGCTGGAGCCTATCCCAGCACGCATTATCTACTTTGTTTCTCCCCAGAATGAAGCTTCCTTTGTATCTTCTTCTTGAATTGTACTACTCATCTACAAGTTGTGTTAGTACTTTTTCTCTATATAAGGCCTATTTCTTCCTGCTGTTTGTTTTTTTTTTTACCATCTTTACATATCCCAGCTCACAAAGCTGTCAGTTATAAATCTTCAGCTGGTTCATACATGGTCCAGTCACTACTTCTTACTGATCCTCTTCTTTTTTTTACTGCTTTATGTAGAACTCTTGTTTTTTTTTTTTACTTTGGAGGATGCCTTTTTCTCTTTGATGGTCTTTAGACTATGGAGTAAACACATTTTAAGTGGTGGTAGCAGACAAAAGTACACAAATCCACCACAATTATTGTGGCGGTAATAAATATTTGCATTCCTGTTTGAGACCTTACTGAATATCCTGTGGCCATTGATAAAGGGTCACTTCCCAGAAGAGGTGTGGGCCATATCCCCACATCTACATCCTCAGTAAGGATTGTAAATTAGAATGATGAGAGTGTGGGAAAGTTACATGCTTCCATGTCTGAAAACTTGTGGGTGAAAAAAAGGGTTTGAAATGAAGAGAAAATTTAGTGTGTTGTAGTTTTAAAGACAGTGATGAACAAATGACAAACAGCACAAAAGAAGTTCAGAATGATTTTAGAATTGGTATAAGGAATATGGAGGGTAAAATAAACTCTGGAGGTCAAAGGTCTGGTTGAAAATAGTCAGGTAGAGTGAGCTATAAGGAGTGATAGAGGCAGAGAGGCAAAGCTGCGAAAAGTTATCATATAAGAGCTAAAGAATAAGGATGAAAATGGAAATGTGTTTGGGATCGAAATACAGGTTTTCAAAGTAGAAATGTGAGGGCTGTGTGAGAAGAGACAGCTCAGCTGATGTCACCAGGGAGCACTGCATTCGCACTCTTTACAGGCAGTCTCTGCGTGACAGTGAATGGAAGTCCTAAAATTGCCTTCGTTTTAGAGAAATTGCTTCTGAGGACCTTTGTAATTCAGATATTGAGGGTTTGCAACTAAAAACCAGCAATTACAACAATGCAAAATGTGCGACCGGGCATGGATCCCAGTGTAATTCCATGACAAAACAACATCTGAACAACATGGAACCACTCTGATGTCCTGATCAACATTATGCTGTATTATCTTTATATAGAATACGCTACCGTGGCTGATCGTTTGTCTGTCCAGGATTTTAAATCGCAAACCGTTTGACCTATTGACCTGAAATTTATACACATACACTACTTGACGTCTACTATCTGCTTTCCGGGTGATGATTGATCTCCAAGGTTATTCCTCTATTTAATTTTATTTTATTTTATTATCAGCAGCAGCCAGCAGGGCAACCATGCAGCGGATGTGTACAGGCGCTGTTCTCTTCTCTACCTCTTTATATCTTAAATTATTCTTGAGGCAGATTGAACACTTTAGTGCCAGCTTAAGTGAAAAATTAAAGAAAATGTACTAAGTAATTGCAACACAAACACCGACTTAATCAGTTTTAATGTGAAAGATGCCAACGAAAGAAGAGAAGAAGCGGGCTGCTAGGGTGGGGAAAAGAAGAGCTGCTCAGGAAGCAGCAAGCGCATCAACCTCTGAGCAAATGAATGGTAAACAGAGACAGAGAAAGAGGATGAAAACTAGAAATGCTAAAGTCAAGAGTATTCACTGTACGTTATCATGCAGTGCGCCATTACTGGTTTTAAATAATACCTGCTAAACCTGAGAAACTTGGAAAATGGAATGACATTTTAGCATTGCAACTGCTTAACTGTGTGTAAACAGCATCTAAGCATTTATGTGCAATTATTTCTGTTCCTCCAAGGTAGTTTTCAATGTTAAAATATGATTTATATCAATTATAGTTCCAAAGTACAAACATTTGGACATTTTTGGTCACTTTGGCTAAAAGCTTTTGTAAAAACATCAAGAGCATACACACCCTCTCTCTGTCACATTGACATATTTTAAACTTTAAAATATTCAAAATGTTATAGAACTTATTGTTCAAGACAAACAGCACACAGCAAGTGTTTGACATTTATTCATGGGGGAGTTGGTAATAGGATATGTGATTAGAATTATGTACATTAAGTATTTATTATTTATGAGGGAAAGTGATGAAGCTGAGGTTTCCATTTGTGGTACACTTCTGATTTTGAGCTTCAGTTTGATAATGCCAGCTCACTTTATTAATGCATTCCCCTTTAATAGTCCTTACAGAATTAATTTGTACTTGATCTCTGCTTGCTTTCATATATTATTATGTATTCTGTATGTCCTAGATGCCCATAGCAACCTACTAGCACTTTATAGGCGAACCACTTAAATCATTCACAGACCCAAAATCAGCTTTGAAAGAATATTTTCTCATCACTCAGGCTCTTTGGTCCCATTGCAGGTAATAGACAATGAAGGAAATCAAAGTTTATAAACCCCCAATTCTTTAAAAATAAATGTTGAATCAGAATTGTTATGTTTCACAGTATAACATTCTTTACACACTTTACCTTTAAAATAATAACAAACAAATGCTAGTCATAAAAGACAGTAATTCATACTTCTGGAACTTATCTCTATTCAGGAATGGTTCTGCTTTCAATGTGTACTTTGTGATTAGTGGATATTTCAGATCCTACTGCTAATGTAATTAAAAAGGAACTATTATCTGTTATTTTGTAATATCCACTGTTTTACCAAAAATCTCTCAACAACAATCATTGCCAATACTAAAATTTGCCCACGTTGTTCAAAGGACAAAGTTAAGCAAACGACAGACTTCAAAGATCAGAAAGGCGACAAGGGCTGTTTTTGAACTTAGGTGAACATTTCAGAGTCACATTTCAGTGATAATCCTGCCTACGCATACATTTTCCTTGAACTTTTAAAAACATCTTGCTCTCACAGATGTGGATATAAAATACAGGAATGTTTGGTAATGTGTCAGCTTCTTGTCTCCTGTATTACAGATAAAGCATGCCTGCTTGTTTATAGCTAATATCCTAATCTTGTTATCCAGCTATATTATTATTATTATTATTAATAATAATAATAATAATCTGCGGTGGGTTGGCACCCTGCCCAGGATTGGTTCCTGCCTTGCCTTGTGCCCTGTGTTGGCTGGGATTGGCTCCAGCAGACCCCCGTGACCCTATTCGGATTCAGCGGGTTAGAAAATGGATGGATGGATAATAATAATAATATAATAATATTATTATTACTGTATTATTATTATTATTATTAGTAGTAGTAGTAGTAGTAGTAGTATTGTTAAAAACATACTGAGTTCAAGTAATCCAATTACAGAGTCTCAGTTGCATTATGCAGAAGGCAGGAGACAGTCCTTGACAAGATATGCTTGCAAACAAACCGCACACTGATACTGGGTCCTTTATGGTCACCAGATGACCTAACCTACATGTCTTTGAAGTGTGGGATGAAAGCTGGATTACTCAGGCAGACACAGGGAGAACATCCAAACTTTACACAGGCTGTAGTTTAAGTTCAGCCTACTGGAATTCTAATGCAGAAGCTAAAACCACTGAGCCACCACTAATTTTTCTTATCATTGTTATTAAGTATTTTGTATTAGTGTTGTTTCATCCTATTGTAAATTGCAACACATGTGGTACAGTATATCTGTAGATCACAAGAGAAAAAAAAGCCATAACCTCACATTATCAAACCCACTTCTTCCATTTCATGATTTTGGGGGACAGAAGGCAGGAATCAGCCCTGTATGTGGCACCAGTCCAATGTAAGACCCCACCACCCTGAAAAAGGTCAGTTTTTTTTTTTATTTTTGAAACCCTGAATTTATTTCTGCTATTAGTTTTATTGGATTTTGACATTTTAGAGGTTCAAAATTGTTGAGTCTTCCTGTGTGGGTTTGTTGTGAGGGTTTCTAGGATGCTGCTATGGGTGACAATCAAGAGTTTATACGCTGCGCAACGTTTCAAATCAAAGGTATAAAGAAAGGCAGTTAAGACTACTACATCATCCGAGTTTGTGGATAATTCATAAAAAGAAATTAAAGATAATAGCAAGTGTGTTTTGTGTTTTAAAGGTTTCTGACCAGTTTCTGTTCTCATTAACTTTGAAATAAGATTTTATTTTGGGTTTTATGCTTAGTTATAATGTATTACAATTTTGACTTTTGGATACATATATCACTTGTCTTATCTCCTGATCCCTTTTATCAAGCCCTACCAGCATGCTGGTTTCATTCTGAGGCACAACGCTTGGCATACATAATTTTGGGGATTTGGGAGGCAAACAAATGCAGTGAATAAGGAAAACATAAAGTTTCCACAAATACAAAAGCAGTGTGTAAGATTCACAGTTCTCCAGGTGCCCCTTGGCAGTGACCTTGGGCCCAAGCCAGGGGGGCTGCCCTCTAGCGTTCTGAGGGATGTAATGTCCTGGGTAAGCTCTTTCCCCTGGTCCTTCCAGCATAGAGGCGTCCTGGCTGGGTAAGGGCCTCAGCCATACGCCACACCTTATTATTACACAATACTAAACTCTAGATAGGCTTCTCCGTCGTTGTTTTTTTAACATACTGTGTTTACTTATTTTCAAAAACTGTTCTTGTGTTCCACCATTTATAAGCTTAGCCCAGTTAATATATGGGTAATAAAAATCCTCCATGAATTTAATGCCTCTAACCCTTTGCCTTTTTAGTATTATTTAAGAGATGTAAATTGAAACTATCATCTGCACCATTTATTCTGCATTTCCTTACTTAAGAATGACAAAAGGCAGCTTCAGATTCAATCAATACATACTTGGCTGCTTTCTAAAGAACAGAATCAGTGCTATCCAAAGTTCCATTTATGAGCTACTGATCAAAAACGATATTATCCGAAAGGTCAAGCTCTGTGTTAGTGTGACGTACGGTGGAAGGGTCTAAGAGAAGTGGAAAGGGACTCTTGTTGAAAAGCCATATTGCAGATTTCCAAAAGTGAGCGATGGATTTTTCTTTTTTCTTTTTGTATGAAGTATACGATATTTGAGGCCACAAGAAGGTTAAATAGGACAAGGACAAATTTAACTACAGTACAAAATATGCTGCTTTTGCCTGTACTGTATATTATTTTAATTAAGCACCTAAATTTGCATCACAAAAAGTTTTCAACTGGCTATACTTACAGTATCTTTGTTAAGAATTGCCAAGTGGAATAACAGTTTGGTTAGTATCATATCTGAAGTCACTGGGGTATACTCCTCAAATGAGTATTAGAGTGACTCTGAAAGGGAAACTGAAGAAGATTCATATTAAATAGAAAAAATGAGGGGTGAAAAGTATGCATTTTGTAAAATAAGTCAGGGCCTCCACAATAATAAGAAGAATTCTTTGCATTTATATAGCACTTTTCTCACTACTCAAAGCGCTCAGCAATTGCAGGTTAAGGGCCTTGCTCAAGAGCCCAACAGAGCAGAGTCCCTTTTGACATTTATGGGATTCGAACCGGCAGCCAGTGCAGATCCCTAGCATCAGAGCCCCCACTCCGCCTAAAAAATAAAATCTAATTCAAACGTAACTAAATCAGTGATTGAATTTCATGTGTGACTGTAAAGCAGGAATTTCCCTGATAGAACAACTTTGGGTTCAGCATACGGTTTATAAAGAATTATATAATTGTCATGGAATACCTAACCTGTCTTAATATGGGAACATGTCTCTCCAGTAACAATAAAAAAAAAAAAAAAATGGAAAATCGAGCCATTATTATTTCAGTGGCACATTAATTACTGAATACCAATTTGATACAACATATTTCATTTATGCTAACTGTTTTGTAACAATATACAGAAGAAGCCAGTAATCGATTAGTATATACATTTGAAAACTCACAGCTTTTTACAAGGAAAAATACTACATCAATAAATAATCAGTCAATCGAAGAATACTTTATTACAGTGGTTCTCAACCTGTGGGGCGCTTGAAGATGTGAAAAAAAAGAAAACAAGAATCAAAAATATGAACTTAACTTAAACTACATTCTGATACTAGAACAATAAATATAGAGTTAGATAAATGTTGATAAAAGTTAAACAGGTATAATAAAATATGCATCTACATTTCAAAAAAATGTTAGGGGGGGGGGTGCGATTAAAACTGTTATGAAAACTCGGGTCGCAAATACTTAAAGGTTGAGAAATGTTGCTTTATTGAAATTAGTGAAGGGAAAAAGGGAGAACAAAGTCAGCCGGCAAAATATTTTCAGCATCCCATACAAGTTTATGGAAGAGAAAACATAAGTGAAGGTGACATCCAAGCTGAAAAATAAGAAAAACAAAGTTAGAAGTACCAGATTTCAACTAGTAAGTGTGAATCAGGTGTCTGCCTTACAAAGGAATAATTCCAATGGAAAAAAAGAATTTATTTACAAATGAAAACCACCATTGTCATTTTGGTGTAATTATTTACTACATGACCTTTGTCCCAGTTTCATACATTTCCATTTTTATTTAAAATGAAATTAAGGTATCAATAAGTGTAAAGCCAAATGAGTGGCATCAATACAGTTTTACCTTTTATACTCCGTACCTGATCTTACTGGAGCTGCAGTAAAGACTGCAGTGTAGATAAAGGCTTCCGCACTTGACTGACCCCAAGGAGGTACAGGGTTGAGTTTGTGTCTTTTTCACAATGGAGGCAAAAAAAAAATCCTAAGACTAGAACGATCTGTAACTAATTCAAAACTCTTAGAGGAAAAATAGAAAGAGGAGGGGGCAGCTGAAGGGCAGTCTTAGGTTTCTTTTCAGCTCTGTTTTGTAAATGCCGAGGAATTTCAGAAGCAGGTGGCCACTGGTGACATAAAAAAATGACAAATGTTCAATGGAAAAAAAGAAGCCTGAATTACAATCCAAAGTAAATTGCAAAAGAGAACAGATGCCTACACAGAACCCTTCTCGTTGGCACTTCTAAAATAACATTTGCCATTCGTAAGGATTTTAGAAAAGAAAGAAGGAAAGAAAGAAAGAATCTTTCTGCAAAGTGCCAGTAAGTAACAGTAACTGCATTTATTTGTTAATACTGTTATACTGACAACATATATGTCCCTTATCCCTGTTCCTACTAAAAATATATGTGTTATATACAGTATTATGAATATTTAGCCAAACCTAATAGCACATGTTTGCACGGCAATAACTTTAGATTATTATTAATATTTTCACAAAAGGAGAAAGAGGTTTGGTGCCATGCAGTGTGCTTCTAGGCCCCAATAACCCCAGAATGGATGTAGTGAGTTATGAATCTCAACGGATGGAGGAAATTTTACTACACAGGTATCAAACAAATTGACTGTGTTGGCTTACATATGTAATGGGAACAGCTACTCAGGAGCAACTTGGGCAAGAGAAGGGTCTGTAGTGGTCTAAAGAGAGAAAAGGAAAACCCACATTGGCAATAGGAATGCGGGAATAAGGATACCAAAAATAATCTACCTGAAGGCATAGAACAAGAATAAGGGGGGTTAGGCAGGAGGGTAGAGATCTTCTGTCAGATTGGTTAACACCACAAATAGCCTTTAGCCAAGCAATTTGTAACCAGGTTGCCCTTACATGTCCGAGGAAGGAGGGCATTTTCTCAGGAGGTCAGCCATTTCTTTTCAGCCCAATAAGTGGAGACACTTAATTGAACAAGAGAGCTGTGTTGTCTACTGCATTTGGGAAGTGTGTATTTTAATGCCACTCAAGGTTAGAAGGACACCAGGATGGATCTCCCTCTAGTAATGGTGTGAGTTGCGGTTACTCCAGCAGCTAATTCTATGGTTTATTTGTAAGTAACACTGAGATAGGATTTAAAACTTCATTGAGCTTAGAGTTGGAACGACAGACAGGACACTAGCTTACCGGTGGGGAGAAGGAGCAAGGGTCATGAAACAGTCACCGGAAGCAGTGTTGTATAGTAACAAAGCAGAAGAATTTTGTTTCTGTACCTGTGTATGTTCTGAGAACCTTTCTACTTTACTTCAGTATACAAATTTCTGCCTACTTTAGCTTATATTTCACTACTTTTGCAAAGGCAAATGGCTACATTTACACTGGTATATTTTGCTGGACACATTTATTACTGCTCTGTTAAATTAGAAAACAAAGCTTCTATTCAAATACGCATGTTTTACTCAAACAATTATCTGAAATACAGACCTGCTTTAGGCAAATTTTGCACATACAAACAATCTGGAATGATTTTCCAGTGTGTGCCACTATCTCTATCACCTGGCCACCTCAGGGCAGTCTGCAGAACGGGGTGGGGCTGGACATTTGGGGTGGGGCTGAAAGTTGGAGATGTGCAATCCCAGCCTCAGTTACCACAGCTGATACTGTTGTCATGGCAGAATGCCAGATAGGGTAGGGATGATCTTCAGGTTGTTGCACAATGTAGTTGGGTGTTCATGTGCTGTGGTTCATTCACTTTGACACGTCTTTTCACATTATCCTGAGTATCACGGCTCTAAAATGGATTGTGAATGAGTAGGAAAAAAATAGCAAAAACGAAATGACCATTCCTTTAAATGTAAAACTAGACGTAATAAAGTCCAAGGTAAAGTGCTTTACCAAACACTATCCACGCTATCTGTCTAAGACGGGTTGAAATCTAGGCAATCAATGTAGACCTCCGTATTTGCAATGTGCTATCTATTGGAGTGTATTTTATAATGTATGTAGTACAAAGTAATAAAATGCACTGCATGTGTCATTTCAACAGATACCATATCACAAGCATTTGTAGTAATAAAATGCATTACAACAAATGTTTGTGATGCACCATTTGCTGGAAAGACAAATGCAATGCATTTTATTACTATGAATTTCTGTGAAGTGTCATTTGTTGGAATGACAAATATGATGCATTTTATTGCTATAAATGTAAATGCCATCTGTTGGAAAGAAAGAGACATTAACCAGGCAGACAAACAAATACACAAATATAGACGCTGCTGCTTTTATTAAGGTAGACTACATACGCTTCCCTGTCAAAGAAAGACACTTCCTCTCTCGACTATGTTCCTGTAAAGCCTGCTTCTTCGACTTGTCATTCTTGTTCAACTCTTGTCCAGTTTTTGACTACCACCAATGCTGGATGGGCCCTAATTACCCATTGTGAAAACATCACTCGTATTTATATTATCTTTAAAGGTGACTCAGATTGCATCTTGTTAGTATTTAGTGAACCAACATAATTTGGTAAGTTACTTGTTTTTTTGTTGTTGAAATGGTCCATTTTCATTTCTTTTTTGTAAATATAAATATTGTTGCCACAATTAGGATTTGAACTATGTACTAACTAAAGTATCACGCCATCATTCATACCACTGAGCCACCAAGCCAAACTGAGCAATCGGACCAAAGCCAAACTGGATTGTGACTTTATCTGACATAATGGTATTGGTTATATACCATGTATTTCTCTTCTTACACACACACACATATTATGATGCTCCGTGGCTACAGCCCATGGGGACCTTCTGTTTTCTGGAGGACCTTGTAGTTTATAACCAGGGATCAACAAGGGCAAGTGAGGACAATTAATTTTTTGAGTGTGAGGAATAAACTTCCTGTTAGTGAAGACAACAATTAATTTTTATGTGTATTTTCTCTGGTGTATTTCCTATGATCTCTATGATAAAAGCTTTTTCCCTGTAGGCCACCAATATACATGTTCCAATGAAAATATGTAGTAGTTGACATTGTGTCATTATATTCCTTTAATTTATATCGTTCAGGGCACCCAAAGAGACCTTGTGACCCTTCAGTTATCAATGTAAATACAAAGAGTTGGTCTGTGGTTTCATTGCTAGAAAAGAATCTGCATTGCTCCTGTAAAATAGGAGATTTGCCTGTCAATGAGATTCTCTGTTCTAACACCCTGGCAGAGGCAGTAGTGGGAAGGCCAAAGATTACAGTCTCTCCATAGGTGGAACACGCTCAAGTGTTTTTAAGAGTCTTCACCTTCCCAATAGTGAGCCCACACACTCATGCCATGTGGCTTTGTTAGGTGGAAACTCACTGTGATTCACCGAGACACTAGCCACTCAAAAGTCCAGTTGCAGTGGTGGGACCCTCATTCCAGTTACGGTTGAGACTGAGGATGTACAAAGCGTGAGAAAGGCACACGGTTGACTTTTTCATAGTGAAAAATGCCAAATTCACCATTCATTTCTATTGTTACATACACACAGAAGTTGTGATTCTCTGTGCCTGCAGCCCATGGACACTTTCCATTTTGCAGGGCACCTTGTAGTTCATAAACAAGGCAATAGGATTCTCAAGGACTCTTAAGAAGACTTCTGCTATTCCAAAAAATCAATAATGGAGTCATATTCTTAGAGCGTGACCTCTTGAAAATCCTAAAATTTCTTTTCTTGCATCTCCAGTAAGACAAGTGAAAAGTGTCTTAAAATACAGTTAACTTTCTCAAAATCGATACATTGTAGTGTCAAGTGGAATGCTTAATTAAACCTGTAGCTATCATCCCAAGATAATCGGGACTGCTGGAGGCTAGGAAAGACAATGAGCTATGAGGACACAGATGGTTGAATCAGATGTTTTCCAGTTTGTCTGGATATGCAAATAACCTTAGAATAAAAAGGTGTTGTTTCAGGTGAAGTGGGGTCTTCTTAACTGGCGGAAGTTGGTGGAAACGGGGTACAGAGAAAAAGAATTGGGAAATGTCAACTAACAGGTCACTGATAGAAGAGCCAAGGGTACCAGCACAGAGAAGTCAAGAGGTGCTTCAGATTGACAGAAAGTACAGGCAGGAACGCTGGTCAGGGTGCTCGGGGGCAAGGACACCAGAGGTGGGAAGATGGTATTCCTCAAGACCATAACAATGGTGGTGTTGGTGGTGGTGGTGGGGGTGTGTTCTATATAGTTTGTTAGTTTTTTTGTGTTAATAAAGAATTATATCCATGTTACAAAAATGTTTTTCCTATTTGACAAAGTTCTCAGAATTCTTTCTCTGAATCCACATGATCCAGTAATAACTGCTAACTTCCAACCCAAGCAGTCACAAATTCTACCCAGCTGAAACTGTCTATGGCCTAAAACATGGACTTCGCCGCCACTTCTCTACAATGTAAAAGATACTTTGAGATATTCCATGCATCTATTATGGAACCAGTATAATCCAATTCACAACTGTAAAAGCTTGGCGCACACCCTGTGTTCCCCTACAAAAAGAAAAATGGACCATCAATGGCTGTATATTTGTAACATACTCAAGAAGCTGGACTTCCCATATCATGAGACACTTCTCAGACTCTTCTGCTGTCCACATCTTTAAATCTTTATGCACATATTTAGTTATATCTGCTGACTGCCAAATTACAGTTCCACTGATTATGTTTGCTCATTTTCTGATTTCTTTGTTTTTAGTTTTATTTTCAGTTTGTAAAACTCATAGGTATGAAAGTAGTGCTTTATACGAGCATAAGAAATTTGACAGACAAGAGGAGATTATTCAGTCCATCGAGCTCATTTGTTTAGCTAATAGGTAAACTGTCCCAACATCTCATCCAGATTCATCTTAAATGTTATCAAGGTTTCTGCTTCAACTCCATGTCTTGGTAGTTTTGTTCCAGAGTCCCACAACTCTTTGTGTAAAGAAGTGCTTCCTGGCTTCAGTCTTAAATGCATTTCCCCTTAATTCCAACTGATATTCTTTGAGTACATGATTCACCCTTAAGGTGAAAGAATGCTGCTGGATCTATTTTATCAGTACTATTTGAGGATTTTAAGTACCTGGATTAGGTCCCCATGCAGTCTCCTCTGCTTGAGATTAAACAGGTTTAACTCTCTGAGCTTGTGAGAGTAGCACATGTCCGTAAATCCTGGGATGCATTTTGTTGCTCTCCTCTGCACAGTTTCATGGACTGCTATGTCTTTCTTGTATCATGGTGACCAGAACTGCACACAATACTCCAGTCTTAAGAGTGCACTATATAGTTTGAGCATAATGTCCCTTGACTGAAATTCAACTGTTTTAATGATATAACCTAACATTTTATTTGCCCTTTTAATTGCTTCTGTGCATTATTTAGTCAATGAAAATGCTGTCAACATAAACCCCTATATCCTTACAGAAGTTGTTTTCTGTATGTCAGTTTCTCTCATCATATATTTATAATTGATGTTCATTTTGCCCATGTGTAGCACTTTTCTACATCTTTTTGCTGCCTCCCTCCTCTGTGAATTTCACAAGTTTACTAACTATACCAGAATTAATGTCATTACTAAAAATTAGAAAAAGTACTTCCAAAAAAGGACTCCACTGATGACCTTGCTCCACGTGGAGCATTCTCCTCTTATCTGTACTCTTTGGCTCCTGCAAGTTAACCAACTAGAGTTCCAATTTTGTAGGTTACTTCTAATGCCTACAGCTTCCAATTTCAGAATTAATATTTGGTGTGGGACAGTATCAAGTGCTTTCTAGGTTAATTATGTTATATGCCAGTGGTGGCGAACCTATGGCACGCGTGCCAAAGGGGGCACTCAGAGCCCTCTCAGTGGGCACGCGCGCCGTCGCCCGAGCACAGAGTTCGTTACTATAAAGCCAGAGGAATGCGGGGCTGGGCTGCTCCCCTCACCGCTCCCCCTCTTCACGCGCGCCGGAGGACTTTTCTCACATCACCTGCCCCTCTGCCCAGCAGCCCAATGGGAGCGCTTCCTTCTTCTCCTGTCTGGGGTAAGGCGGGCGGCACACCTGCTGCTTGAGGATGCGGCACGGACTGCAGCCTTTTGAGTCTGTGATTCCCGTGGTGGGGTTGGAGGGGATGTGGTATAGCGGGTCCACAGCTCAAAATTGAAAAGGCCAGTTTTAACAGATAATTGCCTTTCGCGCTTAAAGGGGTTATGGTAGAGTGGCCGGAGCGGTTTCCGGGAACTTTGTGATGCGGGCAGTACTCGCTTAAGCGCACAGGTGAGGAGTCGTCCGCATCTGTAATTATTGCCGGGAGTTCCTTATCGCCATACCTGATCCACGACCCCATAATATATAATGGAAGCTTTGGGGGCGGAGCTTAATAGGGAAGACCTGCGTGAAACACTTGAGAGGATCGAAGGGATGACAAAGGACAGCACAGTTAGTTATGAAAATGATATCCTTAAAGTGTGGAATTCTCTGCCAAATAATCTTAAGTCAATGAAGGCACTTGAGATTGCTTTCCTTACTTTGTTTGGAACATCTTATGCTTGTGCGCAGCTGTTTTCAGCTTTGAACTAAATCAAATCTGACACCAGAAACAGACTAACAGGTGACCTGAGTGCTGCATGTGTTGCTCTCAAACTTACAAAGTATGAGCCAAGGTTAGACAAATTATCAGCATGCATACAACAGCAAAAAGCACATTAATTGTTCAAAAGCATACCGAATGCAAACTTTTACCTTTCAACAAAAAGTTGTTTGTATCATTGAAAGCTCTGTTATTATGTTTTTCTTTTAAGACAAAAGATGTTAATGTATGAGTGGCTTTTCTAAACTAAAAGCTCAGTAGATAGACAGACAGAGCATCAGTATTGGCAGTTCAGTCCAATTTATCATCCAGCTGCACTCCCAGGTATTTATAGGTCTGCATCCTCTGCACACACTCACCTCTGATGATCACAGGGTCCATGAGGGGTCTGGTCCTCCTAAAATCCACCACCAGCTGGTGTTCAGTTTTAGGTGGTATTCAGGTTAAATTGCCATGTTGGCACTTTGCGATAAATAAGTGGGTTTTGGATTGCAGTTTGGGCACTTGGTTTCTAAATGGTTCGCCATCACTGTTATATGCTTTGTGTTTGACAACTGCACTGGTTGCTTCTTCAAAAAAAACTAAAAGATTGGTTTGGCAAGGCCTTCCTCTAATAAACTCATGCTGGTTTCTATTTAGAATATTATCTGCGTTTAGGTTATTTTCAAATTTATTTCTTATTACAGTTTCCATAATTTTGCATGGCACAGAAGTGAGACTAGCTGGTCTGTAATTACTAGGATTCATTTTGCAACTGGAGTCACATTTGCAACTTTCCACTCCTTGGGTACTTCTCCTTTCCGAAGTGACTGCTGAAATATCTTATATATAAATGTCTACATGTAGAAGTGTGTGTGTCTATCTGTCTGGCCCAGGAGTGAGATGTGGAGTCGGGGTAAGGGCTCCACTTCCAAGGAAACAGAAAACTCTCTTAGCCGCTAACATCAGCAAAACGGTGTGCCTTTTCCTCCTGCCATTAATACACAAGCGACATGAGCACGTCAACAAAGCAATTCCACCTAGGAGAGAGATGCACAGAGTAGTTCCTTTCAATTACCTGACATCTCTACATTTCAATTTTTTTTCTGACGGTTTCAATAGTTTCTAGGACCCCGGGTTTTTTACAGCACGGGCTTACACAGCTAGTACCTAATAAATTTTAAAAGACAGACATCTTTCATTTCTTTCAATATAAGTGGTAATTTCCATCAGCTCCTGGGGTTTTATTAGTCTTCAACATATTAAAGGTTTGAAGCACATCTGACACATCAATTTTAA
Source organism: Polypterus senegalus (assembly GCF_016835505.1). NCBI lineage: Eukaryota > Metazoa > Chordata > Cladistia > Polypteriformes > Polypteridae > Polypterus > Polypterus senegalus. Next base: position 47,634,898 of record NC_053154.1, read on the forward strand.
AATCTATGAACTTTTTCTGCATGAGGCATCCCCTTTGTTTCTTCCTTTATCAATACTTGGGTGACATATTTGCTCAATTTATTTGCTATTTCCTTCTCATTTTCAATGTTTTCTCCATTTATGTCCCTGTTGTTTCTTAGATTCTCTTTTATCATCTTTTTACTGGAGTTGACCTGAAAAAAACTGTTTTCTGTTCTATTTGGCTTCTCGAACAATTTTTATGTCAGTTTCTCTTCTAATGTTTTGAATCCTTTTTTTGATCTCTTGCTGTAGTTTCCAGCATTCATCTATGTTAGAATTCTCTGGCCTTTTTAAATTTTCTTCTACAGTGATCTTTTCAGTTTTACTTTTTTAATAATGCTCCTCCATTTTGGTCAATTTTTTAGTCTTTTTGTTTTATTGCTTTTCATAATAAACTTATTTTGAGCCTGGATCAGAAGATCTCCGAAGTGACACTAACTGTCATTTATATAGTTGCTTTCTCCATACTCACTCCAACAGTTCTCACTGATGGACCCTGCATCCATTTTTATTGTTTTTCATACAAAAATATTCCTTAATCATTTCATTTGAACATTCTGCATACCCTTAATGTAAAATGTTTCTCATATTTACATGGCTCCATGCAACAACATCAAAAACTATTTTTCACATAGCCCAAAATTACACAAGGAGGGGTTGCATTGGGATTTTAACATGTCTTGTTTTTTTGCAAAGCCTTGATTTGCTAAAAAGACAAGAAAACAACTCTCAAAAAAGACCCTTGTAGGGGGAAAAAAATTGAAGAAATTTTGGGAAAGGCAATTCAGAGAGAGACCCCTTTGCCAGGTAGTTTGGGCATGCAATGGGTATCAAAAAAGTAGGATAAATAAGACACAACAACAGAACATAACTAATCCTCTTCACAGACCTAGATGACCAATCTATCATGGCCACCTCAGGAATTCAATACAATAGTATAAATTCCAAAACTGCAAGAATAAATTATATCACTCACTGCTTCATACCGAAGGAAGTGAAATCTTTTATGATGCTCTGTGGCTTGCCGTCATTATGTTCGATGACATCAATATTAATACAGGTTTTGCTGAATTCTTCTAGTTTGTGTGTTTTTTTTTTTTTTGGTACTACTGTCTTAGAATTCATTAGATAACGTACAATGGTGTGATTTGGGAGAAACAAATGCATTCTGAGAAGCTTTTAGTAGTTTGTGATACTAAACATTAAATTATAATAGATTCAGGAACTATAGCCAGCAACCTTACCACATTCACTTCAGAACAAGTAAATCTACTTGAAGCTAAGCATGTTTGGGTCCAGACAGTACTTGGGTGGGAGACCATCTAGGAAAATCTTGGGTTGCTGCTGGAAGATGGTGTTGGACAGGACAATAGGGAGCACTTACCCTACAGTCTAAATGTGGATCCCAATGCCAGAGTGTAGTGAACAGGACACTGTGCTACAATAATGGCACCTTACTTCAGATGAGACATTAAACTGAGATCCTGACTCTCTGTGGTCTTAAATGATCTCTGGGCATCTTTCATAAAGTATATGGTGTTTCCTGATGTCCTGGCTAAATTGCCCAGCATGGCCTGGTCATTCTAGCCTTGTAATCATCCCGTCTCGTATTGATTCTCAGCCCTTCATCACCTAATAACTGATGTGTGATGCGAGTGCTGGCACACAATGGCTGCCATTGCATCATCTACATGGATGCTACACATTGGTGGTGGTTCAAGTGGCTCCCCCATCTCTATGATAAGTACTTTGAGTTGTTTGAAAAGCGCTCTATAAATGCAATGTCTTCTTCTTCTATTCAGGCTCCTTCATTTTCCGCACAATTTATTGTATTGTAGATTTAATTTAAAATGGATAAAATTGCCATTTTTGTTCATCAATCTACAATCTATAACACAAAATCATAAAGTGAAAACATGTTTTAGAAATGTTTTTAAAAATCCAAAACTTTCATATAAGTATTCAGATCCTTAATTTAGTGCTCTGAAGAAGCCCCTTTGGCAGACAATACAACTTGGAATCTTCTTTGGTAAGTCTCTACAAGCTGAATTTAGGGCGTTTGTCGCATTCTTCCTAGCAGATCCTATCAGATTCTGTTAGACTGGATGGGAAGTCCCTGTAAACTGCCATCAGCAACTGTCTCCACAGACGTTCTACGAAGTTTAAGTGTAGGCTTTGGCTGGGCCACTCAAAGGCATTCAGACTTGTCCCAAAGCCACTCCAGCATCATCTTGGCTATATGGTTTGGGTCATTGTCACACTGAAATATGAACAATTGTGTGCACTCTGGACCAGGGTTTTTTGAAGGACCTCTCTGTATTTAGCTGCATTCATCACTCTCTACATTTTGGCCAGTTACCCCGTCTCTGGCACTAAGACTCATTCAGTTAACATGATGCTGCCACCACCATGCTTCACTGCAGTGATTAGTCTCCACCAGACATAATGCTTGGAGTTTCACACAAACAGTTCAATTTTTGCCTGACCAGACTAGAGAATCTTTTTCCTCATACAAGTCAAAGAGTCCTTCAGTGCTGTTTGGCAAACTCCAAGTGAGGGTGAGCCACTCAATCATAAATGCCTGACTGATGGAGTGTTGCTGAGATGATCATCCTTCCGACAGGTTCTCCCATCTCAGCAGTGGACTTCTGAACATCTGTTGGCTTCTTGGTCACCAGCTTTACTGAAGCTCGTCTTGACTGGTTACTTGCTTTGGCTAGATGGACAACTCTAGTTTAACACTTCTTCCATTTCTCAATTGTTGTATTCCTGGGAACACTCAAAGCTTTAGAAATAGTTTTGTGGTCTTGCCCTGTGACCCGACATTTTTGCGATAGACATATGCGCGCCGACAAAATAGTGCCAATTAAAATGTGCCGTCAAAATCGCGCCGACAAAATCGCGAAAGTTTCATTAAATATGAATTACTAGTTTAAAGCACATAAAATAATGTTTATTTTAGAAGTCAATATTATGAGACGCGGCATGCCATCAGCACGGCACGCAGACGGTCCTTAAGATCACGCCCTAATTGCAGCAAGGGCGTCCCACTCTCTTGGTCTCTCTCGCGATTTTGTCGTGGCGATTTTGTCGGCGCGCATTTGTCGAAAACCAGTTAGCGGGTTTGTCGCCGCTCATTTGTCGGTCGCGATTTTGTTGGGGCGCATATGTCTATCGCGCTTTTGGTGGTGAACCCTCTTGCCCTGATCTATCCTTCATCACAATTTGATCATGGAGGTCTGCAGGGAGTTCCTTGCATTTTATGGCTTGTTTTTTGTCCTGACATACAGTGTGGATTATGGGACCTTATTTACACAGGTACACGTGTGCCTTTCTAAATGATGTTCAGTATCTTCAATTTGCCACCGATGGACTCCAGTTAAGTTCTAGAGACATCTCAAGGATAATTAAAGCATGCAGGATGTACCTGATCACATCTGGTGTCACAGCAAAGCGTCTGAATAAATTAATGAGTGAGAGATTTTAGCTTTTGATTTTTAATAAATTTACGAACCTTTCTGAGAACTTTTTTTTACAATTATTGAGTGTAGTTTGATGAGTAAAAATAGCACATTTGTCTGTTTAAAATTAAATCTACAACATAATAAAGTGTAAATAAAATGAAGAGATTTCAGTACTTTCTGATTCCATTATATCTTCATCATAGGCCCTGTCAGGAGATGTGGATTAACAGACTGGATTGGCAGGCAGGTGTTTTATAAGGTGCTGACTCACAGCTTCAAGGACTTGTGGTTTAACACCCTCTCAAATAGCTGTTGTCGTGTATCAGGTTAACCTGTGGCTAAAACTGCAAGTACAGTGTGTGTGTGTATGTGCGTGTATGCACTTATGCGCTGCCTGGAGTACTATCCAGGGCTGGTTTCTGTTTTGCGTCTGATGCTCTCAAGATACACTCCAGTTCTTAACTTTTGAGGAAGATGGAAACAGGACATTTTAAAACTTGGATTGTGCCTCAGTTTGGTTCACTATTAATTCAAAGTATATTCAAGAAGAGAACACAATATCTGTATCAGTCTCTGTTAATTATTAATCCATCTGGAGTAAGATTATTTATTATTAATCCACCTGCCGCTTTGTTACTTATTTAATGCTTTTATCAATGTATCTACTTGTAAATGCTTGAATCTGCAATCAATGAAGAGCACTATACAAAAATAAAATAATTTCAAAAAATTGTATTTCCATCATCTATCTATGTACCTACAATAAAGAGTGTGTTTTAAAAAATATTGGCTTTCATGATTATCTGTCTCTCTATTGATTTCAGGTATTTAAAACTGTCTTTTCTTCAATATGTTGATTACTGGGCCTGCAGTCTATATGTTGATTGTAGTTTCTTTCCTATATCTATAATTTAATGTAGCTTTAATCCAATAGCTATGTTTTGATTAAAGTACCTCTATCAATCTACAATTAATATGCAATCCATCTACCATTTCAGTGATTTCATGGGTCTATCAGTCTATGTGCCTTTTATCTCTTCATCCATCCAGTTATTATAGTGCCCTTTATGAGTCTATCATAGTGCTTTATTCTGTCTATCGATTACAGCACCTGTCATCTGTCTATTGATAATAGTGATTTTCTACTGTCTACCTATCTACCTATCGATTTGAGTGCCTATTGTATATCTATCATTATAGTGCTTTTCATCTATCCATCTTTCTATCTGTATATTATAGTCCTTTTCATCTGCCTGTCTGTCGATTATTGCACCTGTCATTTTTCTATTGATTATAGTGACTTTTGGCTGTCTGTCTACCTACCTACTAGTTGTAGTGCCTTTTATTATAGTGTTTTCATGCATCAGTCTATTATAGCACCTGTCATGTGTTTGACGATTATGGTGGTTTTTAACTGTTTGCCTACCTATCTATTGATATGAGTGTGTTTCTTCTTCTTCTTTTGGCTGATCCTGTTAGGGGTTGCCACAGCGGATCATCTTCTTCCATGTCTTTCTGTTCTCTGCATCTTGTTCTGTTACACCCATCACTGGCATGTCCTCTCACCACATCCATAAACCTTCGCTTAGGCCTTCCTCTTTTCCTCTTCACTGGCAGCTCTATCCTTAGCATCCTTCTCCCAATATACTCAGCATCTCTCCTCTGCACATGTCCAAACCAACGCAATCTCGCCTCTCTGACTTTGTCTCCCAACTGTCCAACTTGAACTGACCCTCTAATGTCCTCATTTCTAATCCTATCCATCCTCGTCACACCCAATGCAAATCTTAGCATCTTTAACTCTGCCACCTCCAGCTCTGTCTCCTGCTTTCTGGTCAGTGCCACCGTCTCCAACCCAGATAACAAAACTGATCTCACTACTGTTCTGTAGACCTTCCCTTTCACTCTTCTTGATATCAGTCTGTCACAAATCACTCCTGATATTCTTCTCCACCCACTCTGTCTTGCCTACACTCTCTTTTTCACCTCTCTTCCACTCCCCCTTTACTCTGTAGATATAAATGCCATCTATCTATTATAATGCTTTTCATCTATCTATCTATCTATCTATCTATCTATCTATCTATCTATCTATCTATCTATCTATCTATCTATCTATCTATCTATCTATCTATCTATCTCTGATTTTTAACAATCTGTCTGCCTATTGCTTGCAGTGCCTTTCATTATCTATGGATATAAGTCCAATTCCATCTCAATAACTTATTGTACCCATTGCTGGTGGGATTTAGCAAAGAAAGACTATTAACCATCATTCTTTGTGTTTTTTGGCCCTGAATCAAGAGTCGGCGAGTTAAATAAAAGCGGCACGGAGAACGTCAAAGAGGTGGAATGCGCATCATGGTGCCGCAGAACGTACAGTACATCTCTTCGCCTTTGAAAGCTGTTTAAAAGTGAGATCTCGACGATAGCCGCATCACTTCTGTACCTGACGAGTAATGGATACGAAGGGCAAGGGCGCGAGATGATCTGTTTAGCGTCGCCGCCCGGCTGGGATGGGCCCGCTTTTATCAGCGCTCGCACCTCACCTGCTGCCGTCTGCATATGCCATCTGTTAGACCTCTGCCCCTTTCTTCTTCTTGTTCTTTTTTTTCGCTTGAATTTTGATATGTTTATGAGCAAGAAACGCTGACAGCGAAAGCAGGGAAAAAACAAACAAACGTGCCTTTCCAGATCTCGCCCTAGCGTGGGCGTTGTGGCTGCTGTTAACCCCACCAATTGTGAAACGCCCACGATGGTTCCCCTTTCTCTTAATCAGATTAACTACAGTGTTCCTAAAGTATAGCGCCTTTCATGTTGACATTTGTGTGTAATAAAGCTACTCGTCTAGATGCAGGACTGTATTAGAGGGAATTATTAACAAAATAAGGGAAGAGACCCGTGGGATTTGGGATAGATGGCAGTTGTGAAAGTGATTAAAGTTTTATTATATAGAACTGAAATTTGCATGCCAGAGTGTCATCGATCATTTATATACAGTAGATAGATAGATAGATAGATAGATAGATAGATAGATAGATAGATAGATAGATAGATAGATAGATAGATAGATAGATGGCTCTTTTTAAGGCTTTAGCGCAATAACGTGTAAAACTAAAACTGTAAGTGGAACGTAAATGAAATCGCACATATGCTTTACAACGAACGTTATAAAAGAGTTAAAGAGAGAAAGGAAGTTCAGAATTGAATGGCACCATCATTTATGTCAGGGGCAGCAAGACGGGGCCCGAACTGGGGGAATGGCTTGAAGAAAGCAGCAGGTTAGGCATGACAAAGCAATGGCAATGGAAAGTGTCTCTCCCCCTCAATATGCTACATGCTGTATAATAATAATAATAATAATAATAATAATAATAATAATAATAATATGTTTGATTTATATAGCGCCTTTGCCATGTTCAAAGCGCTATACACTTATGGATGTTTCATTGCAGAATTTTTACAAGGGGTGCCTAATGTTCATACACATCTTCGCAACTGGATTGCACTGAATCTTAGCACTGCAGTCTGAGCTAAAGATAATGAAATCATCCGTCCATTATCAGACTTGAAGGAACTTGAGCCAACCCTGTCTGCATGGAGGAGCAAAGTAGGAATTTTCAACAGATGGGTCCAAACCCTATAATATTCGATTGCACAATTCAGGTCAGGGGCTAACAAGGTTATTCGTGCAGCATCAGGTGCAAAACAGGCAGGACACCATAAACTAAGCAACATATTGTTAATATTGTTTTCCAGATAAACAAAGTCAATACACATGTAACACCAGTCAAAGACTCGATACCTTTGAATTGATTGAGTGTTGTTAATGGCTATTACTGCTTGAAATGGTTGGGTTTTCATTTATTATTCACATATAACTGCAAAGCCTTGTCCCAGAGGTCAGTTCTTTTAGCTTAAATCATTAATTAGTCATTTTAAATGCTATTTGATTATTATAGCAACCTTTGTAATTGCATTAGTGCTGCTGAATCCCATTATTTTGTTCAGTTGGCTTCCAAAGTACTGGCATTCCTAAAGTCATTTTATAATCTGCTTAGTCCTGAAGAGGGCTGCCGGGGGTCTGCCAGAGCCTATCTCAGCTAGCATAGGGTGTAAGGCAGGAACAAACCCTGGATGGGGTACCAGTCCATCATGGAGCAAACACACACACACACACACACATCCCAATCGCCCACTAGGGACAATTTCGTGTTGCCTGAATCTTTGGATTGTGGGAGGAAACTGGAGTGCCCAGAGGAAACCCACACAGACACGGGGAGAACATGCAAACTCCACTCAGCGAGGACCTGGGATGTGAACCCTGATCTTGTCAGTGGGTGGCAGCTGTGCTACCACTGTGCCACCGTGCCACCCCACATGCCTAAAGTTCACTTCTTAATTCAAAAATGGCCAAAATGAAACTGCTTAGTTAAGAAACATGTCAGTCTGTTGTTTTTCACAGAATGAAGGTTAGTCCATGTCACATACTTCTCAATGCTTTGAAATCACTTCAGGTGTTCTTTATTTTTTATTTTTCTCTTTTGATTCTATGATACTCCCATGATGTCTAGTTATGCTTCATGTACAGCTTTTCAGGGATCCCCATTCTTTTGTTTGGCCCTCTAGACCCAAACACCTTCATTTTAAGGCCATACTTGTACAGGAATTACATACTTATGATAAAGAGTAAACCAATAAGGGATTTAGGAAAAATGATTGAAGGACTTAAGTTGCGTATGCCACATCAACCAACCTCACCTCCTAATGGAATAGGAGAGGTGAAAATGACTCCATTTTCATGAAACTTCAATAATAAGGGTCGGTAATAGAAGGATGTGGAGTGTCATTTTAGACCAGTTCAAGTCACTGATTAAGAATATGAGGTTATTTTTGATTTGTGATCCTATACTAGGGATCTAACCCTCTATTGACTTCTAACATAAATTGAAAATGTCAAATTTCTATTAAAATTGGCAATATTTTGACTTTAAACATTTAAAATTGAAACGTGCATTTTAATACTTTAAATATATGATACAATTATTGTTGTTTATGATGTACCGCATGAAGCTAATCATTACATTTCTTATTAACATTCCAAATTATAGGCAGCTTATACTAATTCAGACTTGGTATCGCTGTTGCAGGTGACACTGGTGTTTGGTGTGTCTTTACAGAAGAAGCCAATTGAGGACCTGCTCTCTCATAAATATAATGGTTCCTTAATGGAACTTTATGTTTTTTTTTTTACTGGGTCCTGTGTTTCCTTGTAGAACTCTTGCTTGACAAAGCGTCATTTCAATCTGGGGAGGGTTCTTTGCATATTAAGTTGGTTCTTTGTGCTTTGAAAAACTCCTAATAAATAGAATTAGAAAGGAAAAAAATGAAATCTTTAATGCATGGTAGGCTACCTAGCAGGACACTAACAGATTAAAAAACTTGAATTAAGCCTGAGTTGCTGTATGTATGTAGAAAGAGTCTTTTGAAAATCATGACCCATCGCTATTTCATAAATCTGTTACCATCTATTCATGGATATTAACTGAAAGGAGCCTGTTAACAAACCTAAACAAATAAAGGGACTTTCTGAACCCCTCATTTGGATAGGTCTTTTTGAAACCAAAAATGGTTACCCTGTGTCATCGTTCTGAAGAACTACTCTGTCACCTTTATACATATTGTTTGTTTGTCAACAACCTTATCGTCTTAAGTAGTTTACACATCTGGACTTTCCCTTTCTTTATCCAACCATGTTAGCTCCAGTTTGCCCTCTTCTTTCATGACAGTAATACGCGTTTGCATGAAATCTTCAGTAAGGAGACCAGGGTTCGCTTCCCGGGTCCTCCCTGTGTGGAGTTTGCATGTTCTCCCCGCGTCTTTGTGAGTTTCTTCCGGGTACTCTGGGTTCCTCCCACAGTCCAAAGACATGCAGGTTAGGTGCATTGGTGATCCTAAATTGTCCCTTGTGTGTGCTTGGTGTGTGTGAATGTGTGTGTGTGCGTCCTGCCCGGGGTTTGTTTCCTGCCTTGCACCCTGTTTTGGCTGGGATTGGCTCCAGCAGACCCCCGTCACCCTGTAGTTAGGATATAGTGGGTTGGATAATGGATGGATGGATGAAATCTTCAGTTTCTGAGCCATCATTCTCAGAACACAACAGGCTGATTTTTTCTTGAAAAAGTCATTTAATTTTGGACTCGTTTGAACCCAGAATTGAACTTTAGGAATTCCAGCACCTTGCAACTAAAGTGCAGAGAATACCAGGTTTTTACATTTACAATTTCTTGAAGAACAAATTAGGATTTCAGATGAGTAAGGGAGGTGACCATTAAGACTCTGAAGGAATGGCTGCTGGAAATTTGTAGTTATGTGTGAATAATAAATAACAAATTTGACATTTAAACCAGTTATAGCCACTAGCAACATAAATAATTGCTCCACTTTATATTAATGTATTGGTACCTTCATAAAAAAAAAAAATAATTTGCTTAAAAAATATGAAACTTTCTTGGTGTGCTCAGACTTTAGACTAAAGAGATCCTACTCTGCTCGACACTTGAGCAGAGCCCTTAACCTGCAATTGCTCCAGGAGCGCTCTGACCCCAAGGGGTATGCAAAAACTAACTAATTCCATATACAAGAAATTGTATAAGGTGAAAAAAAAGGCGCAGAAGCCAATTCCAACAACAGAGTGTAACTACAGGAGGCTGAGGTGAGTCATGATCGGTATTGCAGGCTGCAGCGGTATCTGCTTGTAGTTAGAGCCATGGACATTGAATTACTAGATGCCGCATGACCAGCAGCATCGTACGTCAACATCGCCGCCATATTGCGAGTGGCACTGCTGTGGAGTGAAGTAATGGATAAAGATGCCTCACGCATGTGCTGCTTGGGATTGTACAAACCGCTGTACTCTCCAAACCAGATCCCGTGGATTACATTTCATAGGTAAGGCTGAACAATTGTTTTGGTTATATTTGGCCATTAGAAAATCTCGTTTTATTATCTTAACTTTAGCTAAGGAAGGCTAAGCTAGCAAAGCTATGGATTTATGTGCTCAAGTGAGCCTCTAAACAACGTTTAGGCTAAACATATTTAGTCACTAACTATGTAGATTGTTGTTAGCTGTTAACATTTCTTAAACTGTGAAGGTTTCCCAAAGAAATCCACCTCAGGAAGCAGTGGGAGGTCAGGTAGCCCTTAGACAGGATTTTGAGAAAGCTGTCCTATGATGTGTGCCATGCTAGTTTGGTAACAGATGCTATACCGGCATCATATGATCAAAGCTACCACTTGCTCACATTAAAAAACAAAGGAGGTCTGATGATTCCTTCTGAGGGTCCAGTCAAGGTGGTCAAAGTAGCTGAGCGTGTTATCCGACAGTTGACATTGAGGCAAGCTGTCAGTGTATCTTTGATCAATCAGTTTGTTCGGGCTGAGATTGATTCGGATGATGTGTTTTTTCTCAAGGAGCACATTGAGGAAACACAGTTTGAAATTGACAACCATCATTTTATGCTCATGTCTTTAGTCATGTCTGTCTTCCACAAACTAAGGCTACACCATACTGTCAGACTGAATACTCTCAAATTACAGGATCTGAGTGAGGAGAGGGAATGTAAGTCTGTAGGAGATCAGTGAGGTAGGGGGGAGCTTTAAATGTTAAGAGCGGTATTTTGTATTGTATTCAGTAGTGAACAGGGAACCAGTGAAGTTGAGAAAGAATTGGTGTAATATGTTCAGTGGATTTAGAACAGCAGGTTATTATTCTGGCAGCAGAATTTTGAAGAAGTTGTAAGCGATGGATATGTTTTTTGTGGGATGCCAGACAGAATAGCATTACAGTAATCTATAAGTGAGGTGACTCCAGCATTAACCAATACTTCAGTACTGTGTTGCGTAAGAACAGGACGAAGTCTAGAAATGTTTCGGAGATGGAAGAAGGTAGTCCGAAAAATGTTACTTATATGAGAGGAATTATTTAATAAAAATACGGTAATTATTATTATTATCTAATAATTGCCATTATTAGTGTATAAATGGATATAAATAATTGCATTTAAACAATCTGTTGTATGTAAACGATACTGTTTTAAAACTGATGTTTTTTCATCAGAAAACTCGGTTTCCACGTCTACCTGTATTACTTTAAATGACACTTTTGCCACTCGCAATATGACGGACGCGCTGACGTATCGTGTCGACTAAGCAACACAGTGAATGCGGCGTCTATCTATACTGTACGGTATACAGTATGTCTATGGTTAGAGCCATCGCAATTCCGACTACTTACGTCACAAGGAGGCGGGCAACAACCTTGAAGGACACGCACGCCCACACTCAATCCCATTGGATCCGGCGCTTGACAGTCAAGATGACAGACTCGTATTGTTCAGTCTAGAGTAATACGAAATTGTTTTTAAAGTGCCTGTGGCGTAAGAATTAATTTTTATACATACTAACGGACCTGTCTCGTTCGCTCAGTTTAACAATATTTGGCGATCGTATTCATTCGTTAGTTTTCCAAGTCCCCCTAATAAATTGCATGATGACTGGGATCGCCCCCTATTCTGAAAGCATCTAACACAAAGCAGGGAACAGCTCACTCACACGCGTGTCCTTACCTCAATTTGTATAACTTCTTATCATTGCATAACAGAGCACTGTTGGAGCACAAGGCACCAACTCTAGACAAGCAAACAGCCTTTCGATAGACACGGTCATGCATACACCTACACAAATCATTCCGAGTTGCTGTGCAAGTTTATGGAATGTGGGAGAAAGTCGAGCATCGGGGGAAAAAGAAAACATGCGAACCAGAGAGACAACAGCGCCGAGCAGGGCGTCACTTTCCATGCTTCCAACTGCAATTAGGGTTATGGAAAGTAAGGAAAATAAAGTCGCGGAGGCATTTCATTCTTTAACCCAAGTCCACTTCGTTTTTGGGTACGCGATCCCTTTAAAGTAAAGCGCAAATACAGAGGTCGCTATACGGACAGGCAAGAGACTCGCTTATTCCGATTTAAATACACATTATCTAACCTAAACGTACCCTTTATAATGTATTCACATACAAACCCGAATTCTAAAAATCAAAGACGGGTGACCGGTTTGAGATCACATCCATCTGTCAGGTCTGTGCAAACCAGCAAGTTGTTTTCATATTGTTATAAAAGTTGATTTCTACATCCATTGAGCAATCTATCAGAATTGCCTCTCTGGTAAGTTTCTGTTTAAATTAGCCAGCTCTGAGGTCAAGCTGATCTCTCACCTTCCTTTGATCTAATGAAACTTCAGGGAATAATTTATTTTTTTTCACGATGGCGTATAATCATAGCCCAGTTACACTCTGGCAAGTAAAGCAAACAAATGTTGGAATCTCTATAAATGTTATTTGGAAATTCTAGTAATGCTAGAAAAGCGTGTTTAAAATCTCAGGTCACAGACTTGCTTAGCACGCACAGAGTGTAATGGCTTTTCACTTGTCCAGTAAATGGCGGACAGAATAACGGCGCTGGCCTCTAGAGTTAACTCGGCTGGGGACGCTGGTTATCAGCATAACCTTCAATTTAATTAATTTGGTGAATTTATTAGTGCGAAGTACAAACCAATAATTTATTATCATCTTTTATAAGAGAGACTTATTAGCATATGCAGATTATCTCTCAAGGTTAATGACTGAGTGCCGTTATGAACAGTGCTGCACATCCTCCCTCTGATACACTAACTCTGAGGACTTTCCCCCAATATCCAGCAGAAGTGTGTCCATAACTGCTACTGGGGCTCTTTTATACCAACGGCGATACGCCTGGCCCAGCAAACATGCACACAGTTGGCCCCCAGTTGGTAGAAAAACAACTAAACACTAAAAAAAGTTTTAAGGAAAGGAGCAAGGAGCAGTAAGGTGTGGTTCTTTGGGAGTGGCAATGCCTCACAGTAACGGAGACCAGGGTTCACATCCCACGTCCTCCCTTCATGGAGTTTGCATGTTGTCCCCGTATCTTTGCTGGTTTCCTCCTACAGTTCAAAACCATGCAGGTTAGGTGGACTGGTGGGGCTAAATTGACTCGTGTGTGTGTGTGTGTGTGTGTTCAGGCTGTAATGGGCAGATGTCCTGTTCAGACATTGTTCTTGTCTGCACCCATTGCTTGCTGGGATGGGCTCCATGTGAACTGGCAACTGACCCTGGATAAGTGGGTATAGAAAATGTATGGATGGACTTTTCCAGGTTCATTAGCAAATTTAGACACCCTGCCTGTGCGCCTACACTGGGCCAGTGTTTTGGAGACAATGTTGCCCCAATGTGTAAATCCCAATTGGGCCATTGTTGGCTGCCCACAAAGGGGCCAGTATGTTTGCCCACATAATGGCCCAACGTCAGTTTGTTTGCTGAGGCTTCACTATGACTGTCAAGTCAGAGGTTTTATTTCATTTTTGTCATTCTGTTCTTTGTTAAGAGGATAGCATGTGTGTATTTTTTCTTATTTATTCAGTGAATTATTTAAAGTGCTTGTGTAAAAAGCCAAATTTTCCTATCTATCTATTGAAGATAATCAGTAACTTCCCATGAACACTTTTGCATTTACATAATAATCTCTGTGTTAATTCCAATAATTTGCATTTTTCTCTTTAAGCCACTTTTAAGTCTTCATCCATCCATCCCGCTATATCCTAACTACAGGGTCACAAGGGTCTGCTGGAGCCAATCCCAGCCAACAGAGGGCACAAGGCAGGAAACAGAACCTGGACAGGGCGTCAGCCCACCACAGCTTAAGTCTTCATTCTATCCTAATTTTACATAGCGACATTAACAACTTGGACCACCACAAGACACTCTTTAGAGATTGTAAGATTACAATCTATCATGGCATACTGTATATGACTGATGATAATAATAATAATACATTTTATTCATATGGCTTTGCTGCCGTTAATTATAGTCAGTGCACTGTTCTATGCTGTGGTCTCTTGAACAAAACCGAAGCCAGACCTGACCCTGGACACTATGGAGACTTTTGTGGAAAAGAGGATGAAGGCAAAATTGGATGCCATGATGAACGATTCTGCTCATCCCCTCCAGGAGGCGCTTTCTTGGAGTGCTTTCAGCCACAGACTCATACCTCCATGGTATAATAAGAAGCACGTCCGGGGATCATTTCTGCCCGCTGTCATTAGGCAGGTTTGGGTTTCCCTTGGAGATTATTACATTATATGTAATCTAATCCATTCTGAGGAGACAGACACGCTGGCTTTCATTTTATAGCTCATCTACTAAGGGTGCTTCACCCACTAACAAGGAGCTCTCCCCCAGAAGAACACCACCACCATTTTTGAAATGTCACACCCTGTTCAGAATCTGCCAGGGTTTCGAGGTCATGTGAAAGACATGAAAGTGTAATCAAAGTGTGATTTGTTAATCGCATACAGATTTAGATTAAAATAGCACTTGCCATTTTGGTAGCCCTACTGACAAATATAATCAAAATGAATAAAACACAACCTTAAAACTAAACTTCTTTTTCCTCTAGTGCAGCCTGCATGTTCAGATTGCGAGACACACCGTTTGTATGCATTGGGTTACCTAATCAGTTATGTTCTTGGGGTCCTCAGGTGTTTCAGAATCATATACCCTGGCCTGGCTAAACCAGCCGTGTTTGATTACATGCCAGCTCTCATCGGATCCACTTTCTTGATCCATAGTCACCTATTGGCTTCCTCCATGACTTTTGTCACAGCATTCCTTGTTGCAGTTCCTATTATCTCCAGACAAGACAGTGCCCTGCAGAGCCCCAACAAGACTGCCTCACTCGGCTCACAGAAAGTCCACCAACCACTAATCCAGCACTCCTCTACAAGCTCCTGGTGTTTTGCTTGGTTTCTTTCATTCATTAGCCACTTCTTCCATGGGTTCTTCCCAGGGTACTGTGAGGTTAAATAGATCAGTGAAAAGATAATCACATCTGGGCTGAGTGTTGTTTATGTGGTATCGTCTGGAAATTTTAACTGCTTGCCCAGATCTGCTCTGATCTGCCAGTCAGAGGATGTGGTGAGAAGACCAGCCCTAGATTTTGACTGAGCGTGGGGTTTCTCTCCTGCCTTGATGAAGAAGATAATCTTTGGTGGACAATGGTGTTGACTGCAGTGGTTACACAGTCGGCAACTGCCTTCAGCACACCTGGTCATGGCCACCTTTAACTGCCTTTGAGCAGTGGGTAAGATGGTTTTTCCAAAGACCCATTCTGAACTCAGCAACGGCAAGCAACTGCCTTGCACTTAATCCATATGTGGAGGTTTGTAGGTCTTGGGAGGACATTATAGACAGCTTTGGGTGGGGGGCGGAAAAGGGAATGTGACTGGGGTCTGTCTGCCAGATTTTTTCCCCACAGTGCACCCTCCCATCTTGCCCATGCTCCCTAAGTCCCGCTATCCTACTTGCTTGTTGTTCTTCTACAGCTGCTCAGATGTGCTCCTGAAGAGGATGGTGTCTTAGAAAAGAGGCCTGGACTGGCTGTCCATCTTGCGACGATTCTCACTAGCTTTCTATGTGAAGCGGAATTCTGCCATTTCCTCCCTGTTCGCACTTCCAACTCCTTCTCTTGGAAAGGACTTGAAGGTATCTGCAGCTGGATAGTTCATGGCTCGTGTTTAATAAGGGGTACTCATTCCATTAGCTTGTAGCCTCAAGTGTTACATCGACACACTCACACCTCAAAACAGACGATGGGAGGTCAGATTTCTTAAACCAGGGATCCACAATCACGATCCTGGAGGGCCGCAGTGGCTACGGGTTTTCATTCCAGCCAGTGTCCTAATTAAAACTCAGTCCTTGCTGATAATGATAGTTGGTGTTTAATTCTATGCCTTGTTAGTGCTTCCATTCATCAAATACAAATTTTAGTTACTTTATAGATCAGAGGTCCTCAACTCCAATCCTGGAGGTCTGCTATGGCTGCAGGTTTTCACTTTAACCAATTTCTTAATTAAAACCCTTTTATTTACTACTAAAGCAATGGGCTTAATTTTTGTTTTCTTGCCTGTTACCATTCAGACCCCTTAATTGTCTATTTTAGATTTTAGCAGCTGCATTTAAGTTTTAATTGTTGCCTGTTTTCTTAATAACACATTAGCTAACAATGAGATGCAGATAACCAATAAACCAGCAGCTCTCCAGCTAACGTGCTTACCATGAAGTATCTGTGATAACAAATGTTTAGAAATGAATGAGAGGGGAATTGGAAGGACCATTAAGTTTAAATCTATTCTGGTCCACAAAACACTTGGATAATATTCTCACAGAAGGAAACTCTACAGTGCAATTAAAATTGCTCTTGGATGAATGTAAGCATTAACAAGCTAAACAGGTCAATACCAAGTTTTATTATCAGCATGGACTGCTTTCTAATTTGGAAACTAGTTGGAATAAAAACCTGCAGCCACTGCGGCCCTCCAGGACCGTGACTGAGGATCCCTGCCTTAAACATTAGAGAAAAACTAGCACTTAAATCAGCAAAGAATTCAAGCCAATTTTGGGAAGTCCTTGGCTCTCTGGCAGTGCCCAAGTTAGTTTAGAGAAAAATATTTAAAGGCTGCCTGGACTTTTTTTTAATAAATCAGATCTATAAGCATTGAGAGAAATGGAGGGCAACATTGGGTTGTGGTAGTTGCCTTGCTATATTAGCCTAACATAACATTCTCAAATGCACTTCATCCCAGTCCGGGTCATGGGGGCTCTGGATAGGCAAGGCAGTAAGCAACTCTGGACAGGATACTCGTCCATTGACTGGGCCACACGTTTCACACCCACACAGTGCTTATTTGGAACCTCCAGTCAACCTAACCAACACCTCTTTGGTGACCTGGAAGGAAAATTGCATGCAACAAGGTGTAGGGGTCATACCCAGAACACTGGAAATAGGGGGGTTGGCTATGCAGAAAAAAATGGCTTTTCAAAATTACTCATACAATATTTTTGGTAAACCCCTTAAATTAAACCTGAAAGTCTACACTTCAAGCACATAATGGTTGCTTAATTTTAAATCCATTATGGTGTCATACAGAGCCAAAATTATGAAAATTGTGTCACTGTCCAAAAACGTATGGATCTAACTGTAGAGAATTAAATAGAACACACAGGTATCTTTAAAAACAAAACATGAGAAAAAGAAAAAAGCTGAACAATTACACCATTGCTTGCTAGATGGCCATCATGTGCACAAGGACTGAGTAGTTTGTCCCAAATTCATTTACGTTTCTGAATACTCAACTGCAGTTCCACACTGAAGTCACTAGAGGGACCCTGCCACATTTTTAGTTAACTTTCTAACTGCTCATACAGTGCATGTTTAGGTTACCTTAAAATAAAGCTAAACTGGCAGGATATAGTAATTAAGATTATTATGAAGCCCAAAAGTGTTATTTACTTATCCATACATTCATCCATCCTAACCCACATATCCAGGGCAGACACAGAGGGAAGTTACATATTTGTATAACGATTTAAATATGTCAGACGACCACAATTCTAAAATTACACACAGGCCTTTCACAGAAGTATTCAGAGAATATGGGATGGCACTGCACAATGAAATACTTCTTGTTTTATCCTATACTAAGTTGGAAGCACAAAGGCACCTGGAATAACTCAATGGGAAAGTATTATTTAAAAGGAGGAAAAACTTAATTACTCTCCATATTTTTTTTTTCTAGAATTTGGCAAGAATTCATCAACTCTGTTCTACAATAAACATGGCAAGTGTCTGCTACATCTTTTCAGTTGTCTTAACACACACCGTATAAGCAGCCATTTCAGACTCAGCTCTTTTGGCTGCTAGGTGGTGGGGTGCAAGTGCTCATCCAGATGGAGTTTTTTTTTCCAGATTTTTATATTACTAAAACTGCATTGATAGAATTTTGTCACATTTCAGCATTTGAATAGTATATCAGCTTTGAATAGTGATGTTTGTGCCCAATCTTCCATTTTTAGGTAAGAATTTCTGCATTATTTGTTCTTGCAAACCACATTTTTTTCGTACCCGTTCAAGGGGAGCTTAAACATATCAGAGCTGGGATGAATTAACTTATCCAATTCTGCACCCATAATCTTTTTAAAAGCACTGTCCTTTATGACATCACCCTCTTCTCATCAGCTATTGGTAAAAAATCTTGCATTGACCGTACCTGATTCCCACTTGTTCCATTGTCTCAGTACCCCAATCTTGTTTTCTATTTCAGTATATTCACAAGACAAGTTCCTTACCACTTACACCATGAAACTCACTTAAGCACTTGATGTAACACACTATTGCCACCTCCAAGCAGAGCTCCCAGCAAATAGCTAGAAGGCCTCTCCAGCTCCTTCAGAAAGTAGCTGCATGGCTGGTGCCTTCTGTTCTTTGTTTTGTTCCCATTACTCCTTTACTTGACTTGATCCACTGGCTTCCAGATGCAGCAGGTACGCCGGCTTATGGCTCCAAACATCGCTGCATGGCTCTCTTTTCACGCCCATATAATAAGTGTTTTAATCACCAGGTGAACTACAACTAGAGGAGGCTTCTCAGTCCTTGTGCCCAAGCCGTCCAATCTGATCCCAGTCCTCACATCCTGAAGAGTGCAGATCAGGACTGCAGTGGTACCAACTTAATGACACATCAAGCAAAGTTTTATTGTTTTATTTGAGCTTTTCATCTAGCATGGAGATGAAACTGTGCTACTACACTCATTCTAATCTGTTTCTCATTACTTTGTAATCATTCAAATTATATGGATGGACTATGGTTTGCTTTTGTAAATCACTTTGGACTATAAGGCATCTGCTAAATAAAGAATAGTAATTACTTAAATTAACTTACAAAAGTTCAACAGACAATTAACCTAACATGTAGGCCTTAAAAGGTTTGGGAGTAGATCAAAATGTCTGTAGGAAACTGTGCAAACATGGAAAAGGTGCACATGCTCCACAGATGGTTACAAGAGCAGGAAATGAGACCCAGGAGTGTGAGGCTGCAGAGCTTACCACTGTGCTACCATAACTTACTTCTTCATCCATATTTATAATGCTGTCACTCTGCAATGCAACTTCTGTTGTTAATTGCTGTAAGGCACATACATTAAACTCCACATTTACAGATCAGAACATTTCCAACACAAGCTGGATTGAGTGTATACAATAACACAATTCTGGCTTAGCAACCATGCTGCTTGTATGTTGTTAATTATTTATCAAGACACTGCTGCCACACAACCTAGCTAAACTAAAGTGTATGCGCCTAACTAGAAGCACCCTGTAAACACGGTTTTATGGAAAATGCAGCTATTTACAGTGTTAATAAATCATTAACCTGATTAAAGTATACAATAAATGTTGTAATTAATAATAGTAGTCACAGAAGTTTTTGCAGCTGGAAAAAAAAAATCTAAAATTTCTTTCTACATTTTGTTCTGGATGCCTACAGCAGATATTACTCTGTGACAGACACTCTATGCAAGTGCTCAACTGTATCTAGAGACAAATGTAACATTCTCCACTAACTGACATACTTTAACCAGAATCATTAATGCACACTCTGTAAATTAAAATGTCAAAAAGCCTTTTCAAAACAGTATGAGAATAGCATTACTAAATATGACATGTCTTTGGATTACATAAAACTATTTCTAAAAATATCTAATTTTGGTTGTGGTAGTTTCTATAAAGGCTACACAGAGGGCGAGTATGGGACTGGCACATGATAGAGGAACATGAAACATTAAGTTGGAAAAGATTAAGTTATGTAGAGCTGGGCTGATGGAAAAGACTGACATAAAGATAACACATTACAACATGAGGAGAGAAAGGGCTGAGGAGATTTGGGCAGGTGGACAAAAATACGGACAACCACCAGTTAATGAGAATTAAAAGACAAATCCCTAATGTTATATGTGGAGTAGTCAGAGGATCACACAAAAATATCTGCTCTCACACCAGAATGCACCCAAACCAAAGAAAAGTGGACAAAGGGACTTGAAAGAAAAAGATGAGTAAACCAATGTAACTAATGTGAAAGCAACAATACTAAATAAGTAAACCCGCATCCTAAATATAGCATTGGTGCTTTCACATTAAGTATACTGGCTAAAGGGCATATGAAATTAAAATGTTTATACAAATACAGTGGGGATAATTATTGAGCACATAAACAGTTTTCTCAGTAAATATATTTCTAATGGGGCTATGGAAATTCTCACCAGATGTCAGTAACAAGGCCGGCACGGTGGCGCAGTGGTAGCGCTACTGCTCGCAGTTAGGAGACCCGGGTTCGCTTCCCGGGTCCTCCCTGCGTGGAGTTTGCACGTTCTCCCTGTGTCTGCGTGGGTTTCCTCCGGGCGCTCCAGTTTCCTCCCACGGTCCAAAGACATGCAGGTTAGGTGGATTGGCGATTCTAAATTGGCCCTAGTGTGGGTGTGTTTGTGTGTGTCCTGCGGTGGGTTGGCACCCTGCCTGGGATTGGCTCCAGCAGACCCCCCGTGACCCTGTGTTTGGATTCAGCGGGTTGGAAAATGGATGGATGGATGCAACAACCCAACTAATCAACACATACAAATAAATGAAAACAAATAAGTCAATAAATTAAGTTGTGTAATAAAGTGGAATGACACAGGGAAAACCTTTGAGCACATGAAGAAATGGGGGTGCAAAAAGGGATGGAAAGTCAAGAAACCAGCTGAAATCTGTCAGGATTTAGAAAGCAATCCTGCCCCGTCACTGCAAATTAACATCAGCTGGTTTAGTCCTAATTGATGGCCTATAAAAAGGTTTCTCATTACCATGGTGTCACAGAAGAAGCATCTCATTATGGGTAAAAGCAAAGAGCTCTCCTCAAGACCCGCGCAACCTTACTGTTGCAAACCATACAGATGGCATTAGTTACAGATGTATTTCCAAACTTCTGTGGAAAGAACATAATTTCACCACAAACCAGCCACGACCAGTTGCGCCTCGCAAGATTTCTGACAAGAGGAGTCAAAAGAATAATCAGAAGAGTTAGCCAAGACCCAAGGACTACTCGCGGAGAGCTTCAGAAATACCTGGAATTAGCAGGTACAGTTGTTTCAAAGAAAACAATAAGTAATGCACTCAACCGCCATGGCCATAAGCACACTCACCACACAAGACTCCACTGCTGAAGAAAAAGCATGTTGAAGCTCATTTAAAATTTGCTGCACAACATTTGGACAAACCAATGAAAGAGTGGGAGAATATAGTCTGGTCAGATGAGACCAAACTATTTGGATGTCATTGCACATACCTTGATTGGAATAAAATGGCCCTGCACATCACTCCATAAACACCATACTAACAGTGAAGTTTGGAGGTGGGAACATCATGGTGTGGGGCTGTTTTTCAACATATGGCACTGGCAGACGTCATATAACTGAAGAAAGGATGAATGGAGAAATGCACCAGGACATTCTTGGTAAGAACCTGCTGCCATCTACCAGGATGGTGAAGATAAAATGAGGGGGGACATTTCAGCAAGACAATGATCCCAAACACACAGAGAAGGAAACTCTCAATTGTTTTCAGAGAAAGAAAATACAGCTGCTAGAATGGCCCAGTCAATCACCTGACTTGAATTCAATTGAAAATCTATAGAAAGAACTGAAGATCAGAGTTCACAGAAGAGGCCCTGGAACCTTCAAGATTTTAACAATCTTTTGTGTGGAAGAATGGGCAAAAATTACACCTCAGCAATGCATGTGACTAGTTTCTCCATGCAGTAAGCATCTTGAAGCTCTCATTACCAACAAAGATTTTTCTACTATGTATAAAAATAAATAAAATTCAGTTAGTGTATTCAATACTTACTCCCCGTGTCATTCCACTTTGTTACACTTAATTTATTGACTTATTTGTTTTGATTTCTTTGTATGTGTGGAATACTTGGGTTATTACCGACATCTGGTGAAAAGTTCATGTCAATGGTCCCATTAGAAATATATTTACTGAGAAAAACGTTGATGCGTTCAATACTTACTTTCCCCACTGTACATAATACAGATTTTTTTTTCATACAAATACTATATGGGAACGTTCTACAAAGCAATAATTAAATTACATCAAAAAGTCGATGTATAGACACAATCAATGACAACTACAGGTAGCTGTGCTTTAAGGAAATGCACAACAGTTTCCACTGTTACTACTATTTTATTTTATTTTTTTTTTTAAAAAGAGTACATTTACAAACAAAGTAAATGCTTACTTGTGGAATAAGTTCTATGTAACTCTGTTACACAATCATGTGATTTACCATGATTCTTTGGTGGGGGGAGAGGGGTTGTTCTATAACAATAAAATGTAAAAATTCCAAAGGGATGAATACTCTTTATAGGCATGGTATCTATATTTTAACGTACATTTATTTTTGACAATTTTACACTAAAGAATTTTAATTATTATTTAGTTAATGTTCAACCACCTTTCCATCTTGCATATCAATGCAGTTAGCAAGACCACCACAATATGCTACAATCCAATGCAGTTGTGAAAAAATAAACCAGTAAGAAGTAACTTCAACATCCATGATTTAACTTGGGCAAAAGTGGCTCAATAGTATAGAAGTGCACAATGGCTGATTTGATTAGAGTATCAAGCATGGCATGTCTACTGTGCAGAGGTGTAAAATAGCATTGCATGAATGCAGCACACAGTGCAAATAAAAAGGTGAAGTTCAAAACAGATGACTCAGGAACAGACCAAATCTTTGTACCATCTGACTGCAAACCTCACACCATCAGAGATCCTTTCGATACTGTCTTAGATATACACATCTGCTGATAGTAAAATGAGAGAACATTTGAAAGTGGATATTTCAATAGTATTTTTCAATTTAGTTTAGTAAAAATATTTATAAAACAGAAAATAGTCCAAGTTACATTAACTTCACAAAAGTTATATTAAGATACTTGTGCATAAGAAATAAATAATCTTATTAGACTAAAGGCACACAAGTATGTTTCTCTGCAAATTGTTTTCTTTCTGAATAGTCCATATTAAAGAATTAAAAATATTTGGTTTCCACTCTCGAATTCACATCTTCAATGAAAATCTGTTTTTGCAGTCTTACTACTCATTACCTGAGCATCAGATGGCCAGTTGAAACACAAATTAAGACAGATTGCTTATACTGATCTTGCAGAATAGATTTCAAGTCAGAAAGACATTCCAGAATGTTCAAAGCACTGCCTGAAGTCTGCAGGGATACTAAAAAGAGAACAAACCTGAAAAATGCAAGAATTCTATCTTTAATTACATATATCAATTCACAACACCCATCACACACATACCTCACACCTTATTAGATTACAGAAATAAATGATTTTTTGTGAAAAAAAAAAAAAAATATATATATATATCAAAATTTGTTACACACTTGTTAAGCAGAAGTAAGAAAAAGAGATACAATTGACCAATGGGTTCACTTATGCTATAGGGTAAATAATACAAAAATGCTAAATTATTCCTAACCTAGATAAAATATCCATATCTTAAGTATTACCTGAACAATTTTGCAATATTTTCCTGCAGTCAAAATAAGGAGGAAATATCTGCAAAATTTTCTGTAATTAATTTGGAATGTCCCGTTTACTACTGCAGTATTACAAACTAATTGCCTTTCTGTTGCATGCTCAGTTGACCTTTAAAAATGAAGTTATACTGTGCTATGCATTTTAAACAATAATATAGTCAGAAATGTGTGCATGTTGGGTTTTACAATTTCAGTCAATTACAAAACTGTGAGGTGTGTTCACACGGGTTTGATGTGGTCTTATGATGAATTGGCAGGTTTGTGTGTGTGTGTGTGTGCTAAGCGGGAGCTGATAACGACCACTCACACTAAAGTAAAATGCATATAATGCAACTTTCATCAATAAGGAACAAGGATTTTTTGTTCTTGTTTGACAGAAAGGGGGTTGGGGGGTTGTCAACAGAGATTGTAACTGTTGAACTCACCCTACCTGCAAAGACTTCAAACAGGCACGGGCTCCATCAGACAGCACAATATTGGCAGTCAGAAAAAGTGAAAACAGTGCTGGAAAGTCATCACGCAGTCATCTAATAACTCTGTGATCTAGTCATGTAATCTGACACTCAAGTGGCAGAATCAGCAACCACAGTCGTCAAGTTTGACATGCCCTCTGATTAAAAGTTCTGTAATGTGATATATGGTAACAATTTTACAATTAAATTACTAGCAAAGAAAAAATTTTCTGGGTAGCTCTGGCGAGAAAACTTAAACATTCCTATTTCATTTGATATCATAAAGAGTTTCTTATTACAAACTGTATTTTATTTTTAGTTTGGAGATTTTTACCCAACAAACACAAAGACTTACCAGAATGAAGGTTTGGTGCTACTGAATAAAAATAATCTCTTAAGTTAGGGTTACTTCTTACATCCCTATTTAGAATTTGCACACGGCCTTGTACTAGTCAAAAACTTTTTTACACTACAGTCAAAATGATAAAATCAAAAACACTGTTATTTCGTACCCAAACGGCTCCCTATATATTAATAAATACAGATATTATTATGTATTAATTTTCCAAATAGTTTGCTTAAATTACATTTTAACAAAGTGTTACCAAAATGCCTAATTTATTTTTTGTCTGCTATTTCACCAAAATATATTAAAATGCAATAATCTGAAATATACATTTTGTAGTAAATTTCTTCACTAACAAAGCACTGTCCTTAAACATTCCAGATGGGTAATCACATTCAATAGCAATTAGGGAAGGAAGGACCAAATTCTGAACAAATACTGTAAGAGAATATCAAAACAAATAAGATCAAAGTAATCTATTTCATTAGATTTTTTTATATAAAGAAAACACAATGTCATAATAATCATCTGATGTAATGAAAACAAATTTATCATACAATCCTAATGTGGAAAGTACATTAAGAACTGTTTCAATTTTTTTAGTAACTAGAAGATACTTATACCTGTCGGAACTTGGACCGGACTTTGTCAAGGTCATCTTGTAGTGTTGTGCTAGCTGGGTCACTGTGTGAAAAATTCTGAATCATTCCAATAAGTGTTTCTAAGGTCTTCAGTCTTTTTCTAGGGCATATTAAAGTTCACTATTAGCAAAAATGCACCCATATACTATACAATACATTAGAAAATTAAACACATTCTCATTTATATAAATAGAAATTTATACATAACCCACCCACAATACAGTGCATCCGGAAAGTATTCACAGCGCATCACTTCTTCCACATTTTGTTATGTTACAGCCTTATTCCAAAATGGATTGAATTCATTTTTTTCCTCAGAATTCTACACACAACACCCCATAATGACAACATGAAAAAAGTTTACTTGAGGTTTTTGCAAATTTATTAAAAATAAAATTGAGAAAGCACATGTATATAAGTATTCACAGCCTTTGCCATGAAGCTCAAAATTGAGCTCAGGTGCATCCTGTTTACACTGCTCATCCTTGAGATGTTTCTGCAGCTTAATTGGAGTCCACCTGTGGTAAATTCAGTTGATTGGACATAATTTGGAAAGGCACACACCTGTCTATATAAGGTCCCACAGTTGACAGTTCATATCAGAGCACAAACCAAGCATGAAGTCAAAGGAATTGTCTGTAGACCTCTGACACAGGATTGTCTCAAGACACAAATCTGGGTAAGGTTACAGAAACATTTCTGCTGGTTTGAAGGTCCCAATGAGCACAGTGGCCTCCATCATCCGTAAGTGGAAGAAGTTCGAAACCACCAGGACTCTTCCTAGAGTTGGCCGGCCATCTAAACTGAGCGATCGGGGGAGAAGGGCCTTAGTCAGGGAGATGACCAAGAACCTGATGGTCACTCTATCAGAGCTCCAGAGGTCCTCTGTGAAGAGAGGAGAACCTTCCAGAAGGACAACCATCTCTGCAGCAATCCACCAATCTGGCCTGTATGGTACAGTGGCCAGCCCACCTGGAGTTTGCCAAAAGGCACCTGAAGGACTCTCAGACCATGAGAAACAAAATTCTCTGGTCTGATGAGACAAAGATTGAACTCTTTGGTGTGAATGCAAGGCGTCACGTTTGGAGGAAACCAGGCACCGCTCATCACCAGGCCAATACCATCCCTACAGTGAAGCATGGGGGTGGCAGCATCATACTGTGGGGATGTTTTTCAGCGGCAGGAACTGGGAGACTAGTCAGGATAAAGGGAAAGATGACTGCAGCAATGTACAGAGACATCCTGGATGAAAACCTGCTCCAAAGTGCTCTTGACCCCAGACTGGGGCGGCGGTTCATCTTTCAGCAGGACAATGACCCTAAGCACACAGCCAAGATATCAAAGGAGTGGCTTCAGGACAACTCTGTGAATGTCCTTGAGTGGCCCAGCCAGAGCCCAGACTTGAATCTGATTGAACATCTCTGGAGAGATCTTAGAATGGCTGTGCACCAATGCCTCCCATCCATGATGGAGCTTGAGAGGTGATGCAAAGAGGAATGGGTGAAATTGGCCAAGGATAGGTGTGCCAAGCTTGTGGCATCATATTCAAAAAGACTTGAGGCTGTAATTGCTGCCAAAGGTGCATCAACAAAGTATTGAGCAAAGGCTGTGAATACTTATGTACATGTGATTTCTCAGTTTTTTTATTTTTAATAAATTAGCAAAAACCTCAAGTAAACTTTTTTCACGTTGTCATTATGGGGTGTTGTGTGTAGAATTCTGAAGAAAAAATTAATGCAATCCATTTTGGAATAAGGCTGTAACATAACAAAATGTGGAAAAAGTGATGTGCTGTGAATACTTTCCAGATGCACTGTATATACTCAGACCCTTCAGCCATACAATAATTCATTTAGCAAGATGTTAAAACTGCAGCAAATTATAAGTGAAAAAGTATACATTGAATATCTATTTCAACAGATATGCAAAAATTTTAAAATAATAATCCGTTAAACCTAAGTGTGCTTTATTCAGACCTCTTCTATCTTCATCTAGACAAGGAAACATTCAACTAATTATTCATCCCACTATCCAACACACATATCCAATTCAGTGTAGCATGAACCTGGTGCCTACCTTGGCAGCATTAGTTGAAAACAAGTTAACAATCTAAGACAGGGTATTTACCTATTTGATATAAAATTTTAACTAAAAAGTATCTTTTTTATTAAAACACTTAACTAAACATTTGCAATTTAAATAAATAAGTAACACTTTGTTCACCTACCCAGCTTTTACATCAGTGCTGTTCTGAAGAAGACATTTCCAGGTAAATGCAAAACCATAGTAAAATGCCACCTGTTTAAAAAGGAAAAGCACACTTTTAAATACCGAAATAAACAGAAATGCATGATCATTCAATGGGTATTTGAAAACTGCTATTGGTGCATCAGATTTTTCTGAGATGACAAAATAAATGAAGTTATTATTACTTAACTGGTAATTTGTCTCAATCATCAACAATTGATGAAACAAAGTGGTCTGTGGTACACTGTCATATTGCTGAAATTTAGTTCTTACATAATTCAGCAACTGGAGTGAAAGAATGACTAAACTAACAAACATATTAAAAGGAAAGATTTACTAGAATACAAAAATGCACCAGTTTTTCCTTACTAAAAATATACAATCACGAATGACAGTGTAAAACAAACATCGTTCTGATGAACCTGCCGTTTCCATTATTGTGTTGCAAGGAGCAAACACCTCTAAAAAATACAAACGTTCAAAAATGTTCTGATGTACATATGTCTAAGGCTTTACAACACAATACCACAGCTGCATAATCTCTCTTTTAATACAAAGCTTACCTCAGATGCAATTTTTCCACCATGAACTGCCCCGTGGCATCTCCCTTCAATGATTCCAATTCTTTCACCTTCCTCAAAACCTTCCATGTAGCCCTCCCCACGGAATCTAAACAATAAAAGGGGTTCTTGAAATTTTTAAGATACATTACAGTTAAAAATATCAAACAATCCCAAATCACAAAATGGAAAACAAAATTTTGGATGCAATTCAGTTAGAATTACAATTACTTTTACTGAATCAACACAGTTTTGAAGGCATCTTTGACACTAGCAAGTCATTTAAAACACACATTAAAAAAAAAAATCTATCTAAAACATGTTTTTCCATCTTAAAAATATTGGAAAATTAAGGCCTTTCTAAATATGCATGATATTGGAAAATAAATTCATGAATTTATTTCTAATAGGACAGACACATGTGTTATTCAATTTCTGTTCAAATATTTTTTTTATGCAGCCTTCAGTTAATTCAAAATGGTGCTGCAATAAATATTACAAGAACCAGAAAATACAAAAACACAACTTGTTCTGAAGTCCTTGCGCATTCAACCCAGTTAAGCTTAGAGCAGATCTCAAAATCCTCCTTTTCACACATAATGCCTTAAATGGCCAAGGTTCTGCTTACAAATCCATTACATACAAACCAGAGCATATACAAACTGAGATCTCAAGATGTCAGCCTATTTAAGGTTCCAAGGATTAATAAAATAACACCGTGAGGTCAAGTTTTTGGTTGCAGGGCCATGAAGCTATTGAATGATCTGACTGCTAATATAAGAGATGCCAGATCTCTAGGATGAAAACTCAGTACATTTGTCTAGCATACCCTGCCGATTATCAGTATGTTCTGCATCTCTGTTTGTTAGTCATTTGTACAGAAATGTTAAGTAATACAATATCTATGAACCATTACTAACCTACCTCTACTCTGCTTCTCTTGTTAGTATCTGGATATGGCACCTGGTGCCACTGCTTTGCTGTTAAGCTGCTCTCCTGCATATGGAAAAGTCATCTCAGGTAAAGGTGCATTGAGATCACTGAATGAAAAGATTCTCTCCTCAATTTGAGCGGCCAGCAGACTGAACTATACAATGCCCAGGACAGGGTAGGCAGCTAACTGGCCGAGGTCCCAGGACTGTCACCATGTCTGACTTGGTTTTTGATTTTCTCTTTAACAATATTAATACCCTCCACTGTTATCTGGTTATAGTTCAACAATTAATTAATGGACAGATATTCTTGGTTTCCATTTATGCTTAATCAGATTCTAATTTGTTTCTTTGTGTTATAACAAATCAGCATTTTCATAAGTAATAATTGCATATTTAATAATTAGGATAATCTATGCTTGCATCTTGCCTAAGAATATGTTCACAGAGTTCTGCACCTGCATTCAGTGAAAAACACTATAAAAAATAAGTTGTATTATACAGTATACTTAACCACAACAGATATCACTGTGAACTAAACCATCAGCTTAAACCTGCTCCTAGGATTATTGAAAGACTGGCATATGAGAATAACACAATCTGAATACATTCCAGACCAGGAACTTGAAACATTAAGTAGTGACTAGTTACTTGTGACACTGCTTTGAAGTGATACACCCAAAATTCTACAGCAAGTTTACTTAATCTCCTGATACACATTTTTCAACAGTACCCAAAATGACACATAAAGGGTTAACGGATCATTCTAAACCAGTGGTTCCCAAACTCGGTCCTGGAGACCCCCTGTGGCTGCAGGTTTTTGTTCCAACCAAATTCACAATTAGTCTTAATAATAACAACTGATCTGATTTAATCAGCTAGTCTTCTTTTCACTTCTCTTACTCTACTTTCAGAATAGCACAGCAGTATGGTTTTTACATTTACAGCACACGTAGAAATGTATTTACACTAAATGTATAAATGCTTAATTGTCCTTTACCGTTTTCCTATTACTTCCCCTTTCTCTGTGTAAATTGTTCTCTTTATTTAACCCTAATAATGACAACAACCAACAAGCAAAGCAGACACTGGGATGAAGTTAGCTGCAACTACTTCAGAGTCACATACACCAATTAGTAAATAATCAATTAAATAACCAGAATACCTGGAAATGCAGAATGTAAATCAAGACGAAAATACTGTTAACATAAAAAACACATTTGCGGTGGGCTGGAGCTCTGCCGAGGGTTTGTTTCCTGCTTTGCACCCTGTGTTGGCTGGGATTGGCTCCAGCACACCCCCGTGACCCTGTAATTAGGTTATAGCGGGTTGGATAATGGATGGATGGATAAAAAACACATTTCCCACATAACGGGTTAGTACTTTTTAGTAAAAAAAAATCTACCAAACTTAGATTTGTGATTTTTACATTGCTCCCAGTCACATAAAGTGGGAAATGATTAATCATTTAATGACGTTATGTGTCCAATGAAAAACGGAAGTTGGATGGACCAAAAACTGCAGCCAGGGGGTGGGGTTTCACAGGATCGATTTTAGGGACCACTTTATAGCTGTAAACTATACCAGACTGAATGTGTGGAGAGACAGAAAGGAATCTCGTCCTATCGAGTCTGTTCCCGTCTTGAGTTCGAAAACCGTTAACCTTAACCTAAGTAGTATGACAAACGAAGATACATTCAATCTACTGAACTCGTTTGTTTAGCTAATTTGTCTCAATAGCTCATCCAGGTACTTCTTAAATGTTGGCAGGGCTTTTGCTTCAGGTGTATCAGACATATTGAAGCCCCTCCAATTTCAGGAGGGTACGGAGTTAGTGAGAAAGCGTTTTGCTTACCGAAAATAAGTTGTAGTTCATTTACAGGTATGTAAAACTCCCAAACAATGGTCACAAAGCCCTCAGCAATACGCCAGACGTGCAGAAAGTCCGTGTTCCACGATCTTCAAGGAGTTTGATATTGTATTTTTCAATAAGAGAATAAACTCCAACATTTCTCTAACTTAAAACTGAATCAACGGATCCAACTGTATTTACTGGATTCATCCTCTTTGCAGTGAAATTTTAAACCAGCACGATGGCTGATTTCACAACTCGCGGTGTGGTCAGGATATATTAACTTAGAATTCAAATTTCCAGATTTCCACACCCGCATAAAACAAAACTTTTCAAACGAGTGAAGTACGATTGCAACGATTTAACTAGCAAATTAGTATCTAACTACAGCCTTGTCGAAATTAAATATTTCGAAAGCATTATGAGGAGCAGAAAAAATAATTATCAGGTGAAGTACTTTAAAAATGAGATACTACAAGTTACACTGCACGGTTCAACGCTGTGTTACAGTTTTGCGAAACTGTTAAAACATATGTCAGCTGACGCCACTTACCTGTCATCGGCCATCAAAATGCTGTCGAACAAATCATCGCGTCTGTTTGGACCAGCCATGTCCAAAGCAACACTGTAAACTGTAATAATTACATTTATTGGTAACACAACTCTACCAACTAAGATAATTTCTCTTCCGGCTTTGAGGACAGTCACGTGCCGCCAAACAACTACAACTTCCTGGCCGCGCTTTGCACTGTGGGAAGACATAGCGGCAGTCTCTTAAAGATACAGAGTGCTTACTGTTTGCGCTCTATTGGTTTTATGTAGAAAACAATTTGCTGAAAATTAAACAGTGATCGACTGCACCAATGTAGATAATCAGCGCTAAGACAAAATGAAATACGTGGTTTAAAGTACCTCAAAGTGAAGCAAACATAAAGGAACCTCATATTAAATAGAGTGTTTATAAGAATTACTTATGAACGTTTTGTATATCCATAGCAGTAGAGTGTTGTACCGTGTTAGCCATAGAAGTGATACAGGAGAAAGTAGGGTGAAATTAAACCTTTCATTGGCTAGACAATAAACGGTGTAATTTCACCCTATTAGCCAATAAAAGGTGTCATTTCACCCTACTTTCTCCTTTATGAACGTTTTGAAATCACATTTTTTCGCTGACTTACCGGTACCCCGCTACATTAGTGAGGTGAAAAGCAATTCATTTTAGTGATTCGATTCATTTCATTGAGTTCACCAAAATGATTCGAATCTCAGAATCACTGATTTGTTCACTTCAAAAACAACAAGCTATATTCTAGTTTAAACTGTAGAATAGTATCATAACTGTCTAACAACTTTACCTACCAAACCATACAAACTACATAAAATGCAAGCTACAAAATGAGTAATTCACACATAATAATAGTAATATAATAATAATAATAATCTTTATTGAATCTGACAATAAATAAAATTTCAATATTAAAAAAGTCATACAAATACAACCTTAGAATAGTGCACACATCACGATAAAACTGTGAGAACATAGAAATATGACTAAATAAAATTATTTTAGTTTTAATCTCCCACAATTTACTTTTTTTTATCCCATCCTTTCTGATGCAATCTGCCATACATATATCATCAGTGAACTGAACTGTGATTCAGTGTATTGCAAGTCACTCGTCTGCAATTTGTTGCTCAGTTCAGTACATGAACTGATTCTTTTGGTTAACTAGTTCAGTGTACTGTACTGTGAGTACCTTGTCTGTAGTTCATGAACCAACTTGCAATGGTTCTCCAATTCAGTAGGGGGCATGCTGGTTCAGTCAATCAGTCAGTGTACTGAGATGGTCATATTCACTCAGTCAGAGTGAACCGATCAATGGGAGGTGCTTGGTGTCATCTATGAAGTCGGTCATTGGCTAGTTGTCATCATGACTGTTTTACTGAAACAGTTTACTGATAGGCTATGTCCCAAAAACAGCAGCCATTTAAGTGAAGTTAAGATGATAGCTCTAGACTGTCGCTAAATGCAATATAAAATGTGGCATGCAATATGCATGCCTCGAAAAGATTTGTTCTTTAATGTCAGTGAACCAGTACGTTCGTTCATAGACCAAGGCAAGTACAAAAGAACAAGTTCGTTCATTCACTACATATCAATACCACATATAATATAACGTTCGACTTGTCTTAATGCCGAGATTTTTGGGGTTATCTCTATTTTTATCCCTCTAGAACCAAAACAACCTAATTCTTAGGTAATTTTTAGACCACATTTTGTGCTGGAAATTACACCCCTATAATAAAGATTAAAACAATAGGTGTCTTCTGCAAAAATGACTAGAAGAATTTGATTGTGCATGTCACATCAAGAGACCCGAGGAGCTCACCTGACCCTAATGGGATACAAGGGGTCAAAATTACTTCTTTTCATAAGACTTTGAAACACTGGGGACTGATAATGTAGGCATGTGCAGTATAGTTTTATGCTATTTAGATGTTGCTGATCACAAACATGATAATATTTTTGATATTTGATTCTTTACCGGTGGTCATAGACCCCTCAGAAGCCACTCTCATAACATTAAAAATTACAAATTTCAAATATAAGCATGTGGCATATCATTTTTGACTATTTCAAGGTCAGTGATTATGAATATGATGTTATTTTTGATTTTTTGATCCCTTACTAGGGTGAAAAATACAAATTTATATTAAAATTAAGAATATCTAGACTTTTAAATATGTAAATTGAAGCACACACATTTTAATATTTCACATCCTGTATATGACACAACTATTCTTGTTTAATATGTACTTATATCTCATGATTTAATCGGTGAATTTGTTATGAGCATGCCAAATTATGGTGGCTTACTTTAATTCAGTTTTCTTTTAATATTTACAGATCAAATAAATACTGCACTTTTAACATTATGAGTAGCAATATATCCATCCATCCATCTATTTTCCAACCCGCTGAATCCGAACACAGGGTCACGGGGAGCAATATATTGCAGTGGTTATTAATAATCTTCAACACAAAACATGTAAGTTCTTTCCTTCTGTTTTTTTTTTTTTTTTCATTTCATGCACATGAACTCTGGCAGACTAAAAACAATTAATCTAGTTGTAGTGATAATTGGCTGCACAGTTTGAATCAGACTTCCCTGTCCTCCGCAAGGGAGTTTGGCTTCTAATGAAGAATTCCAAGGTGCTGCCAGGCCACATGAAAGACATCATGGGACTGGCCATGAGGCTACTGCCAGTAGGTCTTGCCTGGTATATCTTTTGTGGGAGGCATCCTGAATACATGTGGAAATCACCTGGGGTCAGATTCACAAATCTTGCATATGCATAAAAAGAGGCCCAAAATGTGTATATGCAACATTCCACACAAAAGTATAAAAAGGTATAAAAGAAATTTTGACAGGAGTGTTCACATAAAAACCCACAGATTACGCACAAAAATATGTAATATATGGCCTATTTGACCCCTCATGGTAAACCACTTGTTACTGAGTGTCTTCTTCTTCTTCTTTCGGCTGCTCCCATTAGGGGTCGCCAAAGCGGATCATCTTCTTTCATATCTTTCTGTCCTCTGCATCTTGTTCGGGTAAATACCCATCACCTGCATATCCTCTCTCACCACATCCATAAACCTTCTCTTAGACCTTCCTCTTTTCCCCTTCTCTGGCAGCTCTATTATTAGCATCCTTCACCCAATATTCCCAGCATCTCCCCTCTGCACATGTCCAAACCAATGCAATCCTGCCTCTCTGACTTTGTCTCCCAACTGTCCAACTTGAACTGACCCTCTAATGTCCTCATTTCTAATCCTGTTCATCCTTGTCATGCCCAAAGCAAATCTTAGCATCTTTAACTCTGATACCTCCAGCTCTGTCTCCTGCTTTCTGGTCAGTGCCACCGTCTCCAACCCATATAACATAGCTGGTCTCACTAGCATCCTGTAGACCTTCCCTTTCACTCTTGCTGATACCCGTATGTCACAAATTACCCCTGACACTCTTCTCCACCCATTCCACCCTGCCTGCATTCTCTTTTTCACCTCTCTTCCACAATCCTAATTACTCTGTACTGTTAATCCCAAGTATTTAAACTCATCCACCTTCACCAGCTCTACTCCCTGCATCCTCAACATTCCACTGACCCCCCTCTCATTTACACACATGTAGATAGATAGATAGATAGATAG
The DNA here is from genome assembly GCF_016835505.1 of Polypterus senegalus. NCBI lineage: Eukaryota > Metazoa > Chordata > Cladistia > Polypteriformes > Polypteridae > Polypterus > Polypterus senegalus. The sequence goes on from NC_053154.1 coordinate 47,670,196, forward strand.
ATAGATAGATAGATAGATAGATAGATAGATAGATAGATATTCTGTCTTGTTCCTACTGACCTTCATTCTTCTTCTCTGTAGAGCATATCTCCAACTCTCCAGGGTCTCCTCGACCTGCTCCATACTCCGCTACAGATCACAATGTCATCAGCAAACATTATAGTCCACAGGGCCTCCTGTCTAATCTCGTCTGTCAACCTGTCCTTCACCATTGCAAATAAAAAAGGGCTCAGAGCCGATCCCTGATGTAATCCCACCTCCAACTTGAATGCATCCGTCACTTCTACCGCAGACCTCACCACTGTCACACTTCCCTCGTACATATCCTGTACAACTCTTACGTACTTCTTTGCCACTCCTGACTTCCTCATACAATACCACAGCTCCTCTCGAGGCACCCTGCCATATCCGTAATCAGGAAAAAATTACTTCAGTTTTCCTAAGGAGCATTAAGATTGGACCGTAGAGCAATAGAATAAGGGAATGTAGTTTGATGAGACCAGATTTACCCAGTTTCAGAGTGATGTGCTCATCAGAGTAAGAAGAGAGGCAGATACAGCATTGGATCCAACATGCATAGTATCCAGTGCACAGGTCTGTGGAGGCAGCGTTCTGATCAAGGGCTGTGCTAATTGGTCTGATTGATGTTATGCAGCACGTTATGCAGCAATACAACAAAGTTAGCTGAACTGACTGAATGAGCTTATTCCAGGATGACAATGCTAAGATTCATTGGGCTCAAATTGTGAAAGAGTGATTCTGGGAGTATGAAGAATCATTTTTACACATGCATGGGCCACCACAAAGTCCTGACCTTAACCTCACTAGAAGTCTTTTGGATATGGTGGAAAAGACTTTACAGAGGGGTTAATGTTAAGATATTGCATAAGCATTGAACCAATGCCATGACAACTTCTAAAGTTGGTTTAATGAAATATTAAAGTGTGTGACATTTTCTTTTTGGCCAAGTAGTGTAGTTTAAGTGAGGTCAAAAGCAGAACAGAGCTGTATATATTTAAAATTAGGTAAAAAAATATCTGTACACTGGAAAAATAGAAAATAAATTGGCTGTATAGCACTTCAGAGTAAGGCTGTACAGCTGGAAAATTCTGTCTCTGAATTTTTTTTCTATTATTTTCAGCATGGAAATACTTTTCCTTATTTATTTATGTATGTAATTATTTATTTAAGTACACACCTAGATTAACTCTAGATGATGCATATTTTTAGTTAAAAAATACCACTTTACTAACTTTAGTTAGTAATACCACTTATTCATTGTCAAACAAAAAAGGCTACAGCATAATTAGAGCACTGAGCTAACAAAAGCTTCCATTTACAGTATGTGCACACAAGTTTAGTAAAAAGTTGACGATGCTAGTTACTAACTTCTACCACCAGGTGGCGGTGCTACTCAAGCAATGGCACTTGAGTTTTTTCACCTTCAGTATAGAGAGTTGATGGTATTTTCTGTCTCTGGCATTAGAATACTATCATTATCTGTCAGCTGGTGATTTATATAACTAGAAGAAATCTGTAATATAAGGTCAAATCATGCACTATTTTGCATTTTACCAGAAACAGAAGTGAACTGGGCAATGCTATGCAGAAGTTACAAAAATAGTAATGGACAGGCTCTGTTGCACTGAATGGCCTGTTCTCAAAATGGTTCTTATTTTCTTATCATGCCAAGATCAGGATTTTTGCTTTTATTCTTAGCTTTTTTTATGTTCAGGATGAAGGTGACGTGGCCTTGCCCTACCATTGATGGCCACCTGAACATAAGTCCTTGGTAGGACACAGTCATGTGTACTCTCATACTTTCTCTCACCAGACCAATTTAGAGGCGTCACATCAATCAATCAATCAATCAATCAACATTTATTTATATAGCACATATTCATACAAAAAAATGTAGCTCAAAGTGCTTTACAAAATGAATAGAAAAATAGAAGACACAATAAAAAATAAACATAAGTCAACATTAATTAACATAGAATAAGAGTAAGGTCCGATGGCCAGGGTGGACAGAAAAACAAAAAACTCCAAAAGCTGGAGAAAAAATAAAATCTGTAGGGGTTCCAGACCAAGAGACCGCCCAGTCCCTCTGGGCATTCTACCTAACATAAATCATCATATTTTCATGGAAGGACCTGATGATGATGGTCACGTAGACTTCTGGCTTTCAGTCCATCATTGTTGGAGCATCATGATGCTTTGAGTAGGTGGTGGTGGCGCAGGCCGCCACCACAAAGAAACCGGAAAAAGAAACAGAAGAGAGAGTAGGGGTCAGTACGGATTTTAGAGCCACCATGAATAGTTATTATGATGAATTGAACATACAGTATCAGTATCAGTATTAAGTTAAAGTGAAGTTATAAAAAGGCCATGTTAAAGTAATGTGTTTTCAGCAGTGTTTTAAAGTGCTCTACTGTATTTGCCTGGCGAATTCCTATCGGCAGGCTATTCCAGATTTTAGGTGCATAACAGCAGAAGGCCGCCTCACCACTTCTTTTAAGTTTAGCTTTTGGAATTATAAGGAGACACTCATTTGAAGATCTAAGGTTACGATTTGGAATATAACGTGTCAGGCATTCCGATATATAAGATGGAGCGAGATTATTTAAGGCTTTATAAACCATAAGCAGTATTTTAAAGTCAATCCTGAATGACACAGGCAACCAGTGTAGTGACATCAAAACTGGAGAAATGTGTTCGGATTTTCTTTTCCCAGTTAGGATTCTAGCAGCTGCATTCTGCACTCGTTGCAAATGATTTATGTCTTTTTTGGGTAGTCCTGAGAGGAGTGCGTTACAGTAATCTAGTCTACTGAAAACAAAAGCGTGAATTAATTTCTCAGCATCTTTCAATGATATAAGAGGTCTAACTTTAGCTATGTTTCTTAAATGAAAAAATGCTGTCCTAGTGGTCTGATGAATATGCGATTTAAAATTCAGATTACAGTCAACGGTTACCCCTAAATTTTTTACTTCCGTCTTAACTTTTAATCCTAGTGCATTAAGTTTATTTCTGATAACCTCGCTGAATCCATTATTGCCAATTACCAAAATTTCAGTTTTCTCTTTATTTAGTTTGAGAAAATTACTATTCATCCATTCAGAAATACCAGTAAGACATTGTGTTAGTGTATCGAAAGAGTCGGAGTCATCAGGTGCTATAGATAAGTACAGCTGTGTGTCATCAGCATAGCTGTGGTAGCTCACATTGTAACCTGAGATAATCTGACCTAACGGAAGCATATAGATTGAGAATAACAGCGGACCCAGGATAGAGCCTTGTGGAACACCATATCGGATATCATGTGTCTTTGAGATTTGATTACCACAACTCACAAAGAATTTTCTCCCTGCCAGGTAGGATTCAAACCAATTTAAGACACTGCCAGAGAGGCCCACCCATTGACTAAGGCGATTTCTAAGAATATTATGATCAATGGTGTCAAATGCAGCACTCAGATCTAAGAGGATGAGAACAGATAAATGGCCTCTGTCTGCATTTACCATAAGTCATTTACTACTTTAACAAGTGCAGTTTCTGTACTGTGATTTGTTCTGAAGCCTGACTGAAAAGTATCAAGAATAGCATGTTTATTTAGGTGGTCATTTAACTGCATAATGACTGCCTTCTCTAAAATTTTACTTAAGAAGGGCAGGTTAGAAATGGGTCTAAAATTTTCAAAGGCAGAGGGGTCAAGATTATGTTTCTTAAGAAGGGGTTTAACTACAGCAGTCTTAAGACAGTCTGGAAAGACCCCCGTATCTAATGACGAATTTACTATGTCCAGAATATTGTCAAATAGAACGCCTGATATTTCTTTGAAAAACCTGGCAGTATGCTCATAAGATGTTTGATAAACGAGGGAGACTATTAGCATTGCAAGTTCAGTTCTGTTCCTGTTTCCAACATGGTATCTTTCTTATGCTCATACTTTCTGTAAGTAAATATGAACAGATGTGAACATTTGTAATATATTATGATGTTATAAGTTTATTTGGCTAAAGGTGTGTGCCAAATATGCATATTTGTAAATATTTGTAATATATACATATACGATTGTCAGTATCTGTAACCTGATCATAAGATTGTGAATAGACAGAATAATTAAAGAAAAGAATCTTGATGAAGTGACTTCTTTATTTTTTTTAAAATGATTTTATCACATATCACTTGCATGCAGTTCTTTGTGAAAGTGCTGGAGTGAAGGATTTTCTGTCATTGACTTTAGCTGCTTTCTTGCTGATAAATTAACTCTGTGTAATTTGAAGGCAGAGTTCAAATGAGGATAGTTCCAGGATCATTTGCATTATGTCATGGAGTTTTTTTTTAAAGATCATCAACTCTGTAGATAAAAGGATCCTTGGGTGGCATTTCACATTAAGGGCCTTGACCCCTCATGAGAGTTATACATGATAGGCATGCTGTAATCATACAGTACCTCTTGAATCTGAAGGAGCTGTCTATTGATTTAAAACACATCCACTCTTATCAGAAAAGGCTTGTCTGCATTTTTGGTGCTTTTTTAACCCATGGAAGATAACTTTCTGTGAATTTCTGAAATACATGAGATTCTGTTTGTTTGTTAAATGCTTTCTGACAGAACTTTCTCTGCATGTGATTTATAAAGCAAAGCCAGTTAAATATTTGATAATGTTATTTAAGATATAAATATAGTAAACCATTTAATGTATACAGAAAGAATGGTCACAATGTTAGGAAAAAGTTATAAGAAGAAATGTAATCATACAAAATTTATTTTGTATAGTACCTTTTAAAAGATTCCAGGGCACTTTACAGGTCTACTGAAACTCCTTTGATATTTCTACATTTTTATCATATCTAACATAAATGACTTGCTCAAGGCTGCAGAGTGAGTCAATAGTGAATAAACTTTTTCTTTTCTCTTCATCGTAGTGTCCTAGCTTCATGGACATATCTTCCTTCATGTAGATTTCATCTTCTTTCTTTCTTTTACTTTTGCTGTGTAATTATGAAAGTATATTTATTCATGATGAAAATTAATGGCTTTTCTATTACATCATAAACCTTTTAACTAGTCAATGAACATCAGTCAGTCTTCACCCCTCACTGATCAAAAGTGGACATATACTAATGGATTAGTGTTCTATTTGGAAACAAGATTGTTACCAGAGACTTTATCTATGAACATACTCATTCAGGAAGATAATAATTTCTAGCAAGTTAGAAAATGCGTACGTGGTGAAACAATTAGGTGCAACGCATTATACATTTTTACCCTGTGGTGGGCTGGCACCCTGCCTGGGGTTTGTTTCCTGCCTTGCACCCTGTGTTGGCTGGGATTGGCTCCAGCAGACCCCCGTGACCCTGTAGTTAGGATATAGCGGATTGGATAATGGATGGATGGATGTACATTTTTAGATACTTCAGCCAAGTATCCAGTTTTCACAATTTTTTTAATTCAGTTACATGTTGTGAGGGACATCCTGCATGTGCGGACATCACAGTTGGGACTGAACACAGATCCTTACCTAGCCAGAAGGCCATTATAACCAAAGGACAGGGGAAAACAGTTTATTTGTGCTGGTTCCTTTCCCAAGACACTAGATTGCAGCCTACCCAGGCTAGGAATCCCATATAGATACCCGCAGGGGGAGCTGGGTGTTGTAGTTCCAGCAGCACAGCCATGTTGGGTTCCATGGGGTCCACGGGGGGAGCTGCAGGGATTGGGAATCCCTGCTCTTTGGGAATTCAGCCTTACCTGGAACTGCTTCTGATCCCCAGTTTAATGTCCCCAGAAATACTCCTGGGAGCAGGATTAAAGAAGCAACCCCAGAGTTAGGAGGAGGATGAAGCCTTCTGAGAGGAGCAGAGGAGAGATGGAAAGAGAGAGTGCTGCTTATTAAAGTGGAGATTGTGCTGTGGTAAATGATTACATACTGTATGTAAGAGTTTCACACAATAAAACCTCTTTTCATTAGAACTTGTATCTGAGCCAATTGTGTTGGGAGTTTGGGAAGTTGCAGTGCCCGGTGGTGACCACAATGTGTTAGCAGACTGCAATAAATATGTTTTTCAACAGTACCTTACAATGTCATGTAGTTAAAAATAATAATAATCATTTTTTGCATTTATATAGAACTTTTCTCACTACTCAAAGCGCTCAGCAATTGTAGGTTAAGGGCCTTGCTCAAGGGCCCAACAGAGCAGAGTCCCTATTGGCATTTACAGGATTCGAACTGGCAACCTTCCAATTGCCAGTGCAGCTCCCTAGCCTCTGAGCCACCACTCTGCCATGTAACCTAAATAGGTTTGTGTTGGCTCATTAGTTTTCATAAACAAAAATGTGGCACTGATTGAAGTGTATTAGTGGTAGAGGATCTGCGACTAACTGTTATTTTTGAAAGTATATCCAATTGAGTTGTACTTAATAATTACCAAAAGAAAAATAATTATTAATAACGAATGACAAATACTAACATAAAACCACTATCAATACAAAATTTCTCATCTTAGCTATTGATATTGCAAAAAATCCAGTAATTCGATAAAATAATAACTATAGTCTTGGAAAAGAAATGATTTATTGTATAATGTGAATACCAAAGGTGACAATATCTTAAAGATTTTAATTCCAGTCTGAAGACACACTGAAACAAAAGTGGTTCTCCGGTAATAGATAAATGGTAACTCTGCCTAGGTCTTTGTCATATCTTTTACTGCTAAATGACTCTTAGAGCATGGTTTAAACTGTAATTGTGCCCTGTCCTTGCTATTTGCAGCACAGTTAGCTATTGTGTGCACTGTAGAAACTGTCTAGTATAGTTTAGTCTTTGTGGCATGCCCAGCAGCGCCTATCTTTTGGCTGCAGATCTACTGCATTTCCCTTTTTAAACCCATCCTATGTTTATTTCTCTTTGGGGAACTGCACATTTCTATTGTAAGTAATTCATTCAAAATCATTTAGATGCAGTTTGATAATGTCTGTCCTTTACAATAATAATCTGCAGGTAACATTAGTTTAGTCAATTTAGTCTTATATATGATTACATAATTTATTTGCTTTTCCATTCATTTCCAGAGAAGTGACTTTTTTGTACTTTTATGGTTAACTTACCATGGCAAATTATTGCAGTAGGTGCTTCTTGCATTATATGCAAACTACCCATAACATTTTTATCAAATTTGAGATGCTGATCTTAAATAATGTCCAGCAGAAAATTGTGCAGGTGTAATATCTTAAGAAGTTGCCAGTTGTAATGTAAAATATTGCATGCCTTTGTTTTCCAGACCCATAGTCGAGCAGGTGTTCTGCCCATAGGCTTAGAATTGAAATGAATAAATACAACAGACCAGGAGGTGAATCTAAGCCCAGAATCAGGAAAGATCAACCAAATAGACAGTAAATGTGTTGCTTAAACTAAAATCATAGTCAAAAAGAAAAGCTAAAGGTTTTGAAACCAGGATTAAAAATGAAAATCACACTAAGTTGTTTTTATCCACAGTCACTGATAATTAACAAGCAGTCTTGCCAGTATTTAAAGCTTCTCCTCTATGACGCCAGACACAGTGATGTTTGAGACCAAGCCCCTCTGCAGCTGAGCAGCATCCTGATGATAAAACCAATGCAATGGCAACACCTGTAAGTAAAACAAATGGTATTGTGGCAATGCTAAATAATAACCACAATTAATACACTTTATTTCAGTAGCATGAATAGACAGAAATGTTCCTTGACTGCAAAAATCTCTAAATACATGTATACATTGCAATGGAAAAATGCATTAAACCCATAATAATTTGTAAAAGACTAAGACTCATAAGACACAGTGGTGAAAAGTCTGAGGGAACCAATGCCCCATGCATGCTGTTTCCCCCTGTCCTTCCATCTTAAGGTCATCCCAGCTGGGTAAGGACATCGACCATCCCTAACCACCACTAAACTCACCAGTAGGAGACTTGAACTTGATAAGTCTAAAACCTGAATTTCTGCAAAATTTATGTAATCAAAATCATGGCACAATGAAAAAAGCACAGAGTGACAAATATGCTCAGAGAAAAATGCATGCAGTGACAAATTAACTTAATATTGCTTAGTCATTTAAGATAAAGTAAACCCCTAGGATAAGAATTTCTCAATTACATATATAGTAAATATATCAATAATATTTCAGTTATGATATATAAGACACTTGACTTTACCACTGATTTACTGTAAAGTTTATTTTTAATGAAAATATTAAAAATGAAAAAAGAAAGCATAATGTTAGAAGAAACAGTAATCAATGGAGAGAAAACACAAAACTAAGTAAAAAAAACAAGGTAACTGTATTTATTGTACAATACCACATGATGTGTAATTTCTTGCAAAAAATCTAAATGTCACACAAATGTGTGAAGGTCCTGGCTTGCTCTACGCTTCATAGTTGCTTCTGGGAGCCCCTTCAACCTGAAACCGTTGATAACATACCCAAGGATGAGCCTTAACAAATGAGGACATACACTGTCAGGAAAGGTTTGGTGCAAAGTGGTAGAATGCTTTTATTAAAACCAAACAGTTTCCAAAATGTGCAGTGCAAAAAATAGTTATTTAATAATAATCATAATAATCCATAGTTATTTAACAATAATAACAACAATAATAATCCACAAAGGAGGTTAAAAACAATCAATGAATAATTCCATTAAAACAAGGTCAAAATCAAAGGCAGATTTCTCTATTAAAACAGTAGCAAGCCCCAATGCCTCTTCCTAAAATCTGGCATCTCCTCAGTTTATCCAAACAGAACCTTGCAGCATGATGAGATTTACTTACTTTCTTCCATTAATCCTGGCTTTGGGTTCTTTCCGCCAGTCCATCAGTGTCCATAGAACTCCCAATAGAAAACCCCACTCACGTCTCACTTAGCCAGTCCTTTAGCTTCAAGAGGGAGATGCCATACTGTATACCGGAGCTTCTCCTAGTCCTCTGCAATGTGTTAATGAGTGCCCCTTCTCCAAACCCATACTGAAGTGCAGACCTGCCTCTTGATTCCTTGTGGCATACTCCCGACCATCTGCCTCCACTCTGTACCTCACAGGCTCCTCAGTCTTGCCTTTTTCTCGCACCCTTAACCTCTGTTCCTTCTTCCATTTTTATTTTTTGATATGATTTTTTTGATCTGAGACCTAAACAAAGCCGTGCAGGCACTGTTTTTATAACCCAGATTCGGTGAAGATACTCTCCTCCACCTGTGAATGAACACTACTTGAATGATCCACTCACATTTACACCCCAATCAACATTGGAGCAACATATGTCGCTCACACATACACTTGCATCCGTTCAGAGTCTACACACTCCAGGAATCGATTTTTTTTTTTAAAAAAGTTTTGACACAGAATTCTAAGCACACACCATCCTCACAAGCTGCCATTTACACGGGATGGCTCCACTCTCCCCCAACCCAGTGAAGTTTCTGGCCAAGGTTTGTGGTGTGGTCCTAGCACTGCACTAAAACAATAAAAGCATTCAAAATATACCCCACAATAAAACAAAGCCTAAGACCCCTCTAAAAACAGGACATTAAAAGATGGGTGATAAAAGAAGCATTATAAATGTGCAGGGCACAGTACTACTTGGCAAACGACCCTGCCTGACTGCTGTGTCTGTGTATAGGAGAGTGGCAGATCCTGCTATAATAAATATCCACGCTGTTGCTGTTTCAAGCTGAATAAAGCTGGTGTTGTTACTGAGACTCAGCTTCGTGTTTTGGGACGCAAGACAGGAACTTACACGTCACAGCACACACACACACGCGCACGCGCACACACACACACAGTCGCAATGCTGTAGTAAACAGTATACGCTCATACGGATGTTGACTATATGAGTGAGGCACGCAGACTCAGATGGAGAATAGGAGATGATCGCCCACGAGATAGAGAGAGACATACACACATGCGCGCGTGAGAGAGAGACACACACAAGCATGAGAGAGACACACACACACACGCTTGCGAGATAGAGAAGAACCATCAGCTCAGTTGTGATCACATGACACTCAGCAGACAAAGCGCGTCCATACTACTCGTATTGCAAGACCTTGCTCGTTTATCAAGTCAAAATTTATTAAAAATTTTAGCTCGTCTTGCAAAACACTTGTAAACCAAGTTACTCGCAAACCGAGGTTCCACTGTATATATTGACACAATGTGATCTGGTTGTACAGCAGCTAGTGTTCATACCATGAATTTCCTGGGCCTTGAATTTGAGATGGAAAAAAAGGAATGGATGTTATTTATTCCATAGCACATAAACTAAACAGAACTAAACATGTTTTCTTAATTGAGAAGCATTACAAACACATTTCCAGAATTCATTGTTAAACAGGTAATATTATGCAGTTAAGAACACTCACTGAAACCAATCAATGAAGGGAGAACATGGAAACTCCATGCAGACCCAAGCTTTGTGAGGCAGGAATGACAGCTCTGTGCTACCACTCTTCCTGTGTTAAAACATCTGTAGTAAATCAATCAGAAATGAAAAAATAAACTTGGAAAAACTAAAAACATTCTGAATAAAAATCTCTCGGGTGGAAGATAGTTTCTTCTGCCTTCTGAAATGGCAGACCCCCATGTTGGTTGCAGTTCAATGTTGAAATGCAATCATACACTAGATTGCATTGATATCTGACTTTTTGATATCATTAATATCTGAGTTTATGAAAACATGAAGCAGAGCACATTGTCATATGATTATATTAGTCAGGGATGGCCATCATCATTACTATTGCTGTAACCTGCAGAGTTAATTTATAACCCTTAAATAACTGTAGTACAGTAGCTTGTAGAAAACAATGCACAAACAGAAAAGTGTACTTGCTGGATGGTGTTCTTTAGAATAAACTATCATATTCTAAAATACTGAAGAACAAAATAATGGACTCAAAGAGCTTGTCCAATAGTTGTACAACAAATTCATGTATCAATATGCCTGCCTTAGAATTCATTAAACAGGTTGATATGAAATAAATATGCAAAACCTGCTTAAGGACAAAGGCTATCTTTCTTGCCTGTGATTGAAGTATTTAGGAATTTAGTAGTCTCTGAGCACTAGACGCTAATCCATTAGTCCTATAAACCATTTTTGCTAATTCAGTTTAACAGTGAGAAGCTCACAATTTTTTCTTGTGAAGGGCTGAGATTGTGGGACATATGCTCATTGTATGAAATAATCCATGGTAATCAGAGGACCCTGTCAGTTAGATGTAGACTGAAATCTTCAATAAATATGTAGAATTCTGTCAGTTGGCATGTGCATGTCTTAAGTATACGAGATGCATCATAAATGGTTAGACAATGTGCAAGCAAAAGCTATGCCATCTTGTATTTCTGACCATCAAAATGCAGAACAAACACTTTTCCTGACGCATCCAGACTTAAATTTGTGTGTGCAATGCTAAAATGACTATTTCATCATGCAAATTAAGGTCATTGCATTCTAGGAACCAAACTCCCACCCTGACTAAGACCAGCACTGCAGCTCTAGTTAATTAACACAATGATTGCATGATGCAGGAACATGACAAAGGAAAAGAACTAAACAATTATTAGGCAAACACAAAATAATGGGTAAAAAAAACTTTATGAAGATGAGTCCAAGAAAATCTTAACAGAATGTCCACCCAGCCGCCCACCCCAAGACATAGTCTCTGACACATTGCTTTGAAGCCCTTTTGTTAAAAGGAAGGTTACATGCATTGTCTGGACTATAAAAGAAGGCAGTGAAGGATTATGAAGAGGAAAATGTAGCAATTGGATACATCTGCCTAGAAAACACTCCATTTGGGGCTCGGTTTTTCTTTATAAAAAAAACAATTGGCACACTAATTATTTTTTGCAAACTGAAACACTAAGTGAATCATTTCACTTATCACAACCCAGCAGTTCCACTCTAACCATTCCCACCACAACACAGTCAGTCAGAATATCTCTCAATGAATTTTGGAACAGATTTACTACCTTTTCAGGAATATACTACTTTCTTTGTTGTTAGAACTTAATAAAGCTACCAACTGTGTACTATTAAAAATCCATAATTCACTCAAGAATTGGCAAAAATAAATTTATAACAGAAATGTTTTCCAATTAGCTAAATCAATTGTTTCTATTAATAATCTTCATTTTTTTTCTCAGTTTTGGCAGGACCTTTGTTCTGACTTAGGAATAAAATGCAGGAATTCACTGTCTGGTTATCATCCACAAGTTAATAGACAATGAAAAAAGTAAATTACGAATTAAAGTGTATCTTGGATTATAGTGTCCAGTCTGTAGTGCTGTGGTAGTTAGTGATGCTGTCTGAGAGCTCCTGGAGACTGGGTTTGATCCTGAGTCTGATTATTCCCTATGACTGTGGGGTTGTTTTTTTCACAGGTGCTTTTTTTTTTCCCGGATCCCAAATAAATATATGTTAGGTTATTTAAAGATTCATAGTAGGTTTGGTCTGGAGGAGTGTGAGTGTGCCTGTAAATTGTTTCAGGAATAGACTCGAAATGTGAATTGTATTGTCTAGGTTCAGAAAAATGGGTGAAAGAATAAATTGAATGATCATAGTCATCACTGAGGTTCAGATTCAAAGCATTGTAATAACAGAGAAGTAAACTCTCAAAGTGTTCGGGTTCAACACTGGATGCCCTGTTTAATGATAGGCACAAAACTTTACATAAAGGAAGGAACCTTCAGTTCAACACAAATAAAGGATTCTCAGAACTTCTCTTCAGGAGGGTCCATCCTCTTTAGAAGATGGCTCTGGAATGACAGTCATTGTGCTGCTTAAATAGTGAAAGAACTGTGAGGAATGGGACTTCAGGGTAAATGATGGAAGTGGTGTCAATGTTTCTCCAGGGTCTCTTCCTCCTTTCTAGAAGGTAGAGGGAAAGTCAGTTGCCAGCTGTGTCATACTCTCCAGTATAATGACTCCTGGGTATGTATGTAAAACAAATGTATTCTCTATCCTTTCTTCTTGAATCTCTTGATCACAATTATTTTAATTTGAACTAAATTATTATTGAACTACTCTTATAATGCATCTCACGTTTCCTCACTCAAGTTTGAAAGATTAAAGATGTTTTATTTTCCCTTGCCTTTTGTACCGCATGTTTAAAAGGGAAATACCTTCATGGCATCTCTAGTTACCTAGAATAATGTCAAGTAAAGTTGCTCTCTCAAAATGATGTGTTTATTGAGTATGAAACACAAAAGTGGCAAACACACGTGAAAATATTAGAAAAATTAAAAAAAAAACAGGACCAGGCTGCTTCAATAGATGTTCTTATGCAGGCTTGTAACCCCACTTGCCTAGTGAAGTGGCCTGTCAACTTACCCATTTCTCCCACAAATCTTCTCCCTCTCTCTTTCTTTCCCCACTATTCTCAAATCCTTCGTTCCTGTCATCAGTGCATTTTTAACCCCTCTCTCCTCCTGACTTTTGGTTCATGAAACCTAGCCACAAGCCCACTCCAAACACTGTCTATGTCAAGCCTTAAAATAATTTCTCAGATCAGCTACTGCGAGACTAAAACTTCCCCAATAACATTTGCCATCACTACACACAGCATCCAAGTTAAGAGCCGTGCATTTCTAGTCCTCTTTGGTCATGCTATGGCTTTAGACCATAAGCTGTCATCTTGTGAGATGGAGCTCTTCTGGAGCCCAGATAGAATAGATTATCACTTTCTCTCTCTGAGTAAAAAGGTCAGCCATCTTTGGGATATCCAGGGTCCTCTAGTGTCCTCTGTGGATTGTTTAAGGCTCTTTTCATAATTCTCTTTTGCTATGGACAATTTCACTTCTTTGGCACCACTCTAGCAGATAGGGCCTGCTACCTCCAAGAGTCCCATTTGTTCTAACATGGGCTTGGGGAGGTGTAAGCGCACTTTCTCTTGATAATATTTGCAAATAAAATCTTGATTGCATCTTTGCACCTGAAAATCCCTTGCCAGATGAACCTCATTTGTTAATCCAGATTTACAATTGAAATGCCAATGGCTTCCTTTTTTCTTCTTTCCCATCATACATTGTTCTAAATCTTTTAATACGTTCAACCCCCATTACTCCTTTAATGATTTTGTTCTTGAGATCACCTACACATGTATTTAATTAATAGTACACTTTCTTTGTTCCCGATTCTGTTTTTATGCTTAAATTGCATCTAATGTTTAATAAAAATAAAAAAATCGAACCTCAGAAACTAAAGTGCTTCATTCACCATCTGTCTGTATTCTATGGACCTGAGAGCTACCCACAGTCTCTTACTTCAGGTGTTGTTTGCATCAAACTTCATCCATCGTATGATGTAAAGAGTTGGAACCTGCTAATATTTTCTTTAAAGTTTTTTTTAGATTACGTTATAGCCAGTTTATTTATTTTTTACTTTGGTCTATGTCTCTCCCATTTGAAACCTTTTTCCTGCCTTGTGAACGATTTTACTGTGTTTTTGACTTTGTTCTTACTCTTTTCTTTGGCTTAATATAGTGTATAGTTTCTTAAACATTTTTTTAGACCCAATCTTGCCCTGCCTAGTGCCTTCAAGACCCAGAATTGCCGCTAACAGACATCCCAGTGGTGGGTCTTCCATGGAGAATTGCTATAGCTCATAGACGAACAATGTTAATTGCTTAAACTGTCCATGGTGACCCATCGCAAGACACATTAGAAGCATTGAGTGACCCATTTCCATTGAATAAATCGCAACTCTTCATGACCAAAAATCAGGCAACCCATAACCCAGACCCATAGTTTAAGAAACAATGGCATAATGAAACTTCAGCTCTACATGCATCATGGCTTCCCTTTCATTGTTTGTGCCAAATATTATAAGCATACCTTCTCAGCATGATAATATTATAAACTAGAGATATTAACTAGGCAAAAGGTTTAGGCAAAAGAATAGACGAACATTGCCAAGTCAGTACACATCCAGCAAAAAACAAAAACAAAACACAGAACCCAAAGTCTGACATAGGCAAGATCCTAATCCCTAAAAGTCATTTTCAAGAAAATCACTTCATTATTTTGAAGTTTTTCTTTTTTTTTTGAAGGAGATCAGATACTGTATATGGCAGAAGTGTAGTGATGAATCATGCAGATTTGGGTACTCCAGACTAGCAATGGCTGTCATTATATTGAGTAAGGTGAGACAGTGAGATTTTCTAAGAAGTCAGAGTGAGACATAGTTAAATAGTGTACAAAGTTCTTAACCTAAAGTATTTTTTAAAGCTTTCATCAAGCCTAAAACACAAAAGGAAAAGTAAGATATACCAGGAATAACACACTCAAAGTAGTTTGCGATCACAGAGTTTTATTCAAATCTCTGATAATGTGTAAGTAGATGGGTTGACCTTTATATTGTTGCTTTTGATGATATAATAAGCAGTGCACATCTGGGAGCCTCTGGGTAAGATCTCCATTGAAACTTACTAATGCATGTGGTATGTATAACAAAACAAAAATGACATTTCATCAAGACCCAAAAATATTTACATTTTTAATGGGCATATTCCAGAAAAAAATGACATCTTATTTGGATTCCTTGGAGTAAAAAACATGCAGTTGATTACAACTATGACTGCCGAATTCAAAACAGCAGCTCCTATAGAACCCACAAAATGGGTGAATCTATAGAAGATGATGATACGGTGATACAAAATGATGATACAATGACATTATCAAAATAACCTAATTTTGCAGGTTTTTCCAAAATAGGTAAAAATGAACAAACTGAATCTTGACAAATGATCCATTCAGCAGGAAAATACTAACAAACACATATAAGTTCCTCCTGGCTTGCTTTATTTTGTGGCACTTTATTGGATTCTGTATTGTGAGTGACATGGAGGACAGACTGGCAGCCCGGCTGGATGACAGCATGACTTCTTGAAAAGAAGGAAGGTACCAAGGGGATGGAAGAGCAGAACCTGAAGGCCGGGAGCAGTTTCATCCTCCATATGTTAGAAGGCAGTGGTATGCTGGAGGCATCCCAGCTTAGACACCCACAGGGTTTCATTAGAAGCAAAGTCTGAAAGTGCAACCCTGGGTGTCAGGATCCCTGGGTGCCTCAAGAGGGCACTGTCAGGGAAGGACTGCTGTGGTTCTCAAACAAACCCAATGTTCTCCCCATAAGTCATGCCAGGTCACCGGAAGCCATACCAGGTCCAGTATAAAAACAGCTTGTTGTCTTACCTCATGGAGTAAGAGTCTGGAGGCAGTGGGCAACACTCAACTGAAAGCAGAAGGAGAGGAAAGAGTTTCACCATTTTGTGTGATTATTGACTGTGATTATTTATTATAAGTGCTGGGTGGATTCAACATCCATTATTAGAACCATTGTTTGACTGTGTTGGACATTATTGTGTCTGGGGTTTGGGGCTCAGTAATGTCCCGACTGGTTACAATATCAAAAAATGAGCTTTTCATTTTATATAGCAGTGCACATATCATTGTGTGACACTATACAGAAATGAGGAGGTAAGTGGAAAAAGAGATAAAAACAAAGAATTAATAATCATGAAGTGTCAATATGCTGTACAGTATGTATACTTTAATATAGAATACATAGCATGCTCAGATGTTCACAGATCTTGACTATACTGTTTATTTCTTTTGACTTGTTTTGATGTTTTCCTTAGTCCTAGCAAGAGTATATTTAACGTTAATATGCAGCCTTTTTAAACAAGTTTGCTTTAAACCTGTTTTGTCTTATTTCTCAAATGACTTCATATTACAGCTTCCCACAGACGCTATAGAAATGGGCTTAATGTCATTATTGACTATATCCTCATTTTCCTGGAAACCGGAGCCTACAGTAACCAAGGTAGAAACCTCCATCATGTAGCATATGCATGGAAACACTCCCATTTATCCACCCACAATCAGACAACTGGTCACCAGTTAACATAACTGTGTACCTTTGATCACTGAAAAAAAATGGATCCCAGAGAAAACGTACGTGAGCAGCGGGAGCCATGCAAACTCTTGAGAGGAGTCGTCATACAAGAACTCAACCCAAGGGCGGTGAGCCACCATGCCGTACCATTATTACTGCACCACAATACCAAAACGCTCATCTTTTATCCTCCTCAACTCATTATTCATTACATTGGCCATCCTTTGTCATTCTTTTCAGTTTAGTATCTTTTAGTTAATTTTTGCCATCTTCATAATTTCAAATTATCCTTCCTTTAACGTGATTTTTTGATACCTGACCGCTTTACATTCTTGGACTGATACATCTTCTTTTCAGTGCTATGTTTTACATCATTTTTGCAATATTTTCTTAGAAGCTTTCAAGTTTCTACATCAAATATATATATATATCTGTAATGGATGGACTGGTATCCCAGCTGAGATGCTGGCTAATATAACGAGTAATCAGGAGGGGAAGTGTGGCATTCTCTGTCCCAGCAAGGAGGCTGGCATGAAGGAGCACAATGACAGCTGCTATACTGTTACTGACAGCCAAGCAAAAATGGACAGAAATCTTTTACCTGACTGGGAGGCCAGAATAGGGGATGAATGACATTGGAGTGGCATCTCAACTGGGATGGTTAGTAGCCCATTTCCCAACCAGGAGGCAAGAAGAAAGGAGGAATCATAGGTGTCTTTCTCCCATGCTCAAGTCAGGTGGCAGTATTTCTTGTGGTGGGCTCCTGTATGGACAGCCACAGAAATGCACGGGAATTCTGGATCCAATGGCCTGCCCTATTGTGTTCTATGGAGGGAGGCATATGCAGCTTTGAGGAGATAGATCCCCTGTTCAAGGGGGGCTCTGCCTGACCCAAAAGTGCTTCCGGCAGAAAACGGTTTGATAATGAATGTACTCCCAGATAGAGTTGGTGGAAGAAGAGAACAAAGCCCACCTGGGAGGAGTGGAAGAGACAGAATGATTATGCTGAAAATTGTGCTGATTTTGAAAGAGAAAACCTGTTTGATGATATTTTGTATTAGTACAACTATTTTATTTGATCCCAGGGCTGTGTTTTCACAGTTGTCTCTGAAGTCTGATGTGCTCCTTAGTGGTGGCAATATGTACCATTTACTTTCATCTCCTGAACAGAAGTTGCTTCCATCAGTGCTAAATAATGATCTAGTTTAATCTTTGTTTTTCCATTACAGCTCAAATTATTCATATTCATCTTTTTCGCGTTCCTGTGTTGACGCATACACTTTGCACTATGGACTATGACATGATTTGTTGGCTTCTCTGTGCTAAAAATTATTTTTCCTCTGTTTGTATCCTAGACAAATGTCACTTATCTCTGACATTTTCCTCCCCCAGCCCTTGCAAAACATATATTTTTATTTTTTGTAATAGTTACTTTCAATTTCTATTGTCATTTTCAAATTTCACATTCTACTTCCCTTTATTTAAACTATTCTTGCTTTTCATGTAGCAGTTCTGAAGAACTTTTAATGATGAGTTTACCTGGGCTTCACTTTTTAAAGGATATTGTATGCCTGGCTGTTCTTTATTAATGGTAATATTTTGGACTGAAAATGTTACAAGGAAAGAAATAAACAGATTCTACAGCAGGATAGCTGACCTATTTTCTAAAAAAAAAACCAAAACAACCCAGGGTATAAAAATGATAATATAAAATATAATGTTTAAGCCAAATAATGGTCACTTGCACATTGCAATTCCAGTTTTGACTGTGCACATTCAGAACATGAAGGAATAGATCTTAAATAGTTCAGAAGGGCCTTTCATGTTTAGCTTTGCTTGTCACAGTTATAAATGCTGCTTTCCTTGCATTACAACTATTTTCAACTCCCCCGTGATGATATTTCTTTGGACAACTTGCAAAACACCTGTGCAAATTTTTCTGGTAGCAGTTGTTTGTATTGTGCAGATGTTCAGAGCTTATACAAACAATGAGTATCACTTCAGTCGTTATGCAACAGTTTTGCATGGTACAATATTACCTAGATTTAAACTTCACCTTCACTTAAATAACAGCTGTGTAAATAGGAAGCATTTGTGCATAGATTACTCAGATAGCCTTCTGACCATTAGTACCAGTGTTCAAATTTCACTGCATACGGTGCTGGTACATATTTTGTCTATGTGTGGAATTCTCTCTCTCTCACTCACTCCCTCCCTGTATAAGTTTATTTAAAATATATATGTGCCTGGTAATGAGAAGGGCACATCTGGATGTCGCACAGCATTGTCAAGTCTCAGGAAGCTTCTAGTAGAGAGAGAACCCACACTGGTACCGACAAAGCACCTTTTGGGCTAATAGATGGTGATAGTCTTTGCCATGTATACTACTTTGGCACAAGCTTTTGAAGTCAGCAGATATCAGGAGAACAGGATCAGCTCTGCCAACTATGCAGGAAAATTTAGAGGCAACAAAGTTTTAAACAATACACACCCTGACTTACGAACACTTAGATTCAATATGACTCTCCAACTCATATTAACCCTTTTATATTGGTTTTTATTATTTTTTCATTCTTGCAAGATCTGCTCTTGTTATCTGACAAACTAAGTCCATTTTGGATCGTCTTCAAAATCCATTTACAATGTCTATATATATATTTAAATGAATGTCGCGCAGCACAACATGCAGAATATGCAGCACGTTAGCGGCAGCTGATTCGTCCACATCTCCTTAGTGTGCGTTCAGTCCCCCCACCACCCCACCTTTACAACACGAGCAGCAGAGACGCAAAGTGGCGAGTGTAAAGCGCGTCCCTGGAGAGGGGGGTTGGGGGGTGGACGAACAAAGTGTATATACTTAGTATATGCATATATATATTATATATATAGATATATATATATATATATATATATATATATATATATATATATATATATATATATATATATATATATATATATATATATATTAATCGTTCCCCACGGCTCCATCTGCATAGCAGTGAAACGGGACAGTGAGGAGGACCCTTCACTCCTGGTCACGCTTCCCCCTCCCCTTGGCCTACAGCATCTGTCTTGGATTAATGCAAATATCTCCTGCAAGCGAACTATAATACTTAGCACAATAAGAGAAGTCACAAAATCAACAAGAATGTTCAAGCAAATTATTTTATTATTATTTATTTTATTTTATTTATTTTTTATATATATATGCAAATTTTTTATATATAGGTGCAAATTTTATTTGTAGTTTTACTTTTGTTCTACTACCATTTTTTATGTTTATGTTGACATAGGTTTGATATAGACTTTGGATATACACTTAAATTTTTCTTTCCATTTCTTCATTTATTTTGCAAATCACAGTGCATTAGAAGAACTGTTTATGTGCTAAATATGAATCCTGACAATATTTAACTGCACAAGGGACAAAAATACACCAAGGCTGGATTTCCATCTAATTGCTGGCTTCTCAGCATACACTTTACAACCTTGGTATTTTTTGAATTACGTATCTGATACCATGTATATTATGACTGTTTTATATTACTATACTTTAACTATTACTATTAATATTAGTGTAGTAGTAGTAGTAGTAGTAATAGTAGTAATGTGAAATTCATGAAAAGTATAAAAATGTATGATACAACATAGCAGTCATTTGCATGGTGTATATTTTATATATATGCTGCTATACTGCATATACTGTATATATAATATTCTATTTACTTGTCTTAATGATTCATATAATTCCTAGTAGTCTTATTAGTGGACCGTGAAGCCTCCAAACAATAGGTTTAGAAGAAATTGTTTCTAAATTTGCTAAGATGAATTAATGAAAAAATCCATTTTGAATTTTGATGATTTATATTTTTATAATTGTAAAGATCTTTAATTTAACATATTATTATTATTGCTTGCTTGGATGGGCTCCAGGCTCCAGGTTCCCCACCACCCTGCTCAGGATAAGTGGGTTTGAAAAATGGATAGACAGAAGATATTCTGTTTGTAAAATGAAACTACCATTAAGCAATTAACATATTTATAAATAGGTTGCACTGTTAAATTTATATCGTAGTATACTTGTGTTTACATCCATCCATCCATCCATCCATTTTCTAACCCGCTGAATCCGAATACAGGGTCACGGGGGTCTGCTGGAGCCAATCCCAGCCAACACAGGGCACAAGGCAGGAACCAATCCTGGGCAGGGTGCCAACCCACCGCAGTTGTGTTTACATATTTTCTAAATATAATATACTCAGGTCTAAAATGCTAGGTCAAATTTATATTAATTAAGCTCATTTATATAGTAAACTGCTAATTTTCCTTGGCATCATTTACCAAGAACTGTGTGTCTACTCACAAGGTGCAGCACAGATTCCACAGGGATATGCCTGGGGGAAACATAAGAGGAACTCGTGATGCCCGAGAACGTTGCTTTTCTTTCATTTAAGGGAAGACTAGAAGTCCACAGATCCTGGACCCTCTTGGCAAAGCCGTAGAAAGTTTATGTCCAAATACTCCACCCAATAAAATCCAAAAAGATATTAATTTCACATGAGGCTGATATTTCCAGTGATTTTCAGACTCAGACTTCCTTTACATAATCTTGGTGAGTCAGAAGCAGTCTCAGTGCACTCCCATGATCAACAGTTTTATAATCCGACATACCCAGTATCTAAGTCCATCACATCTTCATTTTGCTCCAATTTGATTTTGTCTTAAGGCCCAATGGTAGGCATGTATGAGTGTGAGAGCTGACAACCAATGATCACTCACACTGAAAGACAATGAATATAATGCAGTAACAGGAATGAAGAACTCAGGTGTTTTGGACCTTGAAAACAGAAGAGAGGCTTGTCTGTCTGAAGTCCTGTGTTTTATGTGCCACAACAGAATGCAAGGATGTGAGGTTTCCAAACCAGGCAAGTGATTAATCTATAGACATGACAGACTCCAAGTATCAATAAAGAATATCTGATACGTTTAAAGAAGACAATAAGATGTGCAGTAATGTTTTTTTTCTATAATGTAACTGAAAACAATAACTTCAAAACCACTTACAAGATGGACAGTTTACAGTGTATTAAAATCACAGTAGTAGCGTTTGTGTTAGTCAAACTAACAGTTGTGTTTTTGTCAAGAGTGTGTAGTTGGTTGACATTATATGATCATTTAAACTTACCAGTGATTGCCAAAAAAAAAAACAGTGCCACCATGACTTTTTAATTGAGGATCCAGAATGGCAAAAATGTAACTGGACACTGAAAGCAACACAAACTCATGAAGAAAGAATACAAAACTTTGAAGCTGAAAACAACATTTAAAATGATGTAGTTGGTTACAGGTAATGGATTACTTATTGGACCTCTTAATTAACAATACATTTGTAATGCCAAGCTAGCACACTTTGATCAGTCGTGTAGTAAATGTAAAATCATGACACATAATGAGTAGAAGAGATCAGCTAGCTGACAGTACATCAATAGTAGGAGATGAAAAAGAAAAAGAAAAAGGAAGTGGAGAATGTAATGTAAAGTATTTTTATTGTGAGGTGTTCTATGTGTGAGTTATTATGGGTCATCTTGCATTAAGCTGCTGTACATGTGCCTGTTATTTATCTGGATGTTCTGGTCTGTGAGTAATGCAATAAACAAGGAGCTGCATTACTGACGGTATTGCCATCATTCTCGATGCCTAGAGTATAAATAATTAGAAGACGAAAAGCTCTAAATAGACTTACATATGTATTCACATGTACAGCACATTGTTCAGTGATATTTCAGTGTATAAAAGGAACTTATAAACCTGCAGACTTCTTATTGCTTGATCTTTTTTTTGTTTGCTTCAAGCCCATTTGGAGTGTAGTCTGACAGTGTCAAGCAAATGGCAAATGCAACTTCTTATAATATATGACATATATTTTTATGTACAGTACATCAATGAATTAAAATTTTAGCATGACACAAGTATTGTATAAATTAATATTTTGAACACAAATAATGTCGATAATATGTTAAATAATAACGCAACCATTTACTTGTCTTTCAAAACAAAAACATATAGATATTTAACTTTTCTGAAAAAAAAAACAAAACTAAACAAGAAAATACTTATAATAATGATCTGCAAACACTAACATACTAAACATATTCAATTACTTTTATTTTAGCTAGCTGGGTGAAACAAAAGTTTTAAAGGTATTTTATTTATAGCTGTCTTTAGGAATTTTAGATAATTAAATATTTATTACCCAGCATTAAATAATGCATTAATTCAGTAACATTTTTGAAGCCATATAATATTCTGCATGTAAGAAAATGTTGAGCTTTTTTTGACTTCTTGGAATGAAACATTACTTTTGAAGAGATTTCTCTTTTTGTTTGTGTTTTCACCTTTTAAGGGGTAAATGATATACATGATGGATACCTGTGAGAAAAGTTAAAAACTGCAAACTATTTCTCATGAAGCAGTGTAAACGTCACGTGAAATAACTTGTCTGTTTGTCTTGGAAGACAACACTTTTTGTAAAAGGATTAAAAGATGAGCTCGGCTGATTCTATGCAACTCTCAAGTTCTCACGCTGCACACTCTTTCTGAAAAGGTGAAGATGATAATGCATAAAATTCCTTGTAATTCTTGAGGTTAGAAAACAGCCAGGGTTATAGGTCAGTTGGTTGTCATTCATCACTGATAGCTAACAGCACAGATAACCAAAAAGTAAGGTAAAAATACATGCTAGTATATATATATATATATATATATATATATATATATATATATATATATATATATATATATATATATATATGGAAATTCTTTAGTATACAGTTTTTTGTTAATAGGAGTTGATGCTAAGATTTCACATTAGTGTAGGTGCCAAATTACAAAGTCAAATTATCCTAAATATCTGGCTAACTTAGAATACAGCAAATCACAGTTGTACTTCAAATGAATGTTCTTCTTAATTTGCACATAGAAAAGGTAATGTAATGGAATTCATTGATGTTTATTAACATCAACAATGGACCTTTGTTATCCTTTTTTGATGTCTGAACACACAAAAGAGACCACTGCATGTCAAGCTTTTTGTTCTCCGTATTCTCTACACGAGTGTTGCTAATGTGGATTTGATTTCTGATCAAATATAAATCTGTGGATGCAGCATCCAATGAAATTTTGCTTTTGTGTCTAATTTATTTTAATATATTTAATAAAATACTGTTTTTATAAAGTTATTTTTTAAAATGTCAACTCTTTTACCATAACTGCTAAGATTAAATAAATTATCTTCGCTGTAACTGTAAATAATTCTCAAAAAATGGAGAACAACTACACTGTTATAGAGCTATCGACAAATTCAGGGTTATGGAGGGGAAGTGAACAAAAACATAAGGAGAACAAGAAAACTCTATGTGGCCGAAAGTCGAACCTGAAACTGAATGACCTTACAAACAGTAAATGTTCTCTTTAATATTTATATATTTTTTTTCTTTTTTCATCTACTAGCACAATGCAGGCTTTTTTCTTTTTCATCAAAGGTTTATAAGTGACGATATACATTTGCATATGGTAATTTATTTAATGGAAATCATCTTGAGTGTATTGAGACAAGAAAGACAGTTTTATAACAATGAAGTATTGGTCTAACTGCTTTATACTGTATTATAGTTTGCACTTTTCACAAAAATTAAGAGACTCAAGAGTGGATAAGTACTTTAGCACATGCAACATCTCATTTTAAATAAACACATTTTTAATTCATACTTGTTTATTTGAGATTCATGAAACTGAAAACTAACATTTAATTAGATAAAAAAACACTCAGCATGAATACAGTGATTAACAGAAAACATTTACAAGTCATAGTTCAGTAAATAACCAGTAACATGTCAAAAAGTGTAAAAATAAATATTTTGTATAAAAAAATATATGTTTAAATTAAATAAATTATTTATAAATATTCCTTTGATAAACAAGTGCTACAGCTAAACAAAAATTACAATCAGCATTTTCAAGTATCCACTCTGAATAGACAATATGGTGGAAAAAAAAAAGATTTTTTTTTGTTTGTTTGTCTCATCAACGTGACTGAGAAAGCTTGTATTAATTCCCTTATTATTCAGATTGTGGGATGCAATCAATTAAGCTGTTGTTGTAAACATAGAAAACACTATGGCATCACCTTTGAAGAAAGTTCTTTAACTATTAAGTGATCTCTTGTGGAAGCTGGGGCTCGGAATATAAATTCTAGAGCTGTCTGCAAATGGATCCATACTGTCAGTTTCTGGATAAGATGGAAATCTTGATTCTGTTGCCGAGGACTGGTCTTCAGCTTCAAGATCTATATCGGAGATAGTGCTGACCATAGGTAAGAACTGGGATAATGGGGGAATGTTCTTCCCTTGGGAATAAAACCGTTGTTTAGTTCCACTGAGGCTCACAACTGCCTTGTGCTTCTCAGATGTATATAGGCTGTATCCATTTGGCAAAATGTGCTCGATGAAAGAGCAGTCATCCTCCTTATAGGTTTGCTGTGTAAAAGCAAATACAAGGGATACGTTTTCAGTATACTTTTACAACAATATTCAAACTTCCTGGGACATTACAGATTTAGCATAAGACTCGTTACTGAATTATACCTAAAAACAACAAGCAGAGCCTTTACTAGTTAGAGTTTCGTTGCCAGAGAACCAATAGACCCACTACTGAAAATATGAGAAAGTCGTAAAATATAATTACTGCCGTCTGAAACTTCTTCGCCATAGAATTCATCGCCACGTCTTGCAGCAAACCACATTTGTCCTTCTACCATGACAAGAAAATCCATTTAGAGTCTTCTTTTCTTTTACAAAATATCCATTAGGATTTTTGAAACTGGTAAATCTGATGCAATGTTTAAAAAAATCTCGTTCGGGAAAATGCATTTTGAAATGTTGAACGTGTTTAGATAACTCTGCATTAATCGTGGAGCAGTATAAGGTTCCAGCAAGGAAAATAACGAAGGCGCTGTTCGTAATAGTCAACGAGCTTGGTCACGCTGCTTTTAATTTCTATCTATCTATCTATCTATCTATCTATCTATCTATCTATCTATCTATCTATCTATCTATCTATCTATCTATCGTATATAGTGCCTTTCACATCTATCTATCTATCTATCTATCTATCTATCTATCTATCTATCTATCTATCTATCTATCTATCTACTTACATACACACGCATATATATACACACGCACACACACACACACACACATACCTAAGGGGTTCACAAGACAGCTGTTTGAATCAAAGGGCTGTCCAAACTATGTCTGTTTTGGCTCATGTAAAGCCGGTGAATGAACCCTGGGTTAAGGGAATAGAGGAGCTTGTCGGCACGTACATTCTAACAAAGTCACGGCTGTCTGATTACAATAAAGCATTGTGCTCTTGATATTAAGAAAAGACATTCGGTTAATTTTGGAAGTGATGACGACTGTTTGACCTGCTTAGTGGAAGAAAAAAAACAAAACAAAACAAAAAAACAGTTGTACCGCCTAAGCGCACAGTATCTGGAGACAGCAGCGTGAAAGTGAGCAGATAAAAGATTAAATTCATCTCACCAGTCCACGCAGTTTCCCATCCTTATTCATACAGAGATAATGTGAACTTTTAACTCCTCTGAATGCTACACATCCAGTGGAAACAGGTCTGATTTCCAAGAGACCTAAAACAGAAAGTAAACAGACTCACAAAGGACCTGCTTTTTTAGGTTAAAGGTTACATGAAAATGCAAATGTACTAATTCATTCCCGACATAAAAATATTACTATCGCACTTATTTCGCAGGAAAAATTTTACCTGTTCTTTATTGTGACTTTAATGTACAGGACGCTGAAACACAATAATCTTCCCTTCATTAGTGCTTAATGTGCAGATAATATAGGAAATGACACGACTGGATATGAGTGCAGGCAGTAAAACACTAGTTCGGTTTGCATCGTAATATTCTGTCAAATACCCCCCTGCGAATGATGGAAGGAGGAACACATTTTATGGAGATGAGCATTACTTACTGAAGGAAGTTTGATGCGGAGCTCCTTCCACCCTTCCATCTTCATTTATCTGCAAATGGTAACTGGCGAGCCCCTGTCTGTTCGCCGCGTATAGGTGTCTAAACCGGACAGGTTTGTCCCACCCGTTGCTAATCAACGGACCGGAATCCCGTAAAGGTAGACAGTGTCCGGCCACGGAAAACCAAAGTGTGAACAAGCAGAAGGCAAGCCACATATTCCGAGACTCCGAACGATCCTTCATCTATAAAATGCCAGCAAAGCAGAAGCGCTCTCCAGAGGTAGCCACACTCTGTGCGCTTCAGTGAGCAGACCCCGAGGCGGACTGAAGAGAACTGCCTTTTAAATGTAACCCTTACCTTATCAGGCCAATCGATAAGCACGCTCCCAGTGCAGTTAGCTATGGAAACTGAAAAACACGCATTGGCGACTTCAGAGGATGTCTTTCCTTCAACAGAATATTATTTACTTCTAAAGGAAAATTTCCCCCTGTCATTTCGGCAGAACCGTGGGAAACAGCTTTTCATTTGTCTTTGAAATATGATCTCATCGGTTTTTTGTTTTTTTTTGAAAAACTAAACCTGTTCATTCTAAGAAATATATGAATTAGATTATTTTTCCCAGGTTCTTTTCCTAGATGTTCCAAAATATTTTAAGTTTATAATATTACACATATAAAAATAAATAAATTAAACTCATTCTATTATAACAAAAAATCTACTAGAAGAATATCACGAGAAAGAGGGTATTTATGGGTTGGGAAATTTGGGAAGTGATAAGCCAGTATTATTGTATTACCTTAATTGTTATAGTATGATTTAATATCAAAATAATTTACAAAGAACAAGTACAAATTAACATCTGACAACTGCAATACTGCAAGATTTTTATTTGCAACTTTCTTTTTAAAAATTAAAAAACGAGCAATAACGCTGCAGAATTTATTTATTTGTTCGTTTATTTGTTATAGCCTTTTTGGTATATGACAGCTTACAAATGACAAAGATCGTTGTAACTCGATGCTGCATATGATTGAGTTCTTCAGTGTTATAATAGTCGAACACATTTATTTTTTTACTATACATTACAGGAAAGTAAACGATGCAAGGAGAAATTAATTTGAAATACAAACGGTTGAATTTTGAATCCCTTTGTTACTCTTGTGCAGCGTTTTAATTGACATTATATTCTGATTATATGAACTTCATATTAGCAGCGATTCAATCGCAGAATTTATTGATTTTTTTTCCTTTTTTGGTATATAATAGTTTACAAATGTCCAAAGGTCGTTGTAACTCGACACTATTATTTTAGAGGAACTTCAGTTTTGTCCGTTTTATGATAGTCTATTAAAATAAAATAAATTCAGGAACTTAAACGATGCAAGAAGAAATACGAATGGTCAAAATTTGAATGTCCTTCTTACTCTCATGCAGCTTTTTTTAACTGGCATCACATTCTCGTTTTATGAACTTCATATTAGTAGCAATCCAATTAAAGTTTATCTTGCCTATAGAATCAATTACAATTTAAAACACGTCCACCCCTTAGCTAGAATGACATAATCAGAAGAGCTGTCGTTTCTGTATTAAAAGATAATCTTTAGTTAATGTACTTATTTTTATAGTTAATTGTTAATTAGCTTGCAAATCTATTTTTTAACGAAAAAAATATGGAGCATCCTTCGGAGGAGGGAGAACTTCGCAGTCCGATTAGACACTTGCGCAAATTGGCTAAAACAGATGAGAACCCGCGGCTGCCGGTGGTGGTTGGAGAATCCGTTCAATTCATACAGAGAGCGCGATGTGACTACCGAGGTTTTTATGGTTCTATTTATTATTATCATTATTTATCAGTGAAACTAAAGGTAAGTGAACTGAACTGAACTGGTAAATTTGGGTTAGATGTGAGAATTTAACCATTCTGTCTTTGCAACTGATTCTTATAATCGGCTACTGTTAAGGATATTTTCAAAGTGTTATTACTCCGTAATGTGACTCATGCGTTGTTCCACTGATAAGGTCCTCGGGGTCGCGGGATGCGGTTAAGTATGACGTTTAGAGGTACAGTACTGTTTTTTCCTAGCAGTTAACGGGAAAAACGACACATTTCTTTGATAGGTAAACAGATTTCTTTTCTTTTATGAGTAAATGAAGTGTATATTTCTATTTTTCTTGTTTATAAAGATACCTGCAGGTACTGTGAGTGGACCCTGCAGTGACCTGGCGCCCTGTCCAGGACTCTTCCCTGGATTGAGCTTGTTTGAGAAGATCATGACATGACATAATCACTATAAATTTCGTTACCATTTTTTTTTTTTTACCGCAACTATATCTAACATTTCCTTTAAATAGATGTAGTAACCCTACATTTTTAAAACGAAGTCAGGTGAATGAAACTAAAGTCTGGGATTGAAATGTACTTCGCAGGTTGTCTAATAGACAGGTAAATACAGCGTTTCGCATGCATCAACCAGCAAATGTTTTTTGTTGGTTATTTTGTTTTATTTACTTGTTCTTACCTTGATGTTAACAGGTGTTTCTGTATGTAGTGAACTGCCCTGAATGGCTCTGCAGTATAGTGACATAAAGTGCAGGGGTGCTGGCCGGAATGAACATAGGGACGTGCCTGGTCATTATTAGCATAAAGGCTAATATGTCTCTGTGTGGGGGAAAAATAGAGCCATTCACTACATGTCTGATATAACACATAATGTTAAACTTTTCACTGAGTAGTTAAATTCTCGTTAAATTTCCATTGGAACAGCAGATTTAAACAGTCAACAAAAAGAGCAGTAATTTCAGTAAATCAATCTATTTCTTTAATTTATGCTAGAAAAAAAGTCAAATAAATGGCAAGAAAATTAAAAATGAATGTACAATGGCCCCAATGAAAAAATGAATTTAAACAGTTAACAAAAACAGTATTCAGTCCTATAACTATATAATCTTTTGTCATTGACACATGAACAATTATTGCTTTCATATACATTTTGTGGTGGGGAAAACAACCAAAATGGTTTGGCAGATTGAGAAAAACTCCCTACAGAGGCAAGTAGGACAGGACAGAAATGGATTTGTGTCTTCTCCGCTATGAACCACTTACATCCAGCCATGCAAATGAGAATAATGCAACATGGGAGGAGTCTGACGTCAATCCCCGCCCACATCTGTCCCTGTCTCATCTCAAGTCCCGCTTTAAGGGTTAGTTGTTCTGCCAGTACAAAACAAAAAAACAAATGCACTTAATATAATATTCAGAGATCACTGAAATTAAATGGTTTGTTTTACTTGCTCAAGAAATCTTTCATAGATGAAGAAGACCATCCCATGAAGGTAGTCCTTAGGTTGGGCAAAAGGTGGAAGTCACATGGGCCAGGTGTGGACAACTGGGTGAATTTGGCATCACTTCGGATCCCCCATTTTGCAGTGCAGCCTATAAAATCCTTGCAGGGTGAATAACAGTATTTTTTGAAAGAAAAAGGTTGGCAGTTTTGCTTTTCACTTTTTCTTGACTAATTGGAGCAAATGCAAAAAGCATATCACTATTACATTGACTGGTTAGGTGGGCCTTTTGTGTGATATAATCAATATGGACTACACCCTCCACATCAACAAAAGAGATAACAACATTGATTTGACGTTCAATTTCTTCATCATGACTTTTTTTCCCCCCAAGCTCTTTTAAAAAGTCCCAAAAGCACTTCCAAAAATGCCCACTAGAAGGAGAATACCACCAAGTCCTGGCTGAACACAAAAAGGGACTCAAAGAATCTTTATAAAGTAAAAACATTAGTTTTAGCAAAAATGCTCTGACATAACTAATGTAAAGATCTGAATAGCACAAAAGCCGTAATGATAATTCCTACAGTAAGCAAAGCCCCAATACAGTATAGAGGCTTAGCCAAATTTGTGGCAGATGCAGTTTAATGCAATTAAATGTATAGAATTAAAAATGGAAGAAAAAAAAAAAAACAGAGCACAGGTTCAAAATTCAGTAAATCACAAAGCACAAGAAAAATCACAACAAGCACACCACTCCTAAGTGCATTCACAGTAAATCACCTGGAACTACGGAAGGCCCTCTGGATTTATAGGGCAGAGGGCAGTTCCTAATGGTGATTGGCTGGTGGCCCTGCCTCCTTCGGCACCACCCACAAAACAAATGGAACACAGTACAGACAATGAAAGTACTGCAGATAATGAAAAGTTAACATTAACGTAAATAAATGGCTCAACAAGACGTAAAACAAGACTTTGAAATCCAGCCAGGAGAGTAACCATAGCTGAGATATGTCTATATAGAATATTATATATTTAAGATTTAAGAATAGTAGGGATTACATTTTTTTAAAAGTAGCTGTGATGTTTCTTACTATTTCACAATGAATCGCCAGGAACTGTGGAAGATTCTCTGGTATAAGAGGGCAGAGGGAAGTTCCTGGTGGTGATTGGCAGGTGGCCCTGCCTCTAGGGAACCACTTACAAAACACATGGAACATAACAAAGGCAGTCTATGTACATAAAAAAGAGTGATGCAAATAATCTCTATAAATCAGAGAATCAAAAAATGAAAAATGAGCCATAAATCAGCGTTTCTCAACCTTTAAGTATTTGCGACCCGAGTTTTCATAGCAGTTTTAATCGCACCCCCTAACATGTTTTTGAAATGTAGATGCATATTTTATTATACCTACCTAACTTTTATCAACATTTATCTAACTCTATATTTATTGTTCTATTATCATAATGTAGTTTAAGTTAATTTGCTTTGGAATCAACAGATGTTTTTTTCATATTTTTGATTCTTGTTTTCCTTTTTTCACATCTTCGCATCCCCCTTTTTGTTACTTCACCCCACAGGTTGAGAACCACTGCCATAAATAATGAATTTGAGTCCAAGCCTAGAGTCAAGCTCAGGCTGAGACATGTCAGTTTTGTAGTGATGTATTCAAGTTTCATCTCCTTGTTATGACCCACCTGTAAAATTTCTCCAAGTTCATATTCATTCTGTTTGGGACACTGGTGGCAGTGATGCTCATTTCAGGAGTCAACATCCTGGGAGCAAAACATCCACAGACATTGCTCATGTTTAATAGTTTGCAAATGAAAATTCAATTGACCCCACATTGTGTCTTTTATCTCACAGACAATCAATTTTTGATTCTTCATTACCATTATCTGCAGTATTGCAACATTTTCTTTGGTTGTTGATGGTGAAAGCCAGGTAGAACTTACTTGTTGTTTAAGTATAATACTTCATTTCACTTAATTTGCTTTTGACATAGTTCTGAAATATAAAAACATTCTCTATAAACCACAAATGCTAGAAATATCTGGTAGTAGTACACAAGAGCTAACCTCTGTCAATTTGCAATATCAGCTCTGTACAATACTCCCTTTTGAGTTCTGGTACAATAATCTTTGGATCACTCCATGAAGGGCAGTTTAATAGCTGTCAAAAAATAAAATAATAAATAAATAACAAAAAAAATAAGTAATAAATGGATTTGATCTGATATTGCTCTGAATGTTGTCAGGTCAGACTACGACAAAGTCAGTGGGAATTGGAGAAAAAACAATCACACAAAATAAGCAGAGAAATAAATAATTAAATATTTCTTTAATATTATTGACCTAAGGTGGTTTTCTCACTGCCTATGCAGGGTCACTCCTTTTCAGAAGATAAAACAAATTTATTTTGCCTGTGAAAAAATATTTAAAGGGTTCAATTTGGAATAGAATGCTTCTTTTAATGGTGACTGATTTAGATCATGCAAAAATTAATTAATTTAAAGGTTAAAATGTTTACTCTATAGTTTACTTACCCAGGCCATAAAATGAAGAATCAGAGAATTCTACTATCAACAGTCTTATATATCTTATATATCGGAATGCCTGACACATTATATTCCAAATCGTAACCTTAGATCTTCAAATGAGTGTCTCCTTATAATTCCAAAAGCTAAACTTAAAAGAAGTGGTGAGGCGGCCTTCTGTTGCTATGCACCTAAAATCTAGAAAAGCCTGCCAATAGGAATTCGCCAGGCTAATACAGTGGAGCGTTTTAAAACACTGCTGAAAACATATTACTTTAACATGGCCTTCTCATAACTTCACTTTAACTTAATACTGATACTCTGTATGTTCAATTCATCATAATAACTATTCATAGTGGCTCTAAAATCCGTACTGACCCCAACTCTCTCTTCTGTTTCTTTTTCCAGTTTCTTTGTGGTGGCGGCCTGCGCTACCACCACCTACTCAAAGCATCATGATGCACCAACATTGATGGACTGAAAGCCAGAAGTCTACGTGACCATCATCATCAGGTCCTTCCATGAAAACCCTAAATATAAAGAGGACTGTTTGACTTATGTTAGGTAGATTGCCCAGAGGGGACTGGGCGGTCTCGTGGTCTGGAACCCCTACAGATTTTATTTTTTTTCTCCAGCTCTTGGAGTTTTTTTTGTTTGTTTTTTCTGTCCACCCTGGCCATCGGACCTTACTTATTCTATGTTAATTAATGTTGACTTATGTTTATTTTTTATTGTGTCTTCTATTTTTCTATTCATTTTGTAAAGCACTTTGAGCTACATTTTTTTGTATGAATATGTGCTATACAAATAAATGTTGGTTGATTGATTGAACAGATTCATTTGGGGTAATACATTTTTGTCCAAAAATACATTTATTTGGAATAATAATTGTGGTGTCTAGAGCTAAAATGTTACAAGTATGCCATATGACAATAACATATGGCAAACACTTCTGTTCATCTTACTGTACTACCAATGCTTGCAATTTGTCCTATGATAGGTGTGGCCACCAGGGGGTGCACCAGCCACCCAAACCCAACACAAACAGACACCATGCACAAGTCCAGCACACACAAAGGGTTTATTCAGCAGGAAATGCTTCCCAAACTGTTTCCCACTAATGCACAGTACAAAAGCACCAATCAGCACAGATTGTAAAGCACACAGCTCTTTCCTTCTCTTCTCTTCCTTAATTTAATTTCTCTTCTTTTATTTAATGTAAGAGAGTTAAGTTTGGTATGTATATTAGTGTGATTTGGGCGTGACTAGGGATGAGTGAAACGATTCCCATGAAATTCAATAATCTGCAAAACTTAGTGCTTTGTTTCACAAAACAAATTATGTTTCACTTCCAGCAACATTTGTGCCATTGTCACAGGACGAATGATATTTAGCCCTGTCTGGAAGTGTTTACATGCTTTAATTCCAAATGTGTCTTCCTGTCATTTATCATTTAAATGAGGTGTTCTACTAAAAGAAAAAAAAATTTGGAGATGTCTCCTCTAGACCTTCTCATATACTCAGATATGGGGACGGATATTTGAGGAATAAACCGCAAGATAATGATTATATTTTTATATTATGCACATTAAAGAACCATCAACAACAAATCAAATAAAATTAATAACATATTGAACAGTTATTATAAAAGTAAAGTTGCATAAATTGGACTCTGCAGCTCCATGAATAGTACTACTTCCAGTTAGCAGAAATACCTCAAAAGTCAATAGAAATCTATGTTTTGTACCTAATAGTTGTATACAAAATTTGGTTGACCTATGTGAAAGCGTACTCAAGTTATCATGTTTACATACACACACAAGCAGACATAATTCCAAAAATGGTATTTTCTGACTCAGGGAGGTCTAAAACATCGAGATTTATCAAAATGCATGTATATGTATGTACATTTATCAAAATCTCGAGGTTAAATTTTGGGACGATTACAATACTTTCCCTATACTTTATATACAAGAAAGTAAAAAAACACCAGACTCATTTAAGGTTATGTGTTGTGGTTTGCATAACATTGCAGCTTTGCCAAATATGATTACAATCTTGGCAATTGAAAACCTAAGCAGGCATCAGAGACAGACAAGAAACTGGAAACTCAGATAGTGCACATTGTAACCCGCCTTCATAGGCATCAAGGAACAGAAAAGGGGGCATTTTCTTGTGGAGGAAATACAGTAATGTGCACAATAGTAGAGAAATCTCTGAATTTTAAATTTATTTTATAGCGAAAAGTAGCATTGTATGGTCTGAATAAGTAAACTATACAGTATACATTTTAACCTTTAAATGTACTGTATAACGTTTATGATTTAAATATGTCACATTTCTAAAAAAACAAACCCCACTCATCTGCAGAGATGTGAATCATTTGAATAATGATTTGATTGCTGCGCCTGAGATTACATGCATTACGCAGCAGCAGAAAGAACACAGTTAAACACAAAAAGTGTAACCAAGGCTTAGGGAGTAATATTTCTTGTTTCCCACTCCATAAAATAACCTTTAGAAACTTGAACAAAACTCTTTTTAGTGAGTTTCACATTTCACAATTGTGAAATCTGCTGAGAAATTAATTTTAGTATCAGTTTTGTGAATGTTAATGACAGTCAAAACTTGCCTGTTGCACTCATCTGTAGGTGTAACCATTGATGAAGCTTCACAGGCAGGCCTAGGAAGAAGACAACAGAGATTAGGAGCCAAGAAGCTGTGTCAGTGTCTACTGAGAGTATTGGAAAAGTGAACAGCCTAAGATTCAGAAAGTCTTTGGTGCATAGCATTGCATTATCAGCAATTCTCAACCTTTAAGTGTTTGTGACCCGAGTTTTCAAAACAGTTTTAATCGTAATAAGTTTAAATGTAGATGCACATTTTATTATACCTACTTAACTTTTATCGACATTTATCTAACTCTATATTTATTGTTCTAGTATCAGAATGTAGTTTAAGTTAATTTGCTTTGGTTTCAAAAGATGTTTTTTTTTCATATTTTTAATTCTTGTTTTCTTTTTTTCACATCTTCGCGCCCCACTTTTTGTTACTTCGCACCCCCCTAGGGGGCCCCACCCCACAGGTTGAGAACCACTGCATTACATTATATTACAGAATTTGAACTGATGGATTTGGCAGTTTTGTCAATTGAAAGCAGACATTTCAATATTATGTTAGACTTTGCCAGAATTCTGTATTTTGAGCTTGATATTGTCTTTTGTTGAAACTACAGTTGTAGTTTTGATTCTTAGATTTTTTGGAATACTAAAAGTTCATCACTATAAAAATTGCCACTCATTTTGCACACCTTTATACCATTCTGCTCAGATTCAGCAGTGGCTCACACATCCAACAGATAAATGGCTCAAATATGATTTACTTGCACAGAACACAAAAAAAAATTGCAGTTAATGCAAAATAAACCATCGTTGTGGCACAGAAAAAAAGGTTTTACAAAATTTATGGATTAAAAGTGAATGATAAACATTGTGGAAGTGACTGTGAAGGTGGTAGGGATGAGAATGGTGCCTGTATGCATGTGCCGCACTGCCTCCCTGCTGCCTGCTGCCGAGAGTTGATTCTACAATAAAATAAAATTAAAAAGAGGAATAACCTTGCCGGTCAATCATGACCCTGAAAGCAGATAGTAGACATCACATAGTATATGTGTACCAAACTTCAGGTCAATAGGTTAAACAATTTGTGAGCTACAACTCACTGATCCTTGATCCCCAGAGGCAAATGCTCCTTACTGTACACAAATGTCATGTTATGAACTGGGCTTTGGTACAGGTTAACAGTTTTCTAGGTGATGATCATATTATATTAACACTCTTTGATTGCTGATTCAATGCTGCACCTTACAGGTCTTTTTTGACCTGATTCTGATGCCCCTTTTTAGGTGCCCAGGATGTCAGATTTTTCAGTGTGAATCTATTTTATGTTGATTGACCATTCTAACCTGAGTAGCGATTATCTGAAGTTTTAGAACAGATGACATTTAGAATGTTTTTATGGGATATAAACAAACAGCAACCTATATGGTAACTAAAGGCCACTAAAATGGAAAGCGAAATACACTAAAGCAGATAGATAGATAGATAGATAGATAGATAGATAGATAGATAGATAGATAGATAGATAGATAGATAGATAGATAGATCTTTTTAAGTCAATGATGGGTCAAAACTGACATAAAAGACATGCCAAAGTGTAGCCACAAGGTGGTGTCACTGAGCCCCAAACCATGAACACAACGTTACCCAAAAAACTCTGGTTTCAAATAAAGGATTTGTATTTGTCTCCAACAACTTCTTCAGTTAACACATCCAAAAATATGCACAATTATAAATGCTCTTTTCTCTCCTTCTGGACTCTTGGTGTGTTTTGCTTGCTGCCTCCCATCTCTGACTCTCTGAGGTGAGGTTTCTTTTAAACCGGATCTGTGACTGCTTCTGGTGTCACAGCTTTCGTCTTCTGGAGCTCTTCCAAGTCATATGGCAGTCCTCCCCTGATGGTGTCCTCTGGCAGCACACAAGGACCTTGGCAGGGCTTTGCTTCTGGACTTTAATTCCAACACCACCCTGCACATGTCCTTATTGGATTCAGACCAGAGGAACACTGGCACCTGCTTTGTGGTGGATTGAACTGCTCCTGGCATCCACATTCACCCATTGCATTCATTATTCTTATTTCCTTTCCCAGCCGGGACAAAGATTGTATGGCATTCTTGCAGGGTTAAATCGCCACTTCTGCCATCATTATGGCTTCCGGACCGGACAAGAAATCATCCTCCATACCGGCCAGGATGCCTGTCCTTCCTCCATGGCACTTACACATGGTAAACATTTTTAAGAATCTGTACAAATTATGGAATGTTTAACTTTTTTATTTAGGGTTTAATCAATTTGAGGAAATATAGTAAAAGTCATAAAGTTTCAAACATAAAATTAGGGTACTTTTACTGATTTGAAAAAAAAATTGGTCAAATTTGCCCCAATTTAAAGTAATTAAATTTTATCTCCTATTCATTTTCTTTTTGTCTTTTCAGCCTGCCACAGTTCATCTCAGCAGAAAAAATACACTCTAAGAACAATTTAATGGTGCCTGTCCAAATAAACTCATTTATGAATTTGATCACATTAATTGGCTCTGGTGCCACTGATTTTTTTAAGTTCAAGCCTCCTCCATCAATGACAAATTCCCAAAATTCCACCAAGAGTTAAGCTACATATCTTTTCAATTGATGAATGTCCAATGAGTTTAAGAAGCACTTGAAGACTTTCCCTTTTTTGTGAATACCTTCCTAATTGCTGATGGTCTTGATGTGAGGTTCTTTTGTAGCTAAGATAAGGCTAACTAAGCTTGAGCTTTAATTGGTTAAATGGCTGTTTATCTAAAACATTTAGAGCACTTTTCACTTGTTTTGGTCAATTCTTGTAACCTAGTCTTGTAGCACTTGTTTCAAAACATTCCTCTAACTGATGTTAACTCCATTATGTGAGTTGCTTTGAACAAAAATGTCTGCTAAATGAATATGTGCAATGTAAATAAAATGTAATGGCTTACTTGAATTCATCATATCTGTAACTTCATCCCCAGACATTGTAAAGAGATCATATGTCATGTCACCATTCAAACACCTGAGCCAAAGATCATTTCCCAGCTTATAACTGCATTTACCTTCAATTAATTTGTCCAATAATAGCCTCTTATTCAGATGAAACATTGTTATGAGAATGAAAACAATTTGTTGACATTTTCAGGAAATAGAAATGTTAGAAACTATCCATACGTCAACTCAAAGAATGTGCCATATATTTATTACATGGAGCATCTTTACCTGAAAAGGAAATTTATGCACGTTCTAAACGTGACTATGGATGAATACAAAAAAACAGGAGTTGGCCAGTGGTTTTATCAACCCATCTAATAATCAAATCAACAAGAAGAAATGGCCTGCTGCTATCTTGTTTCGATTACCAAGAAATTAATAAAGTTAACGTGTAAAAATGACTACCCACTCCCGATAATCTCATCATTGTTAAGTGACCAGGTCAGCAGTGTTTACTGAAGATGATTTGTGCAAAAAATACAGTTCAATCTGATTAACATTTGTAATGGAGATAAATTAGAAAACTACTTTTAACACCTCCACTGGGCGTTACAAATACCTTGTAATGTCCTACGACTTGTGGTATTTAAATCCCTTGATAACAACATCAATCAATCAATCAACATCAATTTGGTGGTTTAAATACTTTTATGTATGAATGAAATGCTTATCATATCTTCTATATGGAAAAACATGTTTGAAATGTATACAAGCTTCTTTCCCATGTATGAAAAATTTATTTGGTCACCAAAACCGAGAAGTGGGAATTCCACAAGTACTCCATTTTTCTTGTTTACTCATTCAAGGTAATATACGGTTAATGATACAGTTAAGGAAATTCAAGAGTGGAAACTATCCACATCCATTAAACATGTCCAACATATGATTTGTTTTGGCAACTCGCAATCGCAATGCGTTCTCCAGTGGACACTACTGCTATGCAAGCAGTGTACTGTTTATACTTGCACGCGTACTTTACTTAAATCTGGAAGAATCCACCAGGTGGCAGTGCGAGATATCTTTACGGTGAGAAAACGTTCAGCTTCGCTGTGTTGTGAATTGCCTGAGATATCCATTAAATTCCGAGGACACCTTGCCACAATATCTCTGAAAAGGATGTTTAATGATTACATCCATCAATCCAGGGATGTGCCCATTCCAGCAAGCATCTGTCGCGAGAAAGAAACAAAATCCATGGATGGGACATCAGCTCATCACAAGGTGAACACAACCATACTCAAACACTAGCGTCATTTTGGATCACCAAATACCCAAAACTTAATGTCTTTGGAAGGAAACCAGGGCACACTGTGTAAACCCACCAGGAAAACGTGCAAACTCCAAGTAGGGCACACCAGGGACGTAACTCCATGTGAGGTAGCAGCGCTACCACTCCGCCACCATGTCACCACAGCACGTGTAATTATAATCAGTATTCATTATTTAAATAAAGCTAATGATTTATCTGTAACATGTAACATACATACTTTAATGCATTCCATCATGAAAGTGATATCAAGTATAAATCTAAGGATTCTAAATGGGCAGAGAGCTGGAATATCATAAATGTAATGTGTTTTGTGTGTGGCAATTGCTGCTGTCAGTTCAGGAGGAAGCCCCAGAAGCATGTAGCGATTACAATTGGGTCAGTTTTAAGATGACGTTTACGACAGTCTACTTTAATGAAAAAGTAAACTACGACATTAAAGTGGACAGTTCGAGATTAAAAGCTGAAATTTCCACTTTAATCACAAAACAGACCTTTTCACCATGCCCTTAATTTTTTTTCTGTATGGCTCAAATATACTGCCTACATTCTGATGCTGTTGTGAAGGTGCAAGGCACAGAAGATGGTATGTGAGACTTTTAAAATGTATCGTGTCATTATGTTGGGGAATAAGCAAAGCTTGAATATAAAAGCACCACGAATGCATTTGTAGGTTGGCATTTTGCTTTACCACATCAAACCATTCATCAAACATTGAAGCACGCACATCGATCCTGGAGGATCCACATAGCAGCTTTCTGCCATGTGTAGATAGTAAACAGAGACTCTGACATCACATTCCGACTTTTATCACACTGCTGGTATTGCAACTCACGCACACGTTGCGTTAATTTCTGAGGATGTGCTCATGGGACGCGTCAAATGAACGCTGGGAACACGTGGCAGCCATGATGCAGGCGCATACGCATTCTGAGTGTGAAGTATAAACGAGCCCTTATATGACAACTGTTTAAACTTTTAGTTCAACAGTTTCTCCAGTCAAGCATATCACAACTCATTTTTATTTTTCTAAAAATCAAAACACAGAGGTTAACTATAAATTAGCAGAGATATTAGAATAATACAGAATATGATTTATCCCAATAGTTTCAATTAAACACTGTTGCCTGTTGATTTTTATTTATATGTTGTAAAATTTGGGTATCCAACTCCGGTCCTGGTGGGACGCAGGTTTTTATTCTGACCCTTTTCCTAATCACTGACCAGTTTTCACTGCTAATTAACTCCTTTCCCTTCATTTTAATAGCCCTGTTTTTAAGGATTCAGTCCTCTGAATTGATTCGTTTCTTCATCAAATGGCAGCCAAACAGAAATGAGACATGAAATGAGCCAACAGATGACCAGCTAA
The DNA here is from genome assembly GCF_016835505.1 of Polypterus senegalus. Classification (NCBI taxonomy): domain Eukaryota; kingdom Metazoa; phylum Chordata; class Cladistia; order Polypteriformes; family Polypteridae; genus Polypterus; species Polypterus senegalus. The sequence continues at coordinate 47,711,249 of NC_053154.1, forward strand.
ATCGGGGCTTCAAACTCCAACCAATTTTGTTTTGTGTCTCATTATTGTTTGGCTGCTAATTAAGGAAGAAGGAACAACTAAGTGGTCTGGTCACTAATTAGGAAGATAATTAGAATGAAAACCTGCAGCCACTGCGCCACACCAGGAGCAGGGTTGGACACCCCTGTTGTAAAAGAAGACAAAGGAGAGGTAAGAAGAATTTGACTTATCGATAGGAAAATAATATTTATTGCAGAGTTTAGAGAGGAAAAATCACTTTTGGCTGTTTTTTATTATTGCACTTTCAAGAAATCGTGTAAACTCCTCTCTACATTTGTCTAAAAATAAAAATCAAAGAATGTTGATATAACCCATGCAGACCTATAATATATATGATATGCTGTTGGCTGACACACTAAATCTATAGACACCTTAAAATTCTGAAGGTAAAATTTTGATTAATATAAAAAGTATAGTCCTAAAATTATAAAATTAGTGATCATCACAAAAGTCCTATTTATTTGGTGCTTTGTCATTGTATATATAATAAAGACATAATTTTATTTGTTTGATTTGGACAACAATTGCTGTATTTAATTGATTTCACCATTACATTACACATACAGGCTTACTTCTACAATATGAAATAAAACAATGATAGAATACAAAAGTCTTGTGAAAGAAGCCATTGTGGTACATCTATGGCTCTAGAATCGCTTTGGTGCTTCACCACAATAGTGAGACCACAGGATCATTTCTTATTGTTTAAGATATATATTTTTGTGTCTTTTATGTCAAAGAATATGACATGCTGTCCAATATGGGTACCCAATTCAACAAAGTAAGAAAGAAACTGTTACAACAATTCAACAGGTTACTAGCAAATTATGATTTTTGCCTTGCACCCTCCACCACCATAACCTGTCATCTGTGAGGTATGAGTGAAAGCTTTAGATTCGTGAAAAAATTCAATCTCAGGTTTTTGACAGATCTCAATGTATTAGGGTCCCCTGATACTGAAAATATTGATATCTCGATGATGAGTGTGTGTGTGTGTGTGTCTGTGTCTGCATGTTGCAGTTTGTTGAGGATGGTCTAGAGCTAAAACAGTTGGACAGAAAAATATCACACTCAAAACTTAAAGCTTAATGGGATGACAAATGTGCTGATTATTTTTTGAGCCAAATCGTGCAAGAGAAAGAGGCACTGTAGAGGAACCCTCAAATACCACAATTCTGAAATTAATTTTCAATTTTTCTCTTCAATTGCTTTCAAAATCACCTATTTAATGATCAGAAAAATCGGCTTCAGAGCAGAAAATAATTACTGAAATGTTATAGAAGAGTTCAGGTGACTTGGTTCCTAGGGCGCAAAGCCTACTGATGCTCACATTCAAATTTTTTAACACTACATTTTGTAATCTATATATATATAAAAGTCAATGTGTGTATGTATGTTCCAGCACCACATCCGAATGGCTGGAGTGATTTTCATGAAACTTGGTACACATGTTCCTCATTGGTCAACTAAAAATACTGTAGGGTGAAATCAGCCATAACCCACCCCCTTCTGGGTAGGGTGGGGTGTGATCTTGCAGTCTTGTATGCATGTAATCATCCAGTTGACACTTGGAATGACCACCAGAGGGCAAACTGGAGGCGACTTCCAGCATTCTTTATGTTTGAGCACCACCACTGCCCCTGTTGCTTTTGAAATTAAATAGAGTTCTACGCATAGAAGTGTGTGTGTCTGTTCGGCGCGGATGAACAGCAGAGTCGGTGTGAGGGCTCCAGCTCAGAGGATACGCAGGCGAGGCCAGTGCACTGGCAAAAGGAAACCACCTAAGAATGACAGTCGCTTAGCTGCTAATGCACAAACGATGTGAGCACTTTGGCAGCATGAATCCTTCTAGCAGAGAGATGCCCAGAGTAATTCTGACGATTTAAATACTTTCTAGGATCCTGTGCTTTTAACAGCACAGGCTTACACAGTTAGTATATACCAGGCGACTGCCAGTATTCTTTATTTTTGAGTTGGCCAGTTCCGAGCATCAGCTAGATGATAACATGCATACAAGACCGCAAGACAAGGACATTAGTGAGTCTTTGTTTCTTAATTTATTTTTATTTTTAACATTGTGTTTTTTTAATTATGTTTTTCTCAAGCAATTAAAAAAAACATGAGGGCGAACTGGAGGTGACTGCCAGCATTCTTTATGTTTGAGCACCACCGCGCCCCTGTTGCTTTTCAAATTAAATACAGTTGGCTGGTTCCGAGTGTCAACTGGATGATAACATACATACAACACCGCAAGACAAGCATATTAGTGAGTCTTTATCCATCCATCCATTATCCAACCCGCTATATCCTAACTACAGGGTCATGGGGCTCTGCTGGAGCCAATCCCAGCCAACACAGGGCACAAGGCAGGAAACAAACCCTGGGCAGGGCGCCAGCCCACCACAGAAAACCCACGCAGACATGGGGATAACATGTATACGCCACGCAGGGAGGAACCGGGAAGCGAACCCAGGTTTATTGTTTGTTAATTTATTTTTATTTTTAAAGTTGTGTTTTTTTTAATTATAATCAAACAATTTAAAACAAAACTTTATTTTCCTCCTGGGCAACGCTGGGTATTTCAGCTAGTATATTAAATAAGTGAATTTTGATGACAAGTGGCATCTGTTTTCAATAAGTTACTTTTACAACTATTATACATGTTTTTTCTTGAAAACTGCTGCCTAACTGAAAAAACTCGACTAGTACTTAGGTGAATTCAACAGATGTCACTCGTGCAACCTTCAGGGTTTATCTCAATGACAAAGTACAAATGGGGGAAGACTAAATTTGCTACCCAGACACTAACCACATATTAAATTCTTTATCTAAAATGGAGGAAAAGCCACTGGAATACACCTGATGTCACATTTGCCCAAACAAAACAGACTCCGCCCCTTCTTGTTTGGCATTTAAGCCAACATCCCCTGGAAAGTTAGCATTTGGTGTCAAACCAGCTTCCAGTAAGAACAGAGCTCCTAAATGAGAGATGTGTTTCCTTCTTTGTACTCGTTGCATTTCGCCAATTTGAATTATTTTTATTTTATTCAGTCCATTAAGTGGGGTATTCCTAGAGACCCCAACACTTTATCCTCTTTTTTTAGTTTTTTTAACACAATCCTGCCAATTTCAGTTGATGTGTTCACATCTCGGGGCGGCATGGTGGCGCAGTGGTAACGCTGCTGCCTCGCAGTTAGGTAAACTTGGGTTCGCTTCCCGGGTCCTCCCTGCGTGGAGTTTGTATGTTCTCCCCATGTCTGCATGGGTTTCCTCCCACAATCCAAAGACATGCAGGTTAGGTGGATTGGTGATTCTAAATTGTGCTTGGTGTTTGGGTGTGTCCTGCGGTGAGTTGGCACCCTGCCCAGGATTGGTTCCTGCCTTGTGCCCTGTGTTGGCTGGGATTGGCTCCAGCAGACCCCCGTGACCCTGTATTCGGATTCAGCGGGTTAGAAAATGGATGTTCACATCTCTTCACAAATTAATCATTAAGGTAATATCAAGGGCCTCTAAATAACAAGGTAAGAATTTGTGCAGTCATATTACAGTAATATGTTTATTGATCTGACTCAATACCATGCAGGGATTGCATATTGTAATATTATTATCATAGAGTGAAAGCACATCAGATCTGCTGAAATTACAGCAAAACAAACACTCATTATAGGATTGACATATAATTTCCAGCAGAGGCCTCACTGAATATGTCTTCTTAACGTTACTTTAAGGTTATTTTGGACTTTTGGACTGTTTAGCTTGTTCCTAATTTATTTAGATTATTTTCTTATGTTCTGGGTGTTCCACCAATGACATCAGTTTTGTTGTTGAATTGGCTGTCAGACAGGAAGCCGCTGTTGGGATATGAGAATGCATTTATTGTTGTTGTCTTTTTATATGGGGGAGATGCTGTTTCTGTTTTTCATCTTAATTGTAAACAAGTAAAGACTTGTTGGAAAATTAAAATCTTACTAAAACTCATTGCATTTTTGTACCTTGAGCTTTGCTTACAATGATGACTTGCCTTGCCTACTGTATGTACTTTAGATCTCAGATTTAAGTCTACTACAATTCTTGCTAAAACCAGAAAAAGGAGTTTGCTCTTTATCATACTGAAACATGGAGAACTGAGTAGTCCATCAGATTAATAGACAGTATAATCAGCAAGGAAATATAATGGAAAAGAAGCATGCAATTGTATTGAGACCTAAAACAAAAGAACAAAAATGAAAAAAATAATAACCAAAAGAAACAAGTATGCAGAGTGGAAATATACATTTCTAACAGAAAAATAATAAGAACATCTAAAATGCACATCCCCTTGCGAAACTTTTACTACTCAAAGGTTGATCATCTCATTTAGGTTTCATTTAAGAATCAACTTTGTCTTAGATGTTGCTCCTAAAATTCTTCAGAGGAAGCAGCTTTAGACAAACATGAGACATGCAATACAACTCATGTCAGGTAAAAGGAGTCAAAATTAAGAACTGCTTTGAAAAGCATGATACATTTTGTGAGATCTCTTTCTACACTTGTTTTAATCTCAGATTTTTTACTTATTATTTCACTGATGCCTTTAACCGAGGTGACGTGTAACATTTGATTTACAATCAGTTTCACTTCTTTTGTTTTTACAATCGACCACAGGCAGATGAAGTGATATTCTCATGGTCACACAGTGTCAGAAGCAGGATTGAAACCTCAGGATTTGATTGGCTCCAGCAGACCCCCGTGACCCTGTATTCGGATTCAGCGGGTTAGAAAATGGATGGATGGATGGATTTGAAATCCAAAGCCATATTCCACTATGCCGTATTGCCTGCCTTTTCTTCTAGAATGAACATGATCTCATTGGAGCACATTAATATACTGTAAATTAGAGCAACTAATAGTATTACCCAGAAGCAAGGACTACAGCTTTGTAACCACAGTAAGTTGTTTTATTACCACAAACAACTGTCCGTACATTTCACCAGCTATTATTGAGCATACAATGCAAATACTTTCAAATTGCAAAAAGAATGTCAAGATGCTACTTGGGAAATATAAGCCCATTGTGTGACTTTGCTGAGATCTCTGCTGAAACTCAACAGGAGACACTTGTGAGGATACTTTTTTCTCAGGAGAACAGTCTAAGAAGCAGGAGACAAAAGAAACATCTCCATTTTACGTCTTTCTGATTTCATTGTTGTCTAGGAAAAACCTAAAACATATTAAGGAAATTTCTTTTTTGATTCTTCATTCCTATAGGTCCTAAAGAAATTGACATAATCACAAAAAACACTACAGGAGCTACATTAAAGAGACTGTACAAACAAATTAAGAATGTCAATGAAAAACCTGAATAAACTAAATAATAAAGATATTAGGTCAAGTGTATATAGAAACTCAAAATAAATATGAGAAAGCCAGAGAGTTCAGAGTACATACAAGCCAGTGCATGAGAGGCAGCAAGGACACATGCAAGTGGTGGACACATTTGTGGACAACCAGGGCCAGGGATTTAAATAAAGAGGCCAGTCTAATAAAGCAGGCAAATGTATTGAACAAAAATATAAAGCAATATAAAGTCTTTAAGAGATTTTGTGAGAGCAAACATCAAGAGAAAATGGAATGTTTAAATTGCATAGGATATAGAAAAAAAAACTGAGAAGTGAGAATATACTGCATTAACTATGAAATAATAATAATATGTCTCTCTCTCTCTTTCATCTTCATATTTCAATACCTGAAATCTCTGCTTCCAGTTTGAACAAGAACTTTTAGACGCTTATCATGTAAGGTAAAAGGTTGTACTGAGTGAACTGTTTAAGAGTGTTATAGAGTGTAATGGCTCCTTGTTGAAATGACCCAGCATATAGATAGATAGATAGATAGATAGATAGATAGATAGATAGATAGATAGATAGATAGATAGATAGATAGATACTTTATTAATCCCAAGGGGAAATTCACATTATATTCTGTATATATTACAATGTACTGCGGTGGGTTGGCACCCTGCCCAGGATTGGTTCCTGCCTTGTGCCCTGTGTTGGCTGGGATTGGCTCCAGCAGACCCCCGTGACCCTGTGTTCGGATTCAGCGGGTTAGACAATGGATGGATGGATTACAATGTAAAATATCTGACCAATTAGTACATCGAACTCCTTTGTTTAGTTAAAAGCCAAGTTGTCCCAATATTTCCTGCAAACATCGGTCTTTGCCTCAACCAAATGATACTTAGACATGGTTCAAGCAAACTATTCATCTTTATTCTATGTCGACATATCCTAAAACAAATATAAAATGAATTGGAGGCAATCCATGCATTGTAAAACACTTAAAAAGTAACTGGACGGAACTTGTAATTGAAAATACAGCAACAGCATCCATTAGTACGTGAAACAGATGAATCCACTGAGATACCACAGTTTAAGGTTATAATACCAGTAAAAAGATTTTTATCAAAACTTACCAAATGTAAAAAAGTAACTTGAAGTAATTAATTTCAGTGCATTGCTCCATTTCAGTGCAATGCACCCAATGCATTACCTAAGAAGTGTCACATCTTGCCACATCATTTTCAAGAAATTATATAGAAATATGGCATTAAAATTTATTTAACTTATTTAGGAACACTGATGTATGGTGTTAAGATATCTTACAAATAAAATTGCCAGCATTAGTTTTGGCCTGTTATTACAGTGTGCTTTGGCCTAGTTATCATTAATGACCTGCCTGACTGCAGTGTAACTTGACGTTTTGTACAAACTGCATCACTCAAATTGTGCTATAGCTTCTGTAAGCACCAAGTCAGTACTGAAGATAGTTTGGTTTTGATGTCTAATTTATGCTGATTTATTTGGTGAAGGGTTGACACATTGGTGCAGTGAGTATAGTGCTGTTAAACTATGCTGGGTTTTGATCTTAAACCCCACCCATTATAAGTGCTGGTTTTCTTCCAGGAGTTCCAGTTTTCCTCCCACAAATCTGTGCCGGTTAGATTAACTGGTGATACCTATACAGGTATTACCTATTCAGTATACTGAATTTGGGACTTTCATTAGTTGTCAGTTATAATCATCAAAATTAAAAGAAATAAACATTTGAAATACATCAGTCTGTGTGTAATGAATGAATCTAATATACAAGTTTCACTTTTTGAATCGAATTACTGAAATAAATCAACTTTATCATGATATTCTAATTTTATGACTGGCACCTGTATATGTAATGTGGTAGTAATCAAGCCTTGACACAATAAAGAGGTTTGGGGCAGCCTTTCATATAATTGAGAATTGGCTGCTGATGTAAGAAATAAGTTTAATGAAATGGTCTTTACAGACAAGAGTCCCCAACAGAACTGAATAGGTTAGGAAACATAGCAGATATATAGTTGAAAAACAGGAAGAGGAGGGATCTTGGGACCGGAACTAGAAATTAAGTCATCAGGCTGTGACTTCTTGGAATGTGGCAATTACATCATTAGGAGGTGAGATCTTCTAATGCTCTGGAAGTGGTGTCTTCTGGGGCAGAACTGGAAGTGATGTCTTCTGGGGTGGAGCCGGAAGTGATGTATTCTGGGTCGGAACTGGAAGTGACGTTATGGGAACCAGGCGGAACTTCCTGCATTTGGCCTGCATGGAGATAAAAGAAAGGATTAGTGCATTCTGCCAGCCCCAGGTCTGACTGGGAATTACCTTCTGTTGCACCCTATAGCTGCCTCCCATGCGCACACGTGTGACAGTGAGCAAGAGAGTGGACCCCCAATGGACTGCCTCTAAATCTAGTGGTGATTTAAATATTATAGGCCAGTGTTGCCTAGATAGGATCTAGTAAACCTCTGAATTGGATCAATAAGGGTTGAGATGAAATTTAATGTATTTTTTGTGTTATTTGCTTCTTGTCCTACAAATACATACATTTCTTGATTTTATATGTTTATGTCTTATGTCTGATATGTGCATACACACTAATTATTATTTTTTTTCTTTTTATAATTTCAAGTCACTATGTTGAGGCCCATCTTCTCTACCACACAACGTACGCGTTTGTGAGTATCCCAGTATGTCCCTGGAGCCTCTGCTGAAGGGCAAACCTGAAGCAGGAGAAAAACTACCATTGGTCAGGAGTTCTTTGTCTAGACCCACAGATACATGTACAGGTAAGTCTGACTATATCTAGCCCATGACTTTCATGCTTCTGTATACAAATCAGCTCCTTCCCTGACCAGTAACCAGTTTCCATTTCAATACATAGTCAATATTTGTATAAGTCATACTCATTGCAACACAGAATGTGCACCAAACTCCCTCAATTTGACTAATGGATGATAAAGACTAGTGCCTGAAGAAGGTGTGTAAGTGGCCATATTGGTCATCTTGTCAGCAGGAGCTTACTGGTGAATATCACTCTTTCAGTAGGCCTGACTCAAGAGGATGATCTTGGTCTTGTTGAGTCTGGCCTTTTTTTGTTTTATTTAATTGTCACAATTGTCAATTTGGATCCCTTCCTATGGATGCCCCTAGTATGAAGTATCCAATAGGCAGCTAAAGGCTCCATACAGGATAGTTGAAAAGATCTCAGTGGCAAGCAAGCCCCACAAGTATGACAGGAAGGAACATTTCAATGTGCAGTATGTAAAACTAAAAGAAATTGACCCTGTAGTTAGGATATAGTGGGTTGGATAATGGATGGATGGATGTTCTCAAGTACCATTGACCTATATATGCAGTAATAAAGATGAGGTAATCACAGAAGCCTAACAACATTTCCTTTTTGTCTGAAAAAGTGCAATATTAACAAATGTTAGTAGACTAAACGAATTCCTTCATTACAAAACTATTTGTTTTTATCATAGCTGTAACAGAAGCCTAGCTGTTAAAAATGAATGAAATGATTCTTAATATTACAATTTCCTTAGTAGCTTAGTTTTATAATTTGCAAATGTTAGAAATTATGTGTCATTCAAACGTAATGAAGAATTTATAAAGAAAGCTGTATAGTGTTCAAAAAGTCATTTGATTTACATTAGCTCTTACATGACATTTTCATTGCAGTTCTACAATAAAACGCTGTACTAAGGAATCCTATTATAGACCATGATATAATCATCTATTATGTTGCATGAGTAATTTCTTCTTTTGTTCAACAAATGCCACACTGAATATGAAATACAATTGTGTTAGTTTTGATGATGTCGGGGCAACAGGATGTGCTGGGCAGTACTGTGCTGAGGTCCGCTGTATTTCAGTCCAACACCCAACAATAGTCTTCACTTTTTAAAATACATTTGTGTGATTTTTAACAACATGCTCTCTATTGTGTTTTATTGAAAATGCTATCATTCACTGCATTCCAAATACTTTTCTATTTATTTGTGTAAAAAAATTATCCTATTGTCCATACAGTAAATGTTAAGAGATTTTCTGCATAGTGATATTCTTCAGTGCAATCTGTCTGTCCATCCAGGTATGCATATTCCTTTTGCTTAGTAAGTTCTGGATCATGGAAAGTCAGAGCTTATCCCAGTAGGAATTACTTCAACCCTGAATAGCTTACTAGTCCATCATAAGGATCACACAGAAACATCAGTGCAACGGAAAGCATTGTTCCCAGATATAATTCTGGATAAATTCTACACAGAATACACCCTAAGCCAGAATCAAACTGAAGTTCAAGCATTCTGAGGTAAGAGAAATACCTGATGTATTACTTTGACTCGCTATGCTATCACTCTATCTCTATGAATAAGGACAAAGTGATATATATGGCGATATAGCAAATACAACAACTATCTGGAATCACATGCATTATTTTTCTATATAGTTCTTCTTTTGTGCAAGATTGATTCAATGTTACACAAACCTTTGCACTGAACATATTCAAGAACAAAAATGGCATTACCAATTGCTGAGCCACATTAGCTTTGTTTCATACATTGATTTTTTCTTCTTCTTCTTTTGGCTACTTCCATTTAGGGTTCACCACAGCGGATCATTAATCTCTTTCTATTTTTGCCTTTAACATCATTTTCTGACACATCAATTGTGTTCATGTCCTTCCTCACCAGATCCATAAATCTCCTATATGGCCTTCATCTTTTCCTTTGGCCTGGAAGTTCCATTCAAAACATTCCCCTCATCTCTCCTCTGCATGAAACCATCTCAGTCCAGCTTCTTTCACTTGATCACTAAAATAGCATACCTGTATTGTCCCTCTAATATACTCATTCCTAATTCTATCTACCCTCAATACTCTGAGTAAAAATCATAGCCTCAAGTGTAAGGGAAATGTTATCAATTGATTGCTGTTCACGTTCTTTTTTTATCCATTTGTATTTTTCAGGGTCATGATGGTGACACTTTGGGTTAGACATACCAGGTAACTGTATCCTTACTAAAACTTTCCTGGTGCATTTGGGATATTTCCTGGCACTCATTAGACACTGAAGAGATATATTCTTCCGTTAGTGGGCTCTGCCATTGTGAGAAATCAACAAGACATTTTTCCTGAGACACCTCAATTGGCTACCATCCATCCTGAGAAGGAGCAATTCTACTCCAAATACCTCCTGTATAGAAAACCTTTTCACTTTGTCATGAAGAGTGGTCTCAACAACCAATCCTAAACCAGAAGCAAATTTAGACTGCTATTACCTGCAATTTCATTCATTCAGTCAATACTCTAAGCGTTTGTCCATATGAATAGGCATGGAGGTTTAGACTGAATAGTAAAAGAAACGTTTCATTTGAAAACTTGCTGTAGTTCCCACTTTATTGCGACATTCTAGTACAATTCTTGCAGAACAGCCATGACCATTTCACTAAGAGAGGAATGATCAAGACAGATGTGACATTTGAGAAGCAGAGGTAAAGGATGAGCTGAAAGAAGTAGTCAAACTAAAGCAGTGGTTGAAATACTAATGATGACAGACTGAAAAACTTCTTTAAAAGGTAAAATTAAACTCAACGTCAGATAGACAGGCCAAACGTTGAAATCATTTCTCAAAGTACTTTCTCTCTGTCTTGACTCAAGTTCTACATGGTGGTTTCTTTATGACCTAAATTACAGTAAAATAAAAGAAACAAGCTTTGCAAAAATGCCTTTTGTAGCCAGCAACTGTTTTCTATCACTCTTAGTTCTTGCTGTTAAGCACATGAGGGAGCCATTTCCCTACTCTCAATCAGTTAGGTTTGTTATTATGTCTTAACTATGAATGTCCTTGCCCGCCACCTCACCACTAGGAGGAGCAATGGTTCTGTAGATGATCACAAAATGGTGTATTCTGCTTCTTTGCTGAAAATTACAAATTAGTTCACTTTGTAAATTTGAGAAAATGCATGTTTATAATTTTCAGTTTATTCTCTTCATCCTAAATTACAGTTTTAGAAGACTTTCATTTATAATCAATCCAAACTTCTAACCTGCTTATTCATTTTTAGAGTTGTGGGGAGATGGATTTCAGCATTAAATTCATGACAAGAATTTAACATGGATGCCCTTATTACCTTGAAATTAAGAGATGTTATTTAATCTAATCTGTAATATTTAGGGGTTGTAATATTAAGTATTAAGTGAAAACCAATGCAATGCATTGTTTTATGACCACCCAGCAAAATATATCAATAGATTACAATATGTTCAGAATTCTGCCGCTCGTCTACTTACACACAATAAAAAACTGCTCACATCACTCCCGTCCTCAATGATATGCTTTGGTTACCAGTCTTTTCAAGAATAAAATATAAAATTATTCTTCTCATCTTTAAAGTCCTTCATTGTTTATCCCCTCATTATCTGTCTGAGCTGCTGCTTCTTTAAACTCCTGCCCGTGCATTAAGATCATGGATTCTAACTTACTGATTGTACCTAAAAACAGGATAGTAACTAAGGGTGGCAGAGCATTCGGTGTGATAGCCCCTAAAATCTGGAATCCTCTTCTTGTCAGCCTTAGCAAGGAAAAATCTATTAATTTCAAACTCCTGTTAAAAACACAACCCTTCCATGAGTATTATTAATTTTCTTGTATGTAATTTCTTTTGTCTTGTTAATGTGTTTATTGAATTGTAAAGTGTCCTTGAGTGTATGAAAAGTGCTACATATATAAAACTTATTATTATTATTATTATTATTATTATTATTAATTAAATCATGAGAGCCTTCAGACTCCACATGTGACTGGGCTGGGATAGTGGATCTGCAGTAAAGAACAAGTCTCAACACCTGAACTGAACCAGTGGTCACCAATAAGGCAAACAAAACATTCTGTTACTTAGGACTGTCCTCATCTGGTCATTCATCTAATTCTGAATGACACTAGCTATGGTTCTAAATAACACAAGTATAACACCTCAGTTTCTGTTGTCTCTAGTTAATTAGGGGAATAACTTATTGCCCATTGTTGTTATTTTTTATGAATTTATTTTTTACCATTGATCTAATAGTCACAGTGGCGCAGTGGTAGCACTGCTGCCTCACAGTAAGGAGACCCAGGTTCGCTTCCTGGGTCCTCCCTGCGTGGAGTTTGCATGTTCTCCCCGTGTCTGCGTGGGTTTCCTCCGGGTACTCCGGTTTCCTCCCACGGTCCAAAGACATGCTGGTTAGGTGCATTGGTGATCCTAAATTGTCCCTAGTGTGTGATTGGTGTTTGGGTCTGTGTGTGTGTGACCTGCGGTGGTCTGGCGCCCTGCTCAGGGTTTGTTTCCTGCCTTGCGCCCTGTGTTGGCTGGGATTGGCTTCACCGGACCCCCGTGACCCTGTAGTTAGGATATAGCGGGTTGGATAATGGATGAATGATCTAATATCTGTTGTGTGTGATAGAAAAGTCACAACTCACAGATTTGTCAATTTATTGAGAATGTTTATTATTTTATCCTTTATATTGCCAATAATTTAGGATGCTCAGTTATATCAAATGGTATCTTTTTTATTTTATTCAGGTTCATTCATCAATACTGCATATTTATTTTGAACTATAATTTATTGTTTAACATATCACCAGCTTTTAAGATATTGTCACTTAATTTAGGCACATTCTCATTTATGATTTCCTGAATGTTTACAAAACAGAAAAATGTCTGAAAGGAAATTTAGCAATTAAGTAAACAAAATCAATATATTCTTAAAAATCAGTGAATAGTTTTTACTAAATTAACTAATTTATAATTTTAAGAAACTTTCGATAAAAATGCATTTTTATAATTCAAACATCTAAAATAGAAGACACAATTCAAAAAATATAATACAATCAAAGTAAATGTAAGGTTTGTTTTTCCTTTTATACATTCTAATTCAAGACAGTTTACAGAATGAGCGATTCACACATTACACTAACACACTTTAAATATGTGTGGCATGGTAGCACAGTATTTAGAGTTGATGTTGCATAAATCCTGAATCCTAAGTGTGAATCTGACTCCCAGCCGTTGTTCATGCACAGGTTACATGTTCTGCCCGTGTCTGTGAATTTTTCTTCTGGTACTTCAGTTTTCCTCCTACATCCCAAAGATATATGTAATAAGTTAACTGGTGACTCTAAACTGGACAATGTGGGTGTTTATGAAGGTCAGCTCTGCAATGAGCTGGTGTCCTGTTCAGGATTCCTTTCTGCCTTATGGTCGATCCTGTTGGAAATGGTCTTATCCTATGTACTTTATTGTCAATCAATCAAGTCAATAAATAGAATTGTTTAGATTAGGAAGAGTTTTATGTTGTAGTTTCAATATCTTAGGTCAACATCACACTAGTGATTTTTTGTTTATCATAACGCTTTATTTACATAATCTTTGTGAGTTCTGAATACAAGTCATGTTGTGAGAAATTCCTAGAAATTCATTAATAGTTGCATGTGACTCACAAACACAAAATCAAGCAGATTTGATTTTGCCTTCAGTTGGTGTGATGGGCACTTGTCAGTATGAGAACTGACAACCAATGAGCACTCAGATGGAATTACAGTGCATACAATGTGACCACAATGGTGGTTTGGACTATGCTAACAGAACAGAGACATGTCTGACCAGTTTTTCTCAAGTTGGTAATACCGCAACAAAATAGAAAAAGTGAAAGATATAGGTCAGACTACCTGAAATTGGGAGACAGTTTGTGACTGTTGGAAAATATATTTTGTATTTTGAGAGCTATTGATCATTACAGGCACTTCTTTTTATGGGCTAATCATTCTAAAAGTTGGAAAAGGTTTACATTTTCATGACACCTTTATCTAAGGGAGCTTACAACATTTATGATACAGATGGTTACATTTTTTTGGGTTTTCCAATTGGAAGACAGGCAAGTCACATGACTTATTCATGGTCACTCAGTGTCACTAACAGGACTTGAACCCACAACCTCAGGGCTTGAAGTCCAAAGCCTTAACCACTACACCACACTGCATGCCTGATTTATAACTCTATGAAAAACTGTATATGATGTGACCACTTCCCTGACATACACAAACTCATTAAACAGATATTCCAACTCTAAGCCTCAGAAATTCCTTTATCTTTGGAAAAACCCCAAATAAATAACATTACATACAATACAGTCCATCTCCTTGGTATAATCAGAGTTTTGGGTCTGGTTAACTAATTGAACAAACAATGAGGGTCCTATCTTGTGGTGAGCGCCCTCTTCTACGCAGTGGTGTGCTGGGGAGGCAGCATAAAGAAGAAGGATGCCTCATGCCTGGACAAACTGTGGAGGAAGGCAGGCTCTATTGTAAGCATGGAGCTGGACAGTTTGACATCCATGGCAGAGCGACAGGCACTGAGCTGGCTCCTGTCAATCATGGAGGATCCACTGCATCCACTGAACAGTATCATCTCCAGACAGAGGAGCAGCTTCAGCGACAGACTGCTGTCACCGTCCTGCTCCACTGACAGACTGAGGAAATCGTTCCTCCCTCACACTATGCGACTCTTCAGTTCCACCCGGGGGGGTAAACGTTAACATTATACAAAGTTATTGTGTGTTATACCTTCATTGTTATCACTCTTTAATTTAATATTGTTCTTTATGTATGCTGCTGCTGGAGTATGTGAATTTCCCCTTCGGATTAATACAGTATCTATCTATCTATCTATCTATCTATCTATCTATCTATCTATCTATCTATCTATCTATCTATCTATCTATCTATCTATCTATCTATCTATCTATCTATCTATCTATCTATCTTTTCTTTCGGCTTTTCTTCTTCAGCTCCATGTGCACTTTGACATGGATCAGGACAGAGTTATTCTCCCTTGTGGCACTGAAATTGAACAGCAGGAACCTCGGGATGAGCTCATTTTAAATGGCACTGTGGAACTCAGTTGAGTGGAAGATGAGGTCCATATTCTTATAGTGGGCTATTTATACCAGACTACCTTCTGGACAATTTCTTAGATATCACTAGACATGCTTCTATTCCTTACCTGTAAAGGGAGAAGAGTGCACTCAGAGACATATGGACTTCCTCTCCATTTTGCTTAGGGATTCCCCCATGATCTTGGCATTTGCCTTCTGAGAAGGCAGAGCAAACTCTAGCCATGAAAACATAACTGTAAGCAAAATGTGCTTAATTGGTCACTGTAATTATGCATTCCCTCCATTGAGTTAGTGCCTTAATGTGGCTGAGCGGTTTGCGTGATCAATGATCCCCTGAACGATGCCATCGTGTTCTCCTGGTAGGGCCACCCATGGTAGCAAGGTCAGAGGTGAGGTCCTGACTAAGACTGACTAAGGGTCCATACAAAGTGGTGCAACAGGAAGTGAGGTAGTGTAATTGAGGATTGTGCACCCTCACTATCACTGATATCAAAAACTCCTTTGTGCAGGCTCTTTCTTCCATGTGTCAGAGATGGAAAAATGAATCATTTTCGGATCAGAGGACAGCCAACACTTGAATTATGCATATTATTTTTAGATCTCCTTTGCTATACTCAACATCTTTTGGTATTAATCTATAGCATACCTGTTTACATGTACCGGATATTATAAGTCTGAATAACCTTACTGAAATTTCAGCTTTTGCTAGTGTAAAGGCTGACATCAAAACAAATGGTGTAAGACCTCATTCCACATTTAATAAAAATCATATTGACAATGATCCTTAACTGAAAAGCAAGCTGATCATTTTTAGAAAAATATTTAAGAACAGAGTACCATCTGTAGCATAACTGTGAGATAGATAGATAGATAGATAGATAGATAGATAGATAGATAGATAGATAGATAGATAGATAGATAGATAGATAGATAGATAGATAGATAGATACATAGATAGATACATAGATAGATACATAGATAGATAGATAGGTTACATTAAAAACAAAGTGCTGCTTATTTGTTTCTGTAGTGACAGACATCTGAAAATGATGAACTGGAGACACAGACTTGGGACAAGAAAAAATCAAGTGATTGAGCGAAATTTGTTAAAACAGGAAAACTAGAAATCATAGTCTGAAGTGTTAATTAGAGCCCTTTAATTTTTAAACAAATTCCTTTATTTATCTAGTCTTTCATATACTTTTTTTTAAGTAAAGTACAGATGGAGTTTGAACTGCAACCCCTGGATATTAAATAGGTTGAATATGTCGTCATTAGATGCATGCACAGCAGTGCAATTGAACAAGAACTTGTTCTCTGAAATGCAAAATAAAGTATAACAGGAAGATAACAAGGAATCAACAAGCAAAAAATGAAAACAATTAATAATAAGTTTAATTAAAAAAGCCAACAAACTTATTCAACAGCAGCAAAATATATTAAACCTGACAGAGCCAGTCCACGACATTGCTCATTCATTTTCTAGACATTCCTTGATTGAATTGGGTTTCTCATTGAGGTTGTTGGTTATCTTTAAAGATGAAATTCTTTTTAAAGTTCAGCTTTCAGGCAGAGAAGCAAGCCACCCCACAGCATGATGCTGCCACCACCATACCTAAAATTAGGCTTGCTGTTCTTTGGGTGGTGACCTGCTGCAAAAGAATTTTTTTAGAATTAAGGGCAAAAAGTTTGACCTTGCTCTCAGCAAATCATAAAATATTTATCCCACATGATTCTGGGAGACAGAATTGATCTTCTTGTAAACTTTATATGGGATTGAATGTTCTTTTCCAATGAAATACCTTTCAAAATGCACAAAATGGTTATAGCATACAGGGAGAAGGCCATTAAGGCCAGAAAGTCCTGCAATTCCTTTAGGCTTAGTAGTACCGTAGCCTATCCAGAGTAGTTTCTTGTAGCACATTCATGAGTGTTCTTATTGCTGCACTGTGAACACCAGAACATTTTAATAAAATGGCTCATTTTATTCAGTGTAAATCAGAATCATTCCAGTTAGGATTATTTGAAGGACAATTACCTTTGACCTTGATTTGGAATATATAATATATTGCTTCATATTAAATGGCAAACATATGTTAAAAGCACAAAATTCAAAGGAATTGCTATTTTACCATTTACTGCATCAGCTGTGAATGTTTTTGTCCAGTACTCTAAATGCCATAATGAAAGTAAAATAACAGGAGAAAGTTCAGTGTATTAACTGTTCTTTAGATGGGTTATTTTCAGTTTATGTTGCACATACTGTATTTAGGACTTGCTATATTTGTAATTATTGTATAATGTGCTGGGCTTTTAAGTAGAAATCTTCTTTTTAAATTACGAGGGACATTCAGAGAAAAGCCAAGCAAAATGACACCTTTTATTGGCTAACTAAAAAGATTACAGTATGCAAGCTTGAGGCAACTCAGGCCCCTTCTTCAGGCAAGATGTAATCTGAAGAAGGGGCCTGAGTTGCCTCGAAAGCTTGCATACTGTAATCTTTTTAGTTAGTCAATAAAAGGTGTCATTTTGCTTGGCTTTTCACTACATTCTTAATGGCTAACACGGTACAACAACCTAGTACTACGAGGGACATTCACAAAGTTTTTGCACTTTTTCTTAACTCTGTTTATTAAGAACTTCAAAAACAAATTACATCTCTTTTCTAGTCTAGTCGTTTGTGATGCAATTTTCTCAGTGTCATACCAACTTTTTAATGCCCAATTACTATTCCTCCCACATTCACCATTTCCAACAAAAATATAGAAGTACGGAAACGTTTTGAACTTCCCTTGTAAAATTGAAATGAATCTCTACCTGAGAGGCTGCTGTATATACTTCAGATGGAAAATTATTGCTAGGACACCCTTGATGAACAATAAACCGAAATGCTGTTCAATTTGTTTTTTAAATAAATGTAACTAGTATAACTCATTTTTTTTACCCCCTAAATTCAGCTTATTGGTGTGCTGGAAATCTTTTACATATCACAATGTGGAATCAAATAAAATAGCTACAATGTACAGGGCACTGTGTGGAGTGCTAAAGTAAGAGGTATTATGCTCTTATGATGTCTCCTCTGTAATACGAAGTGTAGTTTTGACTTTCATGCAGAAGAATATCATACTGAGCTCCACTCCTTTCAGCTATAAACAGAAAGATCAGGCACATAATCTGAAGAATTTTAATCTATCTATCTATCTATCTATTGGCTAGTAGTGTAGCGTAATGGTTTCTGGAACGTTTTGTAGGAAATATTAGGCCTCTTTATATGAACTTAATGTTATTTGAATAATACAGTGCACCTAGATATTCTGCAGACAATGGGCATCAATTTATGGCCACACTCAAAGCTTTATCTATTTTCCAGCATGATTACGTGTCATGGAATAAACCACACACATCATCTCAAGCTGCTCCCACAAATGTGACAATCACTGCTTTTTTCATGACCTGCAAAGTCTCCAGATTTCAGTCCCATAGGGCACTTTTGAGAAGTGTGGAACCTGAAGGTTTTCAGCATGAATGACTGGCCCAGGGAGTGAGTAATGTTGTCAAGTTGGTATGGATGAACATCCGTAAGAAAGATAGATAGATAGATAGATAGATAGATAGATAGATAGATAGATAGATAGATAGATAGATAGATAGATAGATAGATAGATAGATAGATAGATATCACACTATGTTCTGATCACACACCAGAATGACTAAAAAGAAAGAAAAGAAAACTTCTCACTTGGCAGTCACAGTCACAATGAGACATTATACAGGTGTATTGCTGTTGGTATGAAGGACCCACAGTAGCATTTTCTGACACACTTTTGTTGAATGATTCATTGGCTTAAAGTCCTCAGTGTTAGTGTACCAGAGAGAGGTTGTGCAGCATCGTTCATAATGACACTCAGTTTTGTTTTAATTCTCTCCTTTGCTACTACTATCTCTGCGAGTTCAGAGTGCGTCCTGTAACTGATCCTGTCATTTTAAATAGTTTTTTGATTTGGTGGGCCTCTCTTGAAGTGATGTTACCAGCCCAGCACACCACATCATAGAAGATTGCACTGGCCATCACAGAGTTGTAGAAGATGTGAAGGGTATCACGTCTCACATTTAAGAATGCAGTCTCTTAAGGAAGAAGATCCTGCTCTGCCATTTCTTATATAGTTCTCTGTCTGGCCTGTCATTAATGTGGACATCTAAGTACCTATAGGAGTGGACCACCTCTACATTCACTTCCTGAATAGCGACCGGTCATGGAGACTATATGGTGTGGTGAAAGTTAATAACCAGTTGTTTGGTATTGCTGATGTTAACTTGCAGACAATTCTGTTTTTACCAAGAAACCAAGTTCTCCATGTGACACAGTATAGAACCATCTCATAAGTTCTGCAAGTGACTTGACCTTGTGTTACATTTTTAGTATAATGTGTACAGAGTGAAGAGTAAAGGAGGAAGGGCTGTTTCTTGTGATGCTCCAGTGTTGCTCACGTCTGTATCAGGAACCCAGTCCTTGAGCCTAAGAAACTGCAGTCTGGCCGACAGATAGTTCATTACCCAGGTCACTGTAGGCTTATCCACCAGCATGTCTCTGGGATGGCTGGAAGGTACTGAAACAAGATATGTAACATCTTGTTGAGGTCATGCTTTGTTAAATTCAGGCTATTTTGGAAGGAGAAAGGGTCCTGCCCAGAATTTTAAATACAATACAATACAATTTATTTTTCATATAGCCCAAAATCACGCAAGCAGTGCCGCAATGGGCTTTAACAAGCCCTGCCTCTTGACAGCTTCCCAGCCTTGACTCTCTAAGAAGACAAGAAAAACCTCCCAAAAAACCCTTGTAGGGAAAAAAATGAAAGAAACCTTGGGAAAGGCAGTTCAAAGAGAGACCCCTTTCCAGGTAGGCTGGGCGTGCAGTGGGTGTCAAAAAGAAGGGGGTCAATACAATACAATACAATACAATACACAGAACAGAACAAATCCTCAATACAGTTTAAAAATAAAAATTTTAGAAGTACGGAGCAGAATTTAACAGTAGATGATATCACATAATATGATTTAGATTTGTTTAGAGTCCTGGAGACCTCATCCATCAAGCTGCCTCCCCTATTTGGCCATTCTACAGCTGAAATAGCGCTAATCTGATGAAAGGACCCCTCTTTAAATATATCATTTTCTATGTACAGTACATCATGGTTTTGAAGTTCACAACCCAGCTGTATTAGGTCAGTTGAATTCTCAACGAGAACAGTCCACAGGCAAATGACAATAATTTCACTTGAATACAATACGTCTGAAAACAGTCCGCAATTTGTGATGGTACATCCACTTTAAAGCAGACTGTGCTTTTTTTTCCAAAGAATTAAGTAAGTAATTATTTCTCTGTTCTTTTCGACTTGACAGGTTTTCTTTGCTGTTCATGAATGTAGTGAAGATTTGTGAACATTTAGTCCTCCCTCAGGCAAATGTTCTGCACTTCTGGTTTCTGATTACTGCCACAAACACACTATGAGGTATCAAGAGTTCTTTAATCTATCCTCAGTTTTGCTTCGATTTTTTGCTGCATTCCCAGAGCGTTTAGCAGAAACTAATGTAGTAAACCATGACAGTATGCTTTCTGGGTGTTCATAATAATGGCACTCACCGTTTCTCAGCTTCAAGATATCTACTGCGTAGCGTGATACATATTTGTGTGTGTTTATTTACATTAAACTTTATTCATCCTATAGCCATTAAAAAGTGAATGATGTAGGGGTCTTGTTATGCACTGTCTAGAACAAAATCTAACTGGAGGTGATTGTAAAACTATCTTAATAGCTACATACTTGAATAAATAATCTATATTAAAAGAAGCAGAAAACTTGGAACTTGTCTCTTTTAGACTAACATTTTTGACATTTTCTCATTCAGAAATATAAAATATGATTTCAACCTGCTTAGAACCTCAAACCTTACCTTCCTGTAATGGAATCCTCATCTTCTAAGTTGCCCTGTAAAGGTGATATATGAATTTTTTAAATTGTTACTGTGGCCTGTAGGGGACATCTCAGAATCCCAAACCCCATATACAGCTACGCTATATACAGTCTCAGGTTCAAATAAGCTTTTAAGTTTTATTTTTCCTTCTTTTGGACAGGCTTCTTTACAACAATAAAATAAGATATAGTGCACAATTGTATCTTCTTTTTCTTGCTTTCTTTTCTTTGCCTTCACTCCAGGTGAGCTTCATCTCACTCCACTCCCAACTCTGATTCCCCTGGCTGAGGTGGATGAGCTTCTATTGAAGTGGGACCCAGAAGTACTTCCTGTACATTGCTAGTAGACCTAACACTACAAGGTCAGACAGATGAGAGCAGAGAAGCAGCCCCCCTCAAGCTCCCTATACTCTCAAAAATGAAGGTGCTGCAGTGGTTCTCCTGAGCAATGCTATAGGAGAACCATTTTTGGTTCCCAAAAGACTTATCCATGTGAAGGTTGCAGAAAGAATGTTTATTCATTTAGCTCCATAACAGGCTTCATAAATAATTATGAAGAGATGCAAACAAATTTGTGAAATACCAATGGCTCATTATTTTAAAAGGATTCTTGCTGCATACAATAACACAGGCTCAGGTTTTCTTAATCTTTTAGTGTCCTGCTAGGTAGCATACAACACATTAAATATTTCAGGTTTTAACTACATATCAAGTTTCTCAAAGAAGAAAGAACCAACTTCATATGCAAAGAACCTTTTCCACAATGGAATGGTATTTTGTCAAGCAATGATTCTACAAAGAACCACACAACTCAGTGAAGAACTATTAAGTGCCATTAAAGAACCATAATTTTTAAGAGGGTACAGCGACACTAGAAGTCCCAGATAGGGCTGTACGCTCCAACTACAACTCCCATACTAGCCATGTAGGGATCTAGACTGGAGCATTACTGAAGAAATGCTGCCGTCCAGCGTGCTAGGGGAACATATAACCCCAACAAGCTGGCCTATGCTGCTAATCCATTGTGGCAACTTCCTTACCAAGAACCCGGTACCCTGGAAAGGTACCACCAAACATCCGCACCAGGTAACCCATCCATCCATGAATTGCTTCACATTACAATAAAGCTTTTTCTCTTTTTCTTCTCTTTGACAACAATTGCTCTGTTTGATTTTAAGTTTTGTATTTTTAGTTTACTTTATAATGTGTGTTTTATCCATTGTTAAGTGTTCTTGAGTGTTTAGAAAGGCACCTATGAATAAATAAAATGTATTTTATTTGTATTGTATTTGTATTTTTGTATATTTAGGGGTTGTAATCTTAAGTATTAAGTGAAAACCAATGCAATGCATTGTTTTACGGCCGCCCAGCAAAATATATCAATAGATTACAATGTGTTCAGAATTCTGCCGCTCGTCTACTTACACACAATAAAAAACTGCTCACATCACTCCTGTCCTCAATGATATGCTTTGGTTACCAGTCTTTTCAAGAATAAAATATAAAATTATTCTTCTCACCTTTAAAGTCCTTCATTGTTTATCCCCTCATTATCTGTCTGAGCTGCTGCTTCTTTACACTCCTGCCCGTGCATTAAGATCATCGGACGCTAACTTACTGATTGTACATAAATACAGGATAGTAACTAAGGGTGGCAGAGCATTCGGTGTGATAGCCCCTAAAATCTGAAATCCTCTTCTTGTCAGCCTTAGCAAGGAAAAATCTATTAATTTCAAACTCCTGTTAAAAACACATCCCTTCAATGAGTATTATTAATTTTCTTGTATGTAATTTCTTTTGTCTTGTTAATGTGTTTATTGAATTGTAAAGTGTCCTTGAGTGTATGAAAAGCGCTACATATATAAAACTTATATTATTATTATTATTATTATTATTATTATTATTATTATTATTATTATTATTATTATTATTATTATTATTTTCAGATATATTCACTGTTCATGTGTTGAAAGAAGCCAAATATATTATTTTCCTTACAATCAGAAATTTTGTTGTTCTCCATGGAACTTTTCTTTCCACGTATTATCTTTCCTTTTCTTATTAACCTTACATTGAATCACATTCTAATACTGGATGAATCTAATATAGGATCTAGGCCAATCCCCAGCAGTGCCAGGTGCAAGACAGGAACCCACTATTGATAAGGTGCCAGTCCACAAGGGCTCAGCTTAGAATTTCCAAATTAACCTGACACATGCATATATGGGATATAAGAGGAAAAACAGAGTATGTAGAAAACACACACACACACAGAATAAACATGCAAACTCCACACAAACAACAAATGATTACAATATTCAACCTTAGCCTCCTGGATCCATGAAAAAGGAGTGTAAAACATTGCACCACCATGTCACCAAATGCAAAATAAAATTTATTGAAAATGAGATATAAAATCCAGGTGCAAGAGATACACCTGCCAGAAAGTACACTTTGATTATATGCATATCGACATCAAGGTGTTGACTTACACATTTATGTTAAAAGTACTCTGTGTTGTGTGTAGTATTTCACACATACTAGCGAGTCTTTGAAGTCCTAGTAATGTATTTTTTCACACAGTAGTTTAGGATGGCATAAACATCTCTGCAGTGTTTCAGTTTGTTTTATCTCTTAGAACAATATGTTGTAAAATATTGGCAGATGAATATACAGTACCTAATTCAAAAAACAAAGGGGGGCAGATAGAGTTTACAGTTTCTTTGTAATTGGTTAATGCTTTGTCTGCTCTTGTAAAGCTTTTGTTCTTGCAAGCCAACAATTCTGTTTACTTTCCTTCTGTCTTCACTTATTAAACATAGTTGGCTTTACACATTATTTTATTGTGGCATCATTTTAATCTGTTTCTAGACAAGTGTTTCCAATTAATACATTTTTTTTGCAATGTCAGTTTGCTCAGATA
The DNA here is from genome assembly GCF_016835505.1 of Polypterus senegalus. NCBI lineage: Eukaryota > Metazoa > Chordata > Cladistia > Polypteriformes > Polypteridae > Polypterus > Polypterus senegalus. Next base: position 47,735,477 of record NC_053154.1, read on the forward strand.
ATCTTGCATTTTATTAATACATAACTATAAGATATTATAATTTTCTATCAATGTATTTATCTCCTTTGTTTTATGGTGACTTATTTAAATATCATAATTTGGAGAATGTCAATATTACATAATTAGTATTTAATAATTTAAAAGTGTCTCCTGTCACATTTAATCATTAATGTTCTTGTATTTTAAATTTAATGACGCATTTAATTTTGTATAATGTCATACACATGGAGTGGTAAGAATAGTGGTGTGACACTTTTGCTAAATTCTTTTATGTTTCTATGTTTGTTAAATGGAGGAGAATTCCTCAGTAGACATCACTTCTGCACAGCCATCACATTAGAGATCAATGTTTTTTGTATTGGCTCTTCAGGCCATTGAAATTCCATGACCACCTCTTTGCAGTGCTGATAACAAGGCCTTAGGGACTTGACTAACGATGGGGGTCTGACGTCAGGTGCTGTGACATACCATCCTCGAAGCATTTCATTGCTTGTTATGGAATCATACAATCGTCATTTATCTGGACATGCTAGGGTGTCCCCTGTAGGGCTACCTGCTCATGGATGGGGTAGGCTGAAGAAGATAGTCCAAGACCATCGACAACACCGAAAACAGCAACATCATCACCGGTTTCAAATGACTACCATCAATATCAGATCATTTACCAGCCAGAGCTGTGAGCTGGCTGAAGTACTGAAGAAACAAAGAGTGGACATTGCCTGCATCCAAAAAACGAAATGGAAAGGCTCCAAAGCAAGGCAGATCAGAGGTGGTTACAAGTTTTATTACCATGGCCAAATTGCCACCTGAAATAGATTGGCGATCATAGTCAGTGAAAAATGCAGCATGGTGGAAATGAAATGAATCTCTGACTGTCTCATCAATATCAAACTTGATTGCAGAACATCCGCACTCTGAATTATTTCATGCTACATGCCCCAAACCAACTGCTCAGAAGACAAAAAAGGAGGAATTCTGGGAAAATGTTGATACACTCCTGCAGTCTATACCCAATAACAACCACCTACTTATCAGTGGCAATTAAAACAGATTGGCTACATGAAGTAACATGGTGGCCAATGTTTCGGCACCCAAAACAACGATGGACACCAAATACTGTGCAGTGGCCCATGACCTCGTCATTACCAATACTTTCTACAAAAAATGAACATCACACTTGGCAACATACAATTGAGCTCCAATGAAATTGACTATTGCATCATCTGGTGTTGTGACTTCAGGCTGGTGTTGGGATGCCAAGGTAATTCTGTAGAAACCGTAGAAGCCCTCATTAATCAGATCCAAGAAGTGGCCACCCAGACACCAGGGTAAACAAAGCCTGTTAGGCGATTCATCAACAAACAGGCCTGGTGGTCAGGAGAAGTATAAGCAGCGATCAAAGAGAACAAAATAGTGCTTAAGAAATGGCATGAATTGCGACGATAATATAAAATGGTCAAATCAGCAGAAAAACAAGCCATGGATAAATGAAGGCCAAATATTAGAAAGAACTGTACACCTATCTGGATGATCCTGGAAGTATCAACAAACTATGTTGTCTTAGCAATGCACATCACCAATCAACCCAAGATATCGGAAAAGTTAAAATTATTATGACAGAAGACCAGACAATCCTACTTCTCAAAGATCTCCAGCATAGATACCAACCTGATTGAGGGCCCAATTCCCCAGATAAACACCAAGGAAGTTGAACAGGCAATCGGTTAGATGAAGAACCGGAAAGCCACAGGACCAGACAATATGTCAGCAGAGGTCTGGAAGTTACTTGCCCATAGTGGTGCCAATCTGCTGGCAACACTTTTCAATCGCTTCTTTGCAGAAGGCAAGACCCACCTATGCCTAGTCCACTAGCATTACGATCCTGATATGGAAACATTTTGAACACATGTTGGATAGAAGATTATGAAACATTATGGCTCTATCGACCAATCAATGCAGATTCATCAGTAGCGGAGACACCATACATGCCCTTCGACTCCTGATGGAGAGACACCAGGAAAAGAACAAACAGCTCCACGTGACCTTCCTAGATCTGGAGAAGGTATTCAACCAAGTAAACCCTCTAAACTCATGATGTAACAGAACGTGGGTGCCCACCATGGATCGGCACTTTACCCCATGCTTTTCAACCTATGCGTGGACACAACCACTGTGGATCTTCATATGCTACATCCATGGACAGTCCTGTACGTCAATGATGTTGTGCTTACAGTGGAAACCAGACAGGCCTTAGAATATCTTATGCAGTGATGGGAAACACAATTTGAAATATGTTCTCTGATTGAATATCAAGAAAACAGAACTCATGGAGTGTGGTGCGCAGATCGATGGGACCATCCAAGTTGATGGACAAGAGCTTAAGATAGTCTGTACAGATGGTGACACCCTCCCAGATGCTCAAGTTCAAGTCAACACAGGCTAACTGAAGTGGCAGCAGGTCACTAGTGTCCTCTGTGATCACAAGATTCCGAACTATCTTAAGGGGAAGATCTGCCCAGTTGCCATGTATGGATCTGAATGCTGTCCAGCCTCCACCAAGCATGAGCAAGTGCTGCATACCATGTAGATGCAAAAGCTGCGATGGGTACTCTGCCTCACCAGATTCGAACATGTTATGAACGAAGACGTTCGGAAACTCAGGTGCATGGTGCGAATAATGAGAAGCTATGTAATGCACGACTCTGATGGTATGGACACATCATCCGAAGTGATGATAGTTCGGTGACAAAGATAGGTCTATGCCTGAGCCCACAGGACAATGAGGAAGCCCAAAAAATATACTGGCTCAACTGAATTAACAACGATATGCGGCGAGTCAACATTGGCCCCAGTGATGCTCTTGACTGGAACAAGTGGTGATTGGCATGTTCCACAGACCCTGCATGAAAGTGAGAAAACAGCTAGGAAGAAAAGGTGATGAACCGAATTGAGTGATACACAATATCCTTTAGGTATAAGGTCATATTGCAAGTTGATTAGCAAATGTAACTGTGAATTTCACAATATTGTGTAATGTGAGAATAGTGACCCTATAAACCTATTCACCTACAACATTGTATATCCTATATATACCAATCAGCTACACCATTAAAAACATAGCATAAAATTATAAATGTCCCCCTAGTGCCTCAAAAACAGCTCTGACCTGTCGAGGCATGGTCTCCCCAAGATGTCTGAAGGTGTCTTGTAGTATCTGGCACCAAGACGTTAGCAACAGATCCTTTAAGTAAAGTAAATTGTGAGGTGGGGTCTCCATGGATCAGACTTGTTCTTCCAGCACATCCCACAGATGCTTGATTGGACTGAAATCTGGGGAATTTGGAGACCAAGTTAATACTTTGAACTCTTTGACCCTCATACTGTTCATAAAAAATGTTTGCTACATCAGACTAGCCAGCCTTCTTCCATTGCTCCATGGATCAGTTCTAATGGTCATCTGCATATTGTGGGTGATTTTGGTGAAGGACATGGGTCAGCATGGGCACCTGACCGGTATACAGCTACCTGGCCCCATACACAGCAAGCTGGTTACACTGTGTGTTCTGACACCTTTCTCTGATGCTACTGTAGCTCTTGTTTGGGAACAGACCAGACAGGCTAGCCTTCACTTTACAAATGCAACAATGAGCCTTGGGCTTCCGTGACCCTGTTACAAGTTCTCTGGTTGTCTTTACTTGGACCACTTTTGGTAAGTACTAACCACTGCATACTGGGAACACCACCCAAGACCTGCCATTTTGGAGATACTCTGATCCAGTCCTCTAGCTATAACAGTCTGTCCCTTATCAAAGCCACTCAGATCCTTATGCTTGCCTGTGTTTCCTGCTTGTAACAAATAACCTGCAAGAGCTGACTAATCACTTGCTACCTAATTTGATTTGATTAAGATTAGATTAGATTAGATAAACTTTATTAATCCCATGGGAAAATTTAGATGCATACAGCAGCAGAAACATAAAAGCAACAATTCAATCTCACAGGACAAATAATATAGCCAATTAATCAATCAATCAATAAATAAATAAATGAATAAATAAATATTGTACAGATATTTCAATATGAATTTTAAAAAATATATCACCCTCTTGACAGATGCCATTGTAACGAGATAATCAATGTGATTCACCTCCCCTGTCTGTGGTTTTAATGTTCTGGCTGATTGGTGCATATGTTATAAGGAAAGCCTATGCAGCATAGTTATGAATAATTGTAAAGGTTACTAAACAAATCCTTATTGCTGGAAAATTAACAGAAACAGTTTTTAAAGATAAAAGTGTGCAGTAACTATTAGAGTATTATCAAACAGTTAACATGGAGTCACACAAAGTTACTGAGTTTCAGTGATATGCTTTAATTGTATAAAACTTTCTTCAGCTGCAAGCTATATTAATTATTTAAAGTAAAAATACACATATGCAATAAGTTACCAAGCATGGTAATAGACAGCAGGACTTTGGAAACTTTAGAATTTCAACTTGACAGTACTTATAAAGACAATGTGAACAGGGGCTTACCATATGTTCTTGGCTAAATGAAGCAGCTAACATTTTTCTGCCATTCATATTTAATATGCAGTTTACAGCATGTGACAATAGATTTAACCCTTTTATAGCCAACATAATTTATTGATTGTGGACAAAGTACTTTAAGCGTAATGTATACACATTAAGAGAGACAAAGCAATGTAAAAGTATCTGCAAAATTTAAAAACCATAATGTTAAATTTCACACTGAATAAAAAATCATAACGTTTGTCTCATAGCTTTAGAAACTTGGATCTGAATCCCAGACTAGGCACTGTCTGTGTGATGTTGCCATGTTCTTCCCATGCCCTATCTTTTTTTCCAAAATCTCATACCCATACAGGACAGACTGACTATTTTCTGTAAAAGAGAGTGTCCTTGGATGGATTATTATCCCATCCAGTAATTTTATCTTCTTTGCTACTGTTACTTCCTGAGACACTGCATTGAAATAAGAATATCTGAAAGAATACATGAAAGATGTACCAAATGGTAGCTTTTTTTCATTAGACAGATAATACAATTACAATCTTTGTAGCACCTCAAAAGATTGAGAAGTTTTTATTTCACATAATTCTTATGTGGTGCACAATTATTCAGATTCAGCATGCTTCCTAGTCATGTAAATGTATTTTAATGTTCACAAGACTGGTTTAGGAATTTAATACAGAGACTTGCAGTTTTCACAGTAAACCTAAAATGCCAAATATTAAAAAAATTTAAAATGTATACCAATTAATAGATGTCTTCAAAGGCAATTTTGTTATGTTACATACATTCTCCTCAGGCATGCATTTCAGAATATGAAAATATTTAACAGTCCTATCCCTCAAAAAAAGCCAACAAAATTAAAGTTTCATTACTAGGCTTGGGGGCAGCACCTCATTTATACAAGCAAATGCTCAATTTACCTCAAGTCTATAGTATCTACGTGTCACATGCCACAAAGGTGTGATAATAGTGGAAAAACTGGTGACAAAGTGGTTTAATAGCTTGTAAATCCTAAAGTACCCCCACCTTCTTTTAGTTGTAGGGAAATGGCCCATTCCAAATTGTAACAATCTGGTTGTCTTGGTATACGATTTAGCCCCTACTAACTGAACAGCGGTCAGTCACATAACACAGTGGTTAGCTCTTCTACCTCAAGGATCTAGGGTCCTGGATTCAAATCCCAAACCCAGTTGTTGTCTACATAGAGTCTGCCCATTCCTCCTATTCCTGGTGCCCACATTTTCCTACCACATCCTGAAAGACATAAAGGTTAGGATAAACTGACTCCAAAATGGACATGGGTAAGTACAGGTACATATAGCAAGTGTGTGTTGCAATGGTCTGGCACCATGTCCAGTGCTGTTGTGACACACAGAGGTGTCCCTGCAGCACACAATTGAATTTAAAGTGTCTGAGAATGTGAAGTCATGTTATGTTAATTGAGTTCCTCAGATATTTGAGCTCAGTTTCACTCATAAATGTATGTGACTGGGTTAATGCATGGTTCTATCTTCTTTCAGAGCCTAATTTAACACACCTACCACAAATGCATTTCATGTATTCCACTAGGAGTTACCAATCAATCTGCTTGCAGTGCCTGAGCCATTTAGTACACTGATATTTGAAATATACAGCGTTTATAACAATGTGTATGTAATCTGTAAACTAGAGTATCTCCTTGGGCATTTATAGCGTTCGCTCATTCACAGAAAATGTTGATTAAAAATTGAACTTCCTAAGACCTGTAAACAACTAGTATTTCTTTTTCAATTACATTTAACCTTGATAATTCTTGATTTCCTGTTGAGTTTTTGTTTTCCATCCTTTTTAACCCAGACATGATTGAGAGGACATTTCTTACACATTTGAAGTGCATCTAAACAGTAGGACTTGCACATACAGTAGATCCTTCTGCTTCTTCTGTAGTCATTTTAGGAGCAACACTTCACCTTTTCTTTATTTAAGTCCCTCCAATGCCTTTACTTGCGCATTGTTCGTGCACATGAGACACACTTTTTCCAGTTTACTATGTTAATGCATGGTCACATCTGCATGGGTTTAGCTTCCTCCATTTGTTTTAGATCATTCTTGGACAGTGACAAATACGAAAGCTTCCCTTATTGCTTTAAACTGATTTCTCCATTTCTACTGTGGTGCACTGTCTTTTTATTTTACTTGTCCATTTCCTACCCTGTCACTAATTAGGCATGCAGAAAGTCATGAATAAGGAATAATATAGGTCTGCAAAACTGGTGCCCACTTAAATTCTTGTCTCAAGTATAAGCCTTTGCATGTTCTTGCTGTATTCATATGGATTCTTCTAAGGATTCAGCCATTCTCTAACACTTTGGAAATATCCAGGTAGGATGAACTGCTGCCTCTCAGTTGGACCAGTCTGAGTGAGTGAGTGAGTGAGTGAGTGGGTGGGTGAGTGGTTTATTAATATGATTTGTATACATTTATTTCTGAGCACTGATACTGCTGGGATAGCCCCTGAAGCACTGTATTTCCATTTAAAACATGAGATATCATGAGTTACTCTGAAAATGAAATCTTTCCCAATTAAAATATTTATAAGACAAAACTGCGATTGTCTTTATCATTATAAGATGTGCATTGTTAACATGCTCTATCGTAACAAAGTTTAAATTATCAAAATCTGTGCTCCTGTGATTAAGGATTTCCGTCTAAAATGTACACAAAATCAATGGCTTTGTGTAAGTGTCCCAACTCCTAATAATTAAATAATTTGTGGTGTTTATATACTGTCAGTTTCTTGTGTTTTCATTTTGATTACATGGTGTAGTTATGTTGGGAAACTTTGTTTAAGATTGAGTCTTTGTGTCAGAACTTTTGAACGCATTATGTACAATTCCTTGTTTGTCTATTTGCCAGATTTAAATAATGAGGACTTTTGATTCATCAGATTGGCGAATTTGCAAACATTTCAAAGGAATGCAGTTGAAAATGAATGACCTTTTGCAGAACAAAAATGGCATTGCAGTCATTCAAGATTGCTTCACTTAGTTTGTAGAAATAGAAAGTGAAGGTGTGACATATTTCCTTTTTCTAGTTTTTCATTTTTTCCTTGCATAATTGTTTTCTAGCTTTCTTCTATGTAATTATTTTCATTTTTCAATATAGAAATTGATAGTTGGGTTTAATCCTAAATATAAAAAAAAAACATACTCAGCAGCAGAAACAGAGAAGCACAAAATGATCATCAGTGTTCATTAACTACGCAGGCACTGTAGTCTCCCAGCCGAACTATGGAGTCCTAAGCTGGGACCCTTTCCTGGATCCCTTCCAGTGACTCCAAGAAGATCTGGTGCTCCAAGATGACATTTGGTGCATAGGCACATATGGCAGTCAGAGCCCTCACCTCCGCGACCTTCAGCCGCACACTAGTAATATTGACATAAGTATTTGGAGCCTTTGCTATGATCCTTGAAATTTGGCTCAGGCGTATTCTGTTCTATTGAGATTTTTCTAGACCTTGTTTAGAGTCCACTTGGGGTCAATTTATTTGACTGGACATGATTAATAAAGGCAAAGAGCTGTCCAAGGAATATCCCACAGTTCAGCATAACCAAGCTATGAGGCTGAAGGGCTTGCCTATAGAGATTTGAAACAGGATTGTGTTGTGGCACAGATCTGGGGAAGGCTATGAAAACCTTTCTTCAGCATTACTTTCCTAGGAGTCCAGTGGCCTTCACAATTCTTAAATGACAGAAGTTTGGAACAAGCACAGTTCTTTCTAGAGCTGGCCTCACAGCCAAACTGAACAATTAGGGGAGAAAGTTCTTGGTAAGAGAGCTAATCAAGAACCTAAACATCTATCTGTCAGAGCTTCAGAAAACCTGTGAGAACATGGGAGAAACTTCCAAAAGGGCAATTATCAGTGCAACATGCTACTAATGTGGTCTTTATGACAGAGTGGCCAAATAGAAGCCTCTCCTCAGTAAAAGATTCAGTTTAAAAGTCTTGGATAAATATCTGGCTCATATCGCAAGACTTTGCATGTGAAATTATTATCAGAAAGTAAAATAAAATAAAAAATCAAATGTCATATAATCTCAGCTACAACTTGATGTGCTTCTATAAATGAAGTCAGGATGTCCTAGTTTAACAGGCAGACAGTTTGAAGCAGTTTACAAATTCACACAATAAGATTTTCCCTTAGATACTCAAGGTGGATTTTCTTTTTGACATTTGCTGAGAACAATCCCATTGGTGTAATAGTCCTTCCAGCTGATGCAGAGAATCTCTGCATGTAGTGTTAGTGAAATCTCTTATGAGTTTTTTGGGTATAAAGATTGGTAACCTCAGTCTAGCTATATTAGATTACATAATAGCTTCATACATTAGTTTTCTTGTTAACATCATACTTATAACAGAAGCAAAAGTTCTGTTTCCTAAAGCCAGTCCTGGCACTAAAAATTTGCTATTGAAAATTCATACTTGATAGTTGCATTTTGGGACATTTGGCTGTTGAAGAATGCTAAGTATAAGATGGCTTCCAGTTTTTCTTTAGAGGTTCTGATATCAGTAGTCTCAGATGCCTGAGCATGAACATTTTTGTGGAGCTTGTTAAACTTTCAAATGTTTGGGATATTCATGGCCCTTTTGTATATCTGAACAAAGAAATTCAAATCAGAGGTGCAGAGTTTTTCGCCATGGTAAGAAAAAATGGAAACATACCTTCACATTTAAGAAAAGATAATCTTTGAGTTACTTTTCCCTGTTGCATTTCTGCAATTTTGAAAAGTTACAAATTTAAAATGGGTTGAGTGTATGCCATCACTTGCTAGCTACATCACTTCTCCTTAGTATAAATGTAACTTTAACCTTTTTCCTATCTATCCATGCAACCATTTTATGAAATAACAACAACAACAACAACATTTATTTATATAGCACATTTTCATACAAAAAAGCAGCTCAAAGTGCTTTACATAATGAAGAAAGGAAAATTAAAAGACACAGTAAGAAAATAATTAATTAACATAGAATAAGAGTAAGGTCTAATGGCCAGGGTGGACAGAAAAAACAAAAAAAAAAAACTCCAGACGGCTGTAGAAAAAAATAAAATCTGTAGGGATTCCAGACCATTAGACTGCCCAGTCCCCTCTGGGCATTCTACCTCACATAAATGAAACAGTCCTCTTTATATTGAGGGTTCTCATGGAAGGACTTGATGATGATGGTCATGTAGACTTCTGGCTTTTAATCCATCCATCATTGTTGGAGCATCATGATGCTTTGAGTAGGTGGTGGTGGCGCAGGCCGGAAAAAGAAACAGAAGAGAGAGTAGGGGTCAGTACGGATTTTAGAGCCACCATGAATAGTTATTATAATGAACTGAACATACAGAGTATCAGGATTAAGTTAAAGTGAAGTTATGAAAAGGCCATGTTAAAGCAATTTGTTTTCAGCAGTGTTTTAAAGTGCTCTACTGTATTAGCCTGGCGAATTCCTATTGGCAGGCTATTCCAGATTTTAGGTGCATAGCAGCAGAAGGCCGCCTCACCACTTCTTTTAAGTTTTGTTCTTGGAATTCTAAGGAGACACTCATTTGAGGATCTGAGGTTACGATTTGGAATATAAGGTGTCAGACATTCCGATATATAAGATGGGGCGAGATTATTTAAGGCTTTATAAACCATAAGCAGAATTTTAAAGTCAATCCTGAATGACACAGGTAACCAGTGTAGTGACATCAAAACTGGAGAAATCCTAGTTAGGATTCTAGCAGCGGCATTCTGCACTTGTTGCAAACGATTTATGTCTTCTTTGGGTAGGAGTGCGTTACAGTAATCTAGTCGACTGAAAACAAAAGCGTGAACAAATTTCTCAGCATCTTTCAGTGATATAAGAGGTCTAACTTTAGCTATGTTTCTTAAGTGAAAAAATGCTGTCCTAGTGGTCTGATGAATATGCGATTTAAAATTCAGATTACAGTCAACAATCACCCCTAAGCTTTTTACCTCCGTCTTGACTTTTAATCCTAATGTATCCAGTTTATTTTTAATAGCCTCATTGTATCCATTATTGCCAATCACTAAGATTTCAGTTTTCTCTTTATTTAACTTGAAAAAGTTACTATTCCTCCATTCTGAGATACAAGTCAGACATTGTGTTAGTGAATCAATAGAATCAGGGTCATCAGGTACTATTGATATTTCTTTCACAGTGCAAAAATTAGTTCAACATACCACAACAGCATTGGTGGAAACCAAGTCTAGATTGGATGCCATTTCACATTTAGGCACTATTCATGCACACAACCACTGACTCTCATTCACAATGGTGAATTTCGAGTTTACCGTGTGGTAGAAAATATCAGTACATGGAGTTGCCCTGCATTAAGAATGTGTAAAACCCAGGCATAGAGCATGTTGAAAAATTCATCTATGTTGCTTGAGCTGTGGGGATGCAGCACTGTGTCAATGTGCTCACCCATTTAATTCAGTTTTAGATATGTTTTACGTTTCATCTATGTTGAGAACATGATGCCAAATTCAGTGATGTACATTGGTTTGACAAACCTTTCTAGAGCTAAACAAATGCCTGACTTCCCAGATAATAGTATTCCTCCACTGGTGTTCACTCACAAAATGTTCAATGTTCTACTGTTTTCTGTGCAGTTAATCAAATTATTAAATAATGATCATTTGTTTTCCTCCTTTCTCAGCCAGTTGACAGTTGTGAGTTGCTAGAAGTCACCTTCAGAGCTTTGGTTACAAAATTTGAACCAAAACTGGCTAGAGCAACCACATATGCATAACTTAACTAATTTCTTATGTAACATAATTACATCTTTCAGATATTGGAGGAAAAACATAGGGCCCGAATAAAATTCTATGAAGACATCAACAAGATGTGTAAAGCCCACTCAAACAGTGTCTAGGCTGAGATTTGACACCAGACCGCTAGAGTGGTGAGAGAACAGTGCTACCTACTTGTCTCTAAATAACGCAGCAGGATTTAGTGTTAATAAAAGTTGTTTTGTTAGGATTTAGAAGATTATCGATTAATTAAGAAATACTGTACATAACAATACACAAGGTTTCAAGCTCTACGGCTATGACATTTATAAAATAAAATGTTCATTAGCCTGAGTTTCCTTATATTTTACATTCACACCATCATTAGACCGATAATTTACACATGTGGAAAAAAGAACCCATTTTCAATAGTCATTGGATATAATACTTGACAAGTCAGTCGTCTCTCACAAAATGAGAGCCAGATGGGCAGCACAGAGAGGGAAGACAATAAGAGGGAATCAACAAAACAAAAGCATTCCTACATCTCACTAGCCTGCAATAAGGGATAATAAAGTAACACCTTGTGCAGATGTTTTCCTTATTCTTCTCCAAATCCTTATCTTTTTTCCATTAGGATTCATTACCTTTCCTACCTACTTGTCATTTTGGTCTTTTTTGCAATACAGTCTTGAACTAGTTGCATTAGGTTAAGGGTCATCTATTAGTGTCCTTCAATTTGTCGTAAAAGCAGTTCATGATGTTGCATTATACATTACCAATGTGGCCGGGTGAGGGAATAACATGTCTACAGGAAAGCAAAATGAAAGTTTGGGGCGCCAACCGGGTCATCCCTTTTACAGTATTGTCCTTGGGAAAATGAAATAAACAAAAAGAAAATAGCAGTCTTTGGAGTTATCCTAAGGAACTTAACAAAAGTAGAGTCACAGAGTTTGCATTTGCTGCTAGCAGACCTCCATCCAACAGGTCAGTAATGATGCTTCCTTCTGGGATGCCCTGTGGGGAACGAAGGCGATGACAAGGTTGCTGGCTGTGCCCCCAGTAATTTTGGTGGGTTATTATATACCTCGACTGAGCCTGTGAGGAGGTCCTCTAATGTGCATGAGGGACACCAAATATAATTCATTTACTGAAGTACTGCATGAGAATTTCAAACTGACATACTGTAAATATTCTGTTACAAGTAGTTTACTATTAGTTTTGACAACTAACCCTGTTTTTGTTATTTGCCTACTGTAGAAGCCACTTTCCTTCAATATTTTTGTAATTGTAATTTGGCAATACAGTACATACTTCAAAGTCTTATAGCACTGTTATTGTGGTGTTCATTTGTTTTGATCTTAATAATCAAAGATTGTCAAATAAAAAAATAAAAAAAAACAATAAGCCACTCTGCTTCAATTGGTGCAGTTGAAGTTGAGGTAAGCTGAGTTATATTATGCCCTATTAAGTCTTAAATTTTAAAGATGGCAATCAAATCAAGTGCAGTTAAATATTGATTTTCTTGTCTTCTGGATTATATTTCCTCTACTCAATGAAATATACTAAATATTAAACTTTTGTTACTTGACAATGCAATGTAAGATGGCTATGTGAATTAGAAGGTGGAGGGTAGTAGCATGTTATGTTGTACAAATGGATGAGTATCCATAAGAAGCCTTAGACAAAGTAGATCGAAAGCATGATAAGTAGGTGAAGAAAAATACTTTTATTATTTTAAAATACATGGTCTAAAAAAGCCAAAACAGGTCAAAAGGCAAAATTCTTAAACCCTGGGTGACTATGGAATTAAACCATGTTAGATTATTGTTTAATGCCTTCTTTTTACTTTCCCTGCTCTTTATTTTTCTAATTGCTGCAGTATTAGTGTTTCTGTATAACACAAGCAGACAGGCAGAGTTCAACAAAGTAGCATGTGAGATGGAAGTTTAGGAGAACAGCCTAAAATTCTACTTGATAGGAACCTTCTTCTTGGACAAACTATGTATTATACCAAAGTAATCTTGATGAATGATTTTAATATTCATAATTATTTATGTTGTTATTAGTAATATTATGAATATTTTTTCAGTGCGGGATACCTTTTTTCTAATATGTTCAATTTTTTTTTTTTTGATTCAGTACTTTAAATAACTACCTCCATGTGTCTTACTCATCTGTAAAATTAAAATTAAACAAGACAAGATAGCATGCATTTTAGAAATATTCAATGACTTCTTGTCCCATTTAATTAAATGGCTTATTTAATAATTATGCGTGCACAATTAACATGAAGGTGTTCCCGGATTTTTGCTTACCATTGGTATGCAGGCTATGCAATATTTGAGACTAGACTATAGGAAGACATTTCATGAAACTTCTTCTTAAGATTTTTTTGTGCTTTGTGGTACATAAGCCAGAAATATGATAATGACAAGCAGATTTGTCAAGTACCAGTGATTGTACTTCTGTCCAATTCATACACATTCATACCCAATAAGTTAAGGTCTTTGTTAATTTTTTGCACCCAAGTCATCTTTAGTCTGCCCTTTTAGAATTTTCCATGAAGGACTCACTTCACTGCATTGCTTGTTTGGGTAATCTGCTGTTGTTCATAGATATTAGACGGCTGAACCAACCCAGGCATATTTTCTGTAGTTTGAGACTTATGGGCTTCTTGGCAGCTCTTCTCTGGACCATATCTGTAGTGGTCATTTCTTGGCATTGTATGTGCATGATTCGGTGTAGACAACATGAATGAAAACCACCCAGTTTAGCGCGTTGTGTCTTCGTGAGGGACCATGTCTCAGCTCCATATATAAAACAAACATTGTTTATTTATTGAAGTATGGATTTATCCATATTATATTTTAATAAATATGTATAGCGGTCTTAGCATATGACTGGGTAATGCATCATCCATCCATCCATTATCCATCCCATTATATCCTAACTACAGGGTCACGGGGGTCTGCTGGAACCAATCCCAGCCAACACAGGGTGCAAGGCAGGAAACAAATCCCGGGCAGGGCACCAGCCCACCACAGGGCACACACACACACACACACCAAGCATACACTAGGCACAATTTAGGATTGCCAATGTACCTAACCTGCATGTCTTTGGACTGTGGGAGGAAACTGGAGCACCCGGAGGAAACCCACACAGACAAGGGGAGAACATGCAAACGTGCCACCGGGTAATGCATCATCTAAAAATAAATTCCATTAAGCTGAAGTACAAATTATATTTTAAAGAGATAAATTATTGCAAATAGATTTGACTCCAGTGAATTTATTTTCTACATTAGATGCCTGTATTGTTTGAGTATAGTAATTCAAGTTCCTTTGGAAATAAATATGTTTAAAAAGACAATGTAAACTTTAAGCAAACTGTCTATATAGAAGTAATAATGTGAATTTATTCTCGTGTAAAGATTTTCAACATTTGATAATCACAAATCAATATTTAAATGAAGTGGACTTAAGGGGGTTGCCAGTAAGCCCAAAACACCAGACACAACTGCCAAGGACACAGTTCCAAATTAAAATAAAGTTATTCCTTTCAATATAATATAATAAATCAATGCCTTTCTGCCTACGCCTACACCTACTCCTCGGCGAGCATTCTCCTCTTCCTCCTGACTCTGACTCTTCGACTGAGAGTATATGGCTCCTTTTATGTTGAACCTGGCAGTATTTCTAGGGCCACAGTATTGTACAATGGAAGCACTTCTGGGCCATATGGAGGCTGCACAAAGTATGGAGATCTTCTCCTGGCAGCAACCTCTGAACTACAAAACCCAGGCAACCTTGCAGGTGTCCAAACTGGGATGAAGCCAGAGGAGCACTGTCACCTCATATACTAGGGGAAAAATTGCTCTAGATAGCGTGCCTCCCCCAGTCTATCCATTATCCTTTTACCCCAATTAAGATAACAACTGAGCCCCATCCCAGTTGAGTTATGCTTCAATTTGTGTTGAGCTTACATTGCAAAGAATCAGCCTCCATCCCAGTCAGGATACTAGCCCATCCAATACAGTGCATCTGGAAAGTATTCACAGTGCATCACTTTTTCCACATTTTGTTATGTTACAGCCTTTTTCCAAAATGGATTAAATTCATTTTTTTCCTCAGAATTCTACACACAACATCCCATAATGACAAAGTGAAAAAGGTTTACTTGAGTTTTATGCAAATTTATTTAAAATAAAAAAATGGAGAAAGCATATGTACATAAGTATTCATAGCCTTTGCCATGAAGCTCCAAATTGAGCTGAGGTGCATCCTGTTTCCCCTGATCATCCTTGAGATGTTTCTGCAACTTAATTGGAGTCCACCTGTGGTAAATTCAGTTGATTGGACATGATTTGGAAAGGCACACACCTGTCTATATAAGGTCCCACAGTTGACAGTTCATGTCAGAGCGCAAACCAAGCATTAAGTCAAAGGAATTGTCTGTAGACCTCTGACACAGGATTGTCTCAAGGCACAAATCTGGGGAAGGTTACAGAAAACTTTCTGCTGCTTTGAAGGTCCCAATGAGCACAGTGGCCTCCATCATCCATAAGTGGAAGAAGTTTGAAACCACCAGGACTCTTCCTAGAGCTGGCCAGCCATCTATACAGCGATCGGGGGAGAAGGGCCTTAGTAAGGGAGGTAACCAAGAACCCGATGGTCATTCTGTCAGAGCTCCAGAGGTCCTCTGTGGAGAGAGGAGAACCTTCCAGAAGAACAACCATTTCTGCAGCAATCCACCAATCAGGCCTGTATGGTAGAGTGACCAGACGGAAGCCACTCCTTAGTAAAAGGCACATGGCAGCCCACCTGGAGTTTGCCAAAAGGCACCTGAAGGACTCTCAGACCATGAGAAATAAAATTATCTGGTCTAATGAGACAAAGATTGAACTCTTTGGTGTGAATGCCAGGTGTCATGTTTGGAGGAAACCAGGCACTGCTCATTACCAGGTCAATACCATTCCCTAAAGTGAAGCATGATGGTGGTGGCATCATGCTGTGGGGATGTTTTTCAGCGGCAGGATCTGTAAGACTAGTCAGGATAAAGGGGAAGATGACTGCAGCAATGTACAGAGACATCCTGGATGAAAACCTGCTCCAGAGCACTATTGACCTCAGACTGAGGCGACGGTTCATCTTTCAGCAGGACAACGACCCTAAACACACAGCCAAGATATCAAAGGAGTGGCTTCAGGACAACTCCGTGAATGTCGTTGAGTGGCCCAGCCAGAGCCCAGACTTGAATCCGATTGAACATCTCTGGAGAGATCTTAAAATGGCTGTGCACAGACGCTTCCCATCCAACCTGACAGAGCTTGAGAGGTGCTGCAAAGAGGAATGGGCGAAACTGGCCAAGGATAGGTGTGCCAAGCTTGTGGCATCATATTCAAAAAGACTTGAGGCTGTAGTTGCTGCCAAAGGTGCATCAACAAAGTATTGAGCAAAGGCTGTGAATACTTCTGTACATGTGATTTCTCAGTTTTTTTATTTTTAATAAATCTACAAAAACCTCAAGTAAACTTTTTTCACATTGTCATTAGGGGGTGTTGTGTGTAGAATTCTGAGGAAAAAAATTAATTTAATCCATTTTGGTCAAAGGCTGTAACATAACAAAATGTAGAAAAAGTGATGTGCTGTGAATACTTTCCAGATGCACTGTATATAGCATTTACAATGAGCAGTAATAAAGATAAAGGTTGTCTTGACTGGTGGCTCTAACACCTAATATAACATATGGAAAGCAGAAATTAGGGTCAGTTGTCATGACAGGATATATAGTATATATTTTCCAAATTTTTATTAGATACAAACAACTGACTGTTTAAGATGATGGTTGCAACACAAATTATGTATTTTAAGGATTATTTTGCAGCAGCAAGTCAACTTTTTACTGAATGATTCTGCTCTGTCCTAGCAGGCCAGACATTTTATAATCCTTCTTTTCACAATTTCTGAAGTCCCTGTCATGAGGTCTCCCAGAATTCAATATGTTGGTTTATGCCTTTTAAAGGTAGAACTGGCAATATTGGCTAATTTAGCATTCTAACTTATTATACTTCTGTCTTGGGAATATAGCTGAAAATGATACATAGTCATTCACACAAACATATCTTGAGGGAATGCCTACAAATTGTTTCCTGCTGCCAGTCTCCCTTGAGCATGTTACATAAAACAGGCCATGGCAGAAGAAGCTTATGTGGAAGTTGACTTCTGCAGTTGTCAAAGTCTGACACGCTAGCTTCTCAGTATTTATGGCTTGGCAAATGCAGGCAAGGTTAATCCATAGTATTAAGGTAAATCTACAAATGTTGACTGATATTTATTTAAAATTGTTGCCTTGATCACATTTTGTTGGAGGATTTTAACTTGACTCCTCCTTGAACTGTCACCTTATCGTGGTGGAGGGGTTTGCGTGTCCCAATGATCCTAGGAGCTATGTTGTCCGGGGCTTTATGCCTGGTAGAACCACCCAAGGCAAACTGGTCCTAGGTGAGGGATGAGACAAAGAGCGGTTCATTAAACCTCCAATGAAAAATAAAAACTGTGGACGACGTTTTCCCTTTCCCGGACGCGGGTCACCGGGGCCCCCCTCTGGAGCCAGGCCTGGAGGTGGGGCTCGATGGCAAGCGCCTGGTGGCCGGGCCTGCACCCATGGGGCTCGGCGGGCACAGCCCAAGAGGTAACGTGGGTCCTCCTCCCCATGGGCTCACCACCTATGGGAGGGGCCAAGGAGGTTGGGTGCAGTGTGAGTTGGGTGGTGGCCGAAGGCGGGGACCTTGGCGGTCTGATCCTCGGCTACAGAAACTGGCTCTTGGGACGTGGAATGTCACCTCTCTGAAGGGAAGGAGCCTGAGCTAGTGCGCGAGGTGAGAGGTTCGGCTAGATATAGTCGGACTCACCTCGGCACACAGCTTGGACTCTGGAACCAATCTCCTTGAGAGGGGCTGGACTCTCTACCACTCTGGAGTTGCCCCGGTGAGGCGCGAGCAGGTGTGGGCATACTTATTGCCCCGACTGGAGCCTGTGCATTGGGGTTTACCCGGTGGGCGAGAGGGTGGCCTCCCTCCGCCGGGTGGGGAAGGGTCCTGACTGTTGTTTGTGTGTATGCGCGAACAGCAGTTTGGAGTATCCACCCTTTTGGAGTCTCTGGAGGGTTGCTAGAGGGCATACCTTCTGGGGATTCCCTCGTTTTGCTGGGAGACTTCAATGCTCACGTGGGCAATGACAGTGAGACCTGGAAGGGCGTGATTGGGAGGAATGGCCCCGATCTGAACCCGGCGGTGTTTTGTTATTGGACTTCTGTGCTCGTCACGGATTGTCCATACGAACACCATGTTCAAGCATAAGGGTGTTCATATGTGCACTTGGCACCAGGACACCCTAGGCCTCAGGTCGATGATCGACTTTGTGGTCGTGTCGTCGGACTTGCGGCCATATGTCTTGGACACTCGGGTGAAGAGAGGGGGGAGCTGTCAACTGATCACCACCTGGTGGTGAGTTGGCTTCGATGGTGGGGAAGATGCGGTCAGACCTGGTAGGCCCAAGCGTGTTGTGAGGGTCTGCTGGGAACGGCTGGCAGAGTCCCCTGTCAGAAGTAGCTTCAACTCCCACCTCCGGCAGAACTTCAACCCGCCCCGAGGGAGGTGGGGACATTGAGTCGAATGGGCCATGTTCCGTGCCTCTATTGTTGAGGCGGCTGACGGAGCTGTGGCGCAAGGTGGTGGTGCCTGTCGTGGCGGCAATCCACGAACCCGTTGGTGGACACCGGCGGGTGAGGATGCCGTCAAGCTGAAGAAGGAGTCCTATAGGACTTTTTTGTCCTGTGGGTCTCTGGAGGCAGCTGATAGGTACCGGCAGGCCAAGACGAACGCGGCTTCGGGTGTTGCTGAGGCAAAACTCGGGCATGGGAGGAGTTTGGAGAGGCCATGGAGAGCGACTTTCGGACGGCCGAGGAGATTCTGGTCCACCGTCCGGCGTCTCAGGAGGGAAGCAGTGCAGTGTCAACACCGTATATAGTGGGGATGGTGCGCTGCTGACCTCGACTTGGGACGTTGTGGGTCGGTGGGAGGAGTACTTCGAAGACCTCCTCAATCCCACTAACATGCCTTCCAATGAGGAAGCAGAGCCTGGGGACTCTGAGGTGGGCTCTCCCATCTCTGGGACTGAAGTCACCGAGGTGGTCAAAAAACTCCTTGGTGGCAGGGCCCGGGGTGGATGAGATACCGGAGTTCCTTAAGGCTCTGGATGTTGTAGGACTGTCTTGGTTGACACGTCTCTGCAACATCGCATGGACATCGGGGACAGTGCCTCTGGATTGGCAGACCGGGGTGGTGGTCCCCCTCTTTAAAAAGGGGGACCGGAGGGTGTGTTCCAACTATAGAGGGATCACACTCCTCAGCCTCCCTGGAAAAGTCTATTCGGGGGTTCTGGAGGGTGCATGGGAGTTTGCCTGACCGGTCTACATGTGTTTTGTGGACTTGGAAAAGGCATTCGACCGTGTCCCTCGGGGAATCCTGTGAGGGGTGCTCCGGGAGTTTGGGGTACCGGACCCCCTGATAAGAGCTGTTCAGTCTCTGTACAACCGGTGTCAGAGCTTGGTCCGCATTGCCGGCAGTAAGTTGATTCTGTTCATAACTTTTATGGACTGAATTTCTAGGCGCAGCCAGGGTGTTGAAGGGGTCCGGTTTGGTGGACTCAGGGTTGGGTCACTGCTTTTTGCAGATGATGTTGTCCTGTTTGCTTCATCAGGCCGTGATCTTCAGCTCTCTCTGGATCGGTTCGCAGCTGAGTGTGAAGAGGCTGGGATGAGAATCAGCACCTCAAATCCGAGAGCATGGTCCTCAGCCGGAAAGGGTGGAGTGCCCTCTCAGGGTTGGGGAAGAGATCCTGCCCCAAGTGGAGGAGTTCAAGTATCTCGGGGTCTTGTTCACGAGTGAGGGAAGAATGGAGCGTGAGATCGACAGGCGGATCGGTGCGGCATCCGCAGTGAAATGCGGGCTCTGCATCGGCCTGTCATGGTGAAAAAGGAGCTAAGCCGTAAGGCAAAGTTCTCAATTTACCAGTCGATCTACGCTCCTACCCTCACCTATGGTCATGAGCTATGGGTAGTGACCGAAAGAACGAGATTGCGAATACAAGCGGCTGAAATGAGTTTCCTCCGCAGGGTGTCTGGGCTTTCCCTTAAAGATAGGGTGAGAAGCTCAGTCATCCGGGAGGGGCTCAGAGTAGAGCCGCTGCTCCTCCGCATCAAGAGGAGTCAGATGAGGTGGCTCGGGCATCTGATCAGGATGCCTCCTGGACGCCTCCCTGGTGAGGTGTTCCGGGCACGTCCAACCGGCAGGAGGCCCCGGGGAAGACCCAGGACACACTGGAGGGACTATGTCTCCCGGCTGGCCTGGGAACACCTTGGGATTCTCCCGGAAGAGCTGGAAGAAGTGGCCGGGGAGGCGGAAGTCTGGGCCTCTCTGCTTAAGCTGCTGCCCCCGTGACCCGACCTCGGATAAGCGGAAGAGGATGGATGGATGGATGGATGGATTTTAACTTGAAGGTAGTTCAGTTACATACCTTTGGAGCCCTGAAATTGTATTGTAGGTTTACCAATGATCCAGTGTTCAAGAAATCCAGGTTTGGTGAAAGATTTTATAAATTCTTTAAGAAGGTGGTCCAGCATGCTATCCTCTGACATATCCAAAGGTCCCTGGGTATGAAACTGGTCAAGGAGGATTTATTGATATCTGATCATAGCCAGTCACCTGGATATATAACTTCACCCAATTTATACTGGTACTAACAGCAGTGATTTAGTAGAATTGTCTTGTACAAGAATAAAATAGGGTTAGGCTCCCCATTAGCAATGTGAGTAAGGTGCAGTTTAGTGAGTCCAGAGACTTAAAGGTCTTGCAAGAGGGGATCAAAGTGACTCCAGGAAGGAGGTGTAGGTCTTGGGATACATTCAAGCAAGTGGAATCTAGAATTGAGCTACTACCAGCCCTAATATGCTAATTCTATGATGGTGCAAATGAGACGCACCTCTACTGAACCCCTAAAGATTCACTCTAGACAATGGATTAACACATGGAAAAGGATCTTGCCAGTCGCTACAAAGAGGTATACATGACAGGACACTGAAATGTAGTAGTGGACATGTAGCTCTAAATCCACAAAAAATTATCTTTTCATAAATTATAGAAATGAACAAATACGCATTCTCTTAACAGTTAATGGTTTTTGAGTACTTTTATAGTTTTGATGCATGAGACTAAAAATATGTTTGTTTGTTTTAGATATATGGCTGCGAGACATGGACACTATCCAGTGACCTGAGACGAAGACTGGACTCCTTTGGTACTGTGTCTCTTCGGAGAATCCTTGGGTCCCGCTGGTTTGACTTTGTGTCAGACGAGCAGTTGCTCATGGAGTCCTAAATGAGGCACATTACCTGCATTGTGAGGGAGCATCAGTTACGGCACTACTGCCATGTGGCACAATTCCCAGAGGATGATCCTACTCGCAGAATCCTCATTGCTGAGGAACCGAGCAACTGGACCAGGCCAAAGGAACACCCTTGTAACACCTGGCTGTGGCAGATAGAGGATCATTTCTGGAGAGTAGGACTGGACCGCCTGTCTGTCAGAGGGGTTGCCAACTAGGATCCCAAGCTGTTTCGTCATGTGATGGGTGCAGCAACACACTACCAGTGCATATATCCCAACCTGACCTGATCTGTTTAGATGATCATTTTACACTTTTATTTAATCAAAAACGTAGTAAAAACAACAGGATAGTGTTAAATTAGGCTGCATTATTTATTTCAAATATGTTATATTATCTGGCATTTCATCGATCACTCTACAAATATTTATTAATATATAACCCCCAGCCTCATGAAGGATGTTGTGCTGCATTGAAGTCACACTTAATCAAACTGAAAGTTCACATTTTCATGGACTACTCAACATTAGACTTAATTCTAATGTTCCACACAGATCCACGTCATCTCTGCTCTGTATTAGTAAATCCCAAATAACAAACTACAAAGATAAAACTGTGCAAGTCACTTAAAACATACAAATTGCATCCATCCATTATCCAACCTGCTATATCCTACCTACAGGGTCACGGGAGTCTACTGGAGCCAATCTCAGCCAACACAGGGTGCAAGGCAGGAAACAAACACTAGGCAGGGTGCCAGCCCACCTCAGGGCACACATACCAAGCACATATTAAGGACAATTTAGAACCGCCAATGCACCTAACCTGCATGTCTTTGGACTGTGGGAGGAAACCGAAGTACCCAGAGGAAACCCACACACACACAGGGAGAACATGCAAACTCCACGCAGGAAGCGAACCCAGGTCTCCTAACTGCATGGCAGCAGTGCTACCCACTCTGCCACCGTGCTGCCCTCTGCATAAGCATAGCTTTATGAAAGAATATAACTTTTCATAGTTATAGTGTCAAGCGTCAAATTCACAGCAAAACTCACAGTTTTGCTTCTTAAACAAATTTGCAAAATCGGTTGCTTTTTGCTCCCAATGAAATGTGTGCCATTCATACAAGAAAGAAGAGGGTTTAGTTTCTCTCTAGAAGCATTTTCATGCATTAATTCCATATGTGCCTGGCAGTCAGTTAGTACTTTAATTTAAAAAAAATACCAGAAGTGGGCATATCCTCAGCTAGGATAAGGCTGTCTCTAGTTCCATTTAGTGACATTTATCTTTGGAGATAACACAGTAATGTGCACAATTGTTTGTATTTCATGTGCAGAATATGCAGCACCATTAAAAAATGTATTGCACTTTACCATGGTGATGTGAACAAGATGTATAAATAGATTAAATTTTACTGATGCAGAAGCATAAACAAGGCTTTAGGAAGCCATATTTCTTGTTCTCTTCCAAAAATTGCAAACCCCAAGCTCTCCTTAATGAGTTGCACATTTTGGATTTGAGAAGTAACATGCAAAATGAATTTTAGTGTCAGTTTTGCAAAACTGTTTATGAATCGACTTATCTGTTTTGCTCAACAGTGATGGCAGGCCAAGAAAGTCTGTGGATGTGTCTTGTCTCAATTCTTCATAAAGACACAAGGACATAGCTAAGACAATACGGTCGCATGCGGGTTGTATCATTCGAACAAATCATTTATAGTCCATCAAAACTCTTAGTAGAATTACTGCACCTCTACATTGACAAAATGCATTTGAGGTGGTTTGGGCACAACAATACTCCCCAAAGGAGTTGTATATTTTGTAAGGGGGCACATGTTCCCTGAGAAAATGTTCTTTTATCTTGCAGCTTAATACTACCCAAAACAACAATACACACCTCAGAAGAGACAAAAACTTGAACAACAGTGAAAACAGAACTTAGCTTGATTTTTTAATACGTAATAACTTATTGAAACAAACAGTTGGAAGGCAGGACATTAATGTCACCAAGTAAGAGTCTCTGGTACAAAAAGACTTGGGAAAATTTGTTGTCTGAGCCTGTGGTTTTGGATCTCCAGCTGTGGTCAAGTGGCTTGGTCACGAGAAAAGATTAATTGAGATCGAGAAACCCAGACTGTGACAGTTATTGTCTTCTTCAAAAGCCGTTCATACAATAAGCACATTAAATGATATAATTTCAGTTGTTTATCTTCTGCAGTCTCCTTGTCTGTAGTCAAAGTATTTCAACAAGTTCTTAAGTTGAAGGCTCTCTTTAAGATTTTGCTCATGACCAAACGCTGAATCTTGCATTCTAGCCTGTCTCTGGATGCTTACGTTTTATTAAATTACTATACACCTTGAAGAGTGTAGTACAAGATGAAATGCTTTTATATATTGCAAAATATCAGAATAACTAATTCAAGTACCAGTTATTGATAATATTTGCAGAACACTTTGGGTGTTTACCAGGCGTGGCCTACTGGGAGAAATGCAGGACAGGTTAGAAGGAGTCCATTTCCCC
The DNA here is from genome assembly GCF_016835505.1 of Polypterus senegalus. NCBI lineage: Eukaryota > Metazoa > Chordata > Cladistia > Polypteriformes > Polypteridae > Polypterus > Polypterus senegalus. The sequence continues at coordinate 47,759,747 of NC_053154.1, forward strand.
ACTGGCATAGAAGCACATGGAAGAGCATGGAACTGGTTGGTAATGTTACAGTGATCTTGTCTATCCAACTTGACATACTGCCTCACCAAGAAAGAGAAGAGTGAAATGTGTGCTGCATCCCCTGAGATAGAGGCTCAAAAGTGACTTAAAGGGAACAAAGAATATATATATTTGTAAGATTGCTTTAATAAAGAATCCAATATATTCAGCAAGGACAGGACTAATCATCCTCGTATCAAGAAGGCAAGAACACTTCTTGAACATGATATCTGTCCATTGCAAGGCACTCTTAAGTACACCACCACCATCACTGCCAATTTAGAGTGGTCAGTTAGTGGCATGATCTTGGGAATGGAAAGAAAAGCTGATTAACTAGAAAAAGCTTAAACAAGCTCAGGCAGCATCTTTAAAGGCAGTAAGACATCTTTCATTTGTTTATTCAAGGTGCAAGCAGAATCCTAAGAAAAGACTTACAAAAACAGAATGCAAAAAAAAAAAAAAGATCTCCTGAGCTTATAATAATGTTTCAGTTTTCAAGTTCAAATTCAAGTTTACTGTCATGGGTGAACAGAATACGATTCTTACTTGGATGTCTCCCACAGACTTGCAACAGTACACTACAAAAGCTGAATTTTACAAGAAAAAAAAAAAACATAACCAAATTTTACAGTGTTTTAATGTTATTCCAAATACCTGATAAAAACCATTATTGAACTTCAATTATTATATTCATTGTTTTTTAACAGATGTTGTCCATAACAATAAAATGTAAGGATATCCCCTTTTTTAACAGAAAAAAATATCATTTTTATATCAGTGAAATAGTTTTATTATGCAATTCAAGTGGTATTGCAGAAAAAACATATTCAAAAAATAAAGGCAAAAATGATACATTTCAAAAAAATTTCCAAAAATATGGTAAATCACATACATTTCTATTACATAATTGGTTGGAAAATAGATACTCCCTGTATTCTCAAGGTACATGTCTAGGTTTTAAATTATTCAAATTAGTACTGATACCCTAAAGGAATGCAGGTGTCTCATAAAAGTATCCTGAAGTGATCTCATCATCACCCAAATGAACACTTTTGCCCGACCGTAGAGAGTATAAAAGGCTCTTCTTCACTGGTGACTTTGTGTTTACAGAATTAAGTTTTGGTTTTGTCATCACCTCGTCCAGTTTCACACGACTTCAAATCAATTATTAGAACACATTTCAAATATCAAAAGCTTCAGCAGTGGGAAATGTAAGTCTAGAGCATCTTGTAAAGCTGCGCATCACTATAATAGTAAAAAAAAGAAAAAGTTTTAACTGAACATGTATCAATTTCAATGTCTTATATCTTAATTTTTCAAATTATGAATGTTTAAGAGTTTGACTTGAAAAGAGAAATAAAAAATAATATGAAATACATTCAAACTTGTTTGTTTGTCCACTTTAACACTAAAGATAAGTATTTTAAACGAGAACTAATCCGGTGGCCCAGCGGGGTGGTGGCTGTGCTGCTGCCTTGCACGGTGGAGTCTCAGGTTTGTGTGTTGCCTGTAGAGAGTCTGCACGTTTGGCTGGGTTTCCTCTGCGTACTCCACTGTACCCCTGATGCTCACTGGGACAGCCTTTAGGTTTTCTGCTCAGGGTAATTGAGTTTGGAATATGGATGGACACAAAAAATAAGGAGCATTCTAGAATATTTTCACAAATTTGTACATTATGAATAGGCTCAGTAAATATAAATGCACTTTTAATATTTTTACGTTGATCTATTGTAAATTACAAAAGATATGCATTCTTTTTGAGATGTCAATACTGATGTGAAGTATGTAAAACTTTTTAATGTGTGATAAACAAGTTTGTAAAAGACATTTATCTTGTGAATGCAAGGAGTACCTGTGAATTACTAGTCTTCTGCCACTTAATTACGTAACAGAAATTACTGTGATTTTCAAGGGTATTTTATGTTTTTTGCTTTTTTGTAATATTCAGATGATTGCCATTTTTAAGTTTTGGTTGGCACCCAGTGCTGCTGCACATTTACCATATTTGTAAGTTTTTTTTTGTTTTACACTGTATTATAAAAAATCAGCAGATAATGATTCAGTCAGGCAATGAGTTCAACAGTATATATTTAGAGGAACAACAGACTGGAAATACAAGAAACACATGCAGTTGTCCGTAGTCCTAAACCTGAGCATGAAAACTGTCTCTGAATCTACTAGTAGTGTAACCTCCATCTGTCTGAATGGAGAAGTTGAAAACTACCAGTATGATGGCAGATGTCTTTAATAATACAGCTTGCCTTTCTGAGGTCATATATGTTATGTACATTTTTAATAGAAGGGAGGCGGCACCAGTGATATTCTGTCATGACTTCACAGCCCTCTGTACTACTTTGTGATCTTCAGCTAAGTAGGTGCCATACCAAGATGTATTGTAGCCAGTGAGGATGGACTTCATTTTGTACTTATAGGTGTTGGTAATTATGGCTGGAGACCTCTTGGCTTTCTTTGGACAGCTAAAAAAAATAAAAACACTAGTGAGCTTCTTAAATGATGATGACCCCCAGAAATTTAAAGCTGCTATCCATCTCCACGGCTGATGGATGAATTTAGTACATAAGAAGGAATACCAGTTTCCTGAAGGCTATTACCAGCTCCTTAGGTTTGCTGACATTAAGGGTGATATTGCTGTCCTGGCACCACTGTGTCAGGAGGCAAGTCTCTCTTCTGGTGGTGTCATCAGCCAGTTTATTGATGAAGGTGGAGCTGTGTCTGGCCACACAGTCATAAGTGAACAAGGAGTGCAGCAGGGGGTCAGCTGTCTACTCTCTAGAATGGCTGTTTTGTATGCTAAGCCAATAAACCAGGCTTGCTGTTTCTTTCTGTGATATTTCACAATGTAGGTTAGCTTACTTATAATATCATGGTAGTGAACAATAATTCAAAATGCTGTACATGGTACTTGAGGCTGCAAGACTGCTTATTAAGACACCATCCTGTGCTGTATTAAGGGTGTTATATGGTCATGATTGTCTTTGTTTTTTGTATATGTAATGGAAAGCTGTAGAAGAATACCTTACCAAGTTTACTATATTAGTGAAATATTACTCCCTAGTTAAATAAATATACTTGGCTGATTATAACAAACTGATAAATAGTTATGCATGGCATTAAATAGAGTTTTGTGGATGCCCCTGACTGACATCTCAACAATTCAAAATATAAAAACAAACACTTGGAAGTCTGTTGCGCATTGAATTATTACCTTTTCTTGCCCTTGAATTATGAAAGTGACATTGGACATTGAGGTACCCTCAACTAAAGCGTTTTAAACACTAGCTTTCAGACCATGATTACAGGGTGAAAGTCCAGATCACTTCCTCTTTTGAAATCCATGAAGTCTGTGTCCAGGTAAAGGAGTTTAAATTTCAGGCCTTTTGATGTTCTCAGCCTTTATAGTTAAACATCTGGATGCCTGCACTGTATTCTACAAACACTTTGTGATGCACACTTTACAGCTGGCTCTACAAAGGGAAAAGAAGACAAACACCTCATCTAAATACATCTTTTTTTTCCTAGACTTCTTTACTTTTTGTTGACTATCTCATGCATGTTAGTGCATGTCAGGCTGTCTGTCTTTCCTGGTCATGCTTGCCATCAGTAATGCAAAAAGAACGCCAAATAACAAGGATGAAAGCAATAAATAGACGTGGTACTGAAATGAAATTAGTCGAAGATCAGCTGGCTATACTTTAAGTGACTTGCTTTTCAAAAAAATCTAAAAATTTGCTGAGAAATATGTTTTGTTTTTGTTTTCACAGTTAAGTGCTTAATAATTAGTTTTAGGTATTTTTTTTATAAATTTTTAAAGGTTTGTTTTAGCCTCTTATGAGGTATATCTTCACATATTCCTATAATTAATTTTGCTTCAGAAATGTACCGTATATACTTACCTATATTAGCTGTTAAATAAATGATTGGAAAGAATATTAAAAAAACACCTCAGTGCTCATGTAGAAGAAGAGAACTCCTTTAGGTTACAATAGTTATTATGTTAGTAAGTCCTAAAAGTCAGTGGGGGTCGTTTTAATAAAATTAAGTGATTTTTAAATATTACCATGGTTTATCCTAAGGAAAATAAATAAGCCTAACAGATACTATTAAAATATGATACTGAAATAATACTAATATTTAATAAAATTAATACATTTACTTAAAAAGGCATTAAATTCATCTTTAAGTGTTTCACACAACAAAAACTACTGTAAGAAAAGAAATTCTAAAAATAGCAGTTGCTATTAAAATGTGTCATAGAAAATAATATTAATAATAAAAACAAAAGCAACAACACCAATATTAATATTTTTATCTATATAGCTTGTTTACACCAACTGCATCATAAGTACTTGACCAAAGTTATAATATATTTTATTAAGATTACCACAGATACTATCAAACAAGTCACTGAAACTAACAAACAAACAAATAAAAAAATAAATAGTGGCATAGTGGGGCATTTGTTCAGTGCTCCTGGTTCTAATTCCATGTCTGTTTGCCTTCTGCCTTGAATTTCTTCTCCTGGTGGCTGCATAAGCTTCCATTGCACAGTGCTGTTTCCTCCTTTTTCCATAAAGAAATGTTCAAGTTAAATGATGAATCCACTGATGCTCTGTGTGACTGTGGGTGTTGGAGTGCATGAGTGGGTCATGAAATGGACTCAGCTGTTTTATCTTGCACCCAATATAATGGACCCTGGCACACTACAACCCTGATTTGGATTAAGTGGTGATCAGAAAGTTATGTTATGTGTGAAGAACACAGTTGTAGGGAGTGTCTCATTGGCATGGCCATACCTGACAAGATTAGGAATGGTTTGAATACGGCACCACTACTAGCCACTCATTTCTTTCCCTTAGAATGGAGGAGCACTGACCAGAAAGACTAATGATGTTATTTCTACCTCCGCCCACATTTGCCCCGCCCCTTCTGTTTCTACCTGTTGTGGCAGTAGAGGGCGCTAGTGCTCCCTTGAACCCTCAGGGACAACTCCAGACACCAGGTAAAAGTCCAAGACTCTTTTATTCTTTTACAAGACAGTGCACCAAGCACCTCCCACACTACACTATTCATCAACCAATAACTAACTCCTAATAAACTCTCCTCCTCGCCCAGACACTTGCTTCTCTACCTCCCAGTTCAGCTCAGTGTCTGGACTGGTTTCTAGTCCTTTTATAGCCCCTAACCCGGAGGCGTTCCTGTCCAATCAGACCACAGTTCCTTATTCCTTCCGGGTCAGGGCAAACAGTCCTTTTCTTCACCACGGGAGCACGTCGTTCCTTCCCGTCACGTGACCATTACGTACTCCCGGGTCATAAGGCACAAAAGAGCCCATAAGCCCCCCCACAGCGACTCCTGGTGGCCCCCAAAGGTATCCAGCAGGGCTGTGTATAAATACTACAAAGTCCATGAGGCCCTGCTGGACCTTGGGGAAATATCCTACTGTCAGGAGAGCTCCTCCTGGTGGCCTGGGGGTGAGGACCGGCAATAGAAGCTGGCAGACCTCCACACTGTATAAACACAGGAAGTCATTGCTCATTTTGGACCCACATCAAAAGAAGACACAACTCTTCCAAAACTTTTGACAACTTGACGTGCTGTAACTAACAACTAATGGTCATTTCAAAACTGTTTTTTATTTATTTTTTTACTTGTTTCCACTTACCAGGACATTAAATGGGGTATCCTCTGGAAACTCAAATCTTTTTCTTTGTTCTTCTCATTTGTTCAATTATGTTATTTTGTTATAATATTATAAGAACAAATATTCTTAGATGAAGAAAGAATACAGAAAGGTAATCAGCAGAAATATTTGTAGAGAAATTCAGTGTTTTGCTTTGCAAAAGAAATTTCCAAAGTAAATCTTGTTTACTTTCCATCAAAATTCATGCTATGGATACAAGAAGAAAGGAGTTTAGATCCTGTTTGGAAATGTTTATGTGCTGTCACACATGTGCGCATGGGAGGCAGCTAAAGAGAAAAGGATAATTCCATGCCGGACCAGGGGATGGCAGAATGCACTAATCCTTTCTCTTTTGCCTGTCCAGATCGAATATGGGAAATTCTGCCTGGGCTCGATGATGTCACTTCTGGTACTGGGCCCAATAGCTTCACTTATAGTCCCTGCCCGGACGACATCACTTATGGCCTCTGCTCAGACAGCATCACTTCCAGTTCTGGCCAGGATGAAGTCACTTCCGTTTCCTGCCCAGACTATGTCATTTCCCCTGCCCGACTTTAAAACTACCATGTTTTGTCTACTTGCCAGTTCTGTTTTGGACTGATGTCTGTAAAGTCTTGTACAGCCACACCTTCCTCTTGTTTTTGACAGCCAAATTCAAGTATACGGGTGGCTGCCCCCAATCCTTTTTACTGTGTGGTCTGAGTCCTTTTACATTGCATTAGTTCCATATGCGCCACAGCAGGGAAGGTGTGGGGTGGCTTCCTGTGTAGTGAGAAAACAGAGTAACGTGCACCATAGGATGTTTCTGTGCATCTTAGCGTGGAAAACATGCAGCATGTGATATTAAATAAAACACTGCACCTCCACAGTGATGTGAGGCATAAATAAAATTGATTTTACTGGGGTATGACAAATTACACAGCTGCACAAAAGAAGACAAATAAACATAGAAGTGTTACCCAAGCTTTCGGGGCCAGTGCTCCTTGTTTTCCACCCCAAAAAACCTTTAAAACCCCCCAAACACTTTTTACTGGGGTTTGTCTTTCACAATAGTAAAAATTACCTCCAGAATGAATTTTAGTGTCAACTTCACAAAACTGTATGCAAAGCGAAACTTCCCTCTTTGTTCATCACTAACACTGAATAACTTATCAACTCTTAAGTCATTATGTATTTATCCAATACATGCTGATGTAATAAAGTAATGAATGTATTACTTATCCATGGTTTAAACAAAAACTCCAGATAACAGACTCATCAGTTCACTATCTTTCTGAACTCATATTTTAAGTGATCACACGGAGGTAGAGCTCTTCTCAGGAGCAATGGATGATGAAAAAAGCAGAGGTAAAGTGATTTTAAGTCATTAGTTGATTTAATCGTAGCAGAATTTTGGCTGGTAAACTGTAATCTGTAGAGAAAACCTAGAATAACATGCAGACTACACAAATAAAGCACTGATTTATTTAAGTTCAAAACAATAAATTTAATAATCTGAAATTACTGCCATGTAGTGCTTAGTAGTGCTGCTGTCACACAGCTCCATGAAACTATTGCCCATTTGTGGCACAGTTGCTATTATTTGTGGAGAGTTGTCCACATGCACTGGTGTTGCACAGGTGGTGTTCTGACATGAAGGGTATAACTCAAACCATCAAAAACAGAAGTCCTTTTCATGACACTGTAAGTTTAAGCCACCAGAGGGTGATATATGCTGTCAATGTAAAGGGTGACCAAGAAGAAAATCCTGCAAGGTCATTAGGGGAGAACTGAGTGAGTAGTAACCTGGCTGGAAATTTGCAATATTTTCTATGACCCATCAATCTATTAGACAGTCACCTCACATTATGCCAAGGAGACCTGAGTTTTACACTAAGAGAATTAAAAAAGTTAGCTTGATTCTTCCAGGTCAGTAGATACATTATGAAATTGTCTTGCAAGAACAAGTGGATCAATGACATTCTAAAGAAGAAACGCTGCCTTGGAGTCTAAGACCTTTTAGAGATTCTTGGGGTTCAAAGATGCAGGTGCAGGGGTCCTTAGATATTGCTGAAAGGAGTTCTAGCCTGGTATTCTTTTTTAGTCAAAGAAGGACCATAATATATCTGGCATTAGGAATTTGTACAGAATTTTAAATTGAAATTCATCTGAAATCAGAGGAACCTTAGATCTATAGTCACGGTGGGAACTGTGGGAGAGGGACAGTCCAGGGTTAAATGAAAGAAAGACAAGGAAGTCAACAGGAGGTGAGGAAGAATGTGCTGCTGTGCTGCATTTGAGATGGACAGATTACAAAGCCCCTACTCTAAATGGAATGACTAATTACACCTGAAGATCAATACGTTTTTGTGTCTTTTCAGGTCTCACTGATTTTTTTCTACTCTGTACAGTTTATTTAAAAATTATAATGGTGACTTTCAACATTTTTGAGCTTCTTCGGTAAGATTCTATGAGTAGTGCGGTACCTTCATGGGTACTCCTTTTTGTACCCTGGGGTGTTTGCACATTCCCAATGCACTGCTTGCATAGGTTTTTACCCAACATATCAAAGACATAGATGTTAGTTCAATATGGCAACTCTGGAATTGCCTGGTGTGATTAACTATATCTGTAAGGTAAGAGTACCCTGGAAGGGACCCGTGCAAAATCTATAGTTAGACGCACCTTGCACCCAGTCGGCCAGGATAAATTCAAGATACCCATTACTCTGAACTGTGTAAGTGAGTCAGAAAATTAATGGATTGACTGATAGATGATTTTTCCCTGGTATTACTCCAAATTTGGACAGATGTCATTTGAATGCTTGTCTTTTATAGTATGTGACGTTTACACGCTTTCCCCACGTTTAGTTGGGTTCTCTCCCAGAACTCTAGTTTCCTGTAATAAATATAATAAATTATATGTTGGAGTAATTGGTAATTATAAACTGGATTGTTGTGAGTGAGTATTGGTGTGTGAATGAAAGCATGGACCAACTCTGACATTTAGGTTAGGGGCTAAACAAACCATAAGAAATAATTGCCTTTTTTAGAGTCACAACTATACTGCTACATATTTACATCATAATACCAAGTCAAATATCATACATTGTTTGTAACATAAAGTTACAATATTAACCAATTCTCACTTAATTAATGAATTCTCACTTACATTAGCACAATTAAAACTTTGAAATTATGAGAAAGGTCACAGGTACTGTTATTGACATTTAAATAACAGAAACCAATGTTTTTAGTTTGTTTGCCTACTTATTGTAATTGTGACAAATAAGTACTTTCTTGTTTATTAAACAAGTTTAAAAATATTTGCATGATGATACATTTAAGTATGTCCTGGGATTGGGTTAACTATTTTGACAACTGGAACAATTTTAGTTTTTAAACACTTCATCAAAGAGACAGCTTCTAGAGAAAAATACTGTCCATGAAACATACAGTACACAGTGAAGTAGCACGTTTACCTCGGTCTAAATTTGAAAGAGTAAACTGATCCAGCATGTTTCTCTGTTTGTTTCAAAGATAGTCAATGTGCAAGGCAGAGTTGCTTAAGGTGTAATGGATTTAAAAAGGAAGGCCTAAGAGAAGGTTTATGGATGTGGTGAGAGAGGATGTGCAGGTAAAGGGTGTAACAGAACAAGATGCAGAGGACAGAAAGATATGGAAGAAGATGATCCGCTGTGTCGACCCCTAATGGGAGCAGCCGAAAGCTAATAGTCACATTAGCTAAGCTCTTAAAAAAAAACTTTTGAGCTTCTTCGGTAAGATTCTATGAGTAGTGGGGTACCTTCATGGGTACTCCTTTTTGTACCCTGGGGTGTTTGCACATTCCCAATGCACTGCTTGCATAGGTTTTTACCCAACATATCAAAGACATAGATGTTAGTTCAATTTGGCAACTCTGGAATTGCCTGGTGTGATTAACTATATCTGTAAGGTAAGAGTACCCTGGAAGGGACCCGTGCAAAATCTATAGTTAGACTAAAGAATCAGTTTATTTTAGTAACATAATGCATTGTTGGTAGCAGCCCTTGAAATCTGCCCATGTATGAGAGTGCCCTGATATGACTGGCACCTTGGCTGAAGTTGCTACCCACCTGTACACAATGCAGCAGACATATGGGACAGCCTCTCTAATGAACCAGAAGACAGATGTAGGGATGGGTGGGTCAAAGGACAGTTAGATGTTCACAGAGTATTTTACATACTTGCTACATTTTTATGATAAAATGTGCCTCTTTACCATTTTAACTATTTTTTTTTTCCTGGTGCTTTTGTTACTAATAATCTATTTTATATAGGATTGATAGTTATGTAATATTAAAATAATTAGTCCAAGATAGGATTTGATAGGTATGCCATATTATAATAATTAGCCTAAGATAGGATTTGATAGGTATGCCATATTATAATAATTAGTCTAAGAAGTGCAAAGCAGCTTTGATTTTCCTCTCAGTATGTTATTCTGTATGGAAACTAATGTCTGAGACATTTAGGCCTAATGCTTTATTTCTCATATATCCATACTAGAATGTGTTAAATTACGAGTAAGGTATCTGTATTTTCTTTCTTTGGGAACTCTGTTCAATCAGAGTTAATTTCATGAACTGATATTTTAGGATATTTAAAACTTCTACTGAAGAATATAAATCAATAAACAAGTGGCAATTTGTAAATGTGTTTAACACAAGGGACAGCAGCAAGTGGCTTTCCTATGACCCTATAGTGAGACAGTGCTGTATGAGATTATGAGATTCAATATCCCACAGCACTGTTAATCAGAATGCTGTCATGCCTTTTAAGAACTGTATTATAAATCTTCTTGTTTTAAATATATGCCAGAAAAGATGTTGGTTAAAGGTAGCCTGATTCTTCTTATATATATATATATATATATATATATATATATATATATATATATATATATATATATATATATATATATATATATATATATATATATATATATATATATATATATATATATATATATATATATATATATATATATATATATATATATATGTACCCATCCCCCTAAACTCCTCACCATGCTGGCTCTTGTGCGCCTGTGTTTTGTACTACAAGAAAAACAAATGAGCCAAACCCATTGAATGACATTTGATACGTCTTGCAGAGATCATTAGAAAACAAAGTGAATACGGCAGAATGCAAAGCAGGGGCTATCTTTTTCAATCCACATTCAAAATTGTTATTATAGGGAGGTGAATTTAAGTGCAGCTTTCATTTCTGCCACAGTCTCTCTTTGAGTACTGAACACCAAAACAAATCTTTTTCTAATAGCAAAAATAGAAGTTTATCTGTAAAACAGCTCTCCGTGACTTATTTAAACTACTTCACCTAAAAGCTGATGCACATGGATGAATTCCTCTTTCTAGTAGTATCTCCCATTTTACTTTAACAGAACCATTGCTTTCAACAGGTACAGTACAGCCACATCTCATCTTAATCAGGAGAAACAATCTACAGACACACACTTAAATCACCTCCATTTTGAGCAGTGGTGCCGAATTACTTGTATGATTCTAGACAGTTTGGAAAATTACACCCCATCATGTATTTTCAAAGAAAAACTCAAGGAAACATCAAAATATATTTGTGCCTTATTGTCTTTTGATTGGACTATGTTTTATATAATGTGATGTAATTGTATAAGCTTAAACTGACTTCTAAATGACAAACTCAAAACAGTTAATACTTTTCAGACTAGCTTAATCAGATTCCTTTTAGCATCAAGTGCAATGAAGGAATCAGTAATGGCTGAATTGGTAGTCCAATGAAGACCACACTCATTTATACACATTACTAGTCCCTCACAGTGGGCCATTTGAGGGTCACCATTTAGGCTAACACACATGTGTCTTATGGATGTGGAAGGAAACCTATTTAACATAGAGACAACTGGCAAACTTCATACAGACAATGCCTGATATGGAGATGCGAGGAAAGAATAATAACAACTAAGCCTCCATACCAAACCAAACCATACCAAATTATATTATGTGATGCTGAAAATGAACATTTATCACTTTGTACTCAAAGGGATGCCATCAAACTTTGCACAGTTAGAGAAGACTTCCACTACAACTGTGGTGCCACTTCTGGGTTTAACTTTAACTCCGTAGAGATGAAGAGATTCTATAATGGCAGGATGCATCAATACTTTTAAAAATTAACTCTGAGTGCAGCTTCTTAAAAACAGAATGCCAGAGGTTGTATACTCCGGCACAGAATTCTGTCATGCCAGTGAATGCCATAGAGAAATTAATGGGAAACTATTACAAACATATCATTTAATTTTTTTTACTGTACATATATCTAACTTTCTTTAAATGACCTGCTTAATTGAGGAGAAGCTCGGTGGAGTTGTGGTTTATACTCCTACCTCCCAACTCTGGGGATTCAGTGTTTTAGTCCTAGCTCAAACACCATATCTGAGATGGCTTTCCTAAAGTACCCCAGGTTTGCCCCCCAAACCTTCTAAATGCAAGCAGTTTAACCTGATTTTCTGTGTATGAGAGTGCAACGAAATAGACTGGCACTTCATTGAAAGTTGATGCCCACTTCACTTCAAAAGACACAGGTGTTCCACTAATCAAACAACCACAATTAGGAATGAAGAAATTGATTAATATTATCAGTATTTTAAAAAAAATATTTTGTAAATATGCAAAAATTATTTTACAATTTAATTGATAGTGTGGCTGTAAACATAGCAAACATCTTTTGTTTTAATGTTAAGGTATTATTAAAATACAGAAAACTTTCAGATGAATAACTAATTAGACATTTGTTTTGGAGGATATAATTATTCTTCTTTATTCTAAAATTTGGAATACAGGAAGTGTATTGAATGAATGGACCATAATTCCATACTCTGCATATCAACAACAGCAACACTTAAATGAAGACTGATACGTTTTAGTTTTCTTTATTATTGCTTTTTTCTATTTCTTGCACTTTTGTGAATCAACTTCTTTTATTAATCATTCAATTTTAACCCATTAGCTGTTAGTTTGTCGATGTATCTTTATGTTATTGGGGACCCAAGAATGCTACATATGTTACATAACAATAGTAATGGCAGCAGCGCGGGACATGCTGTCGGTACAGCAATTTTTAAATACTTTAATTAAACTACATTGAATATATTATACATTGCTTACACATAACATGTTTAATGTTAACTTTTGTTATCATGTTGATTATCCAGTATGATTTGTATTTAACAATTAGAACTGCAATTTTTCAAACACTTTAAGTTACATTCAATGTGTGCAATTTATCATATACTACTTTCTTCTCCTTCTTCTTCTTCTTCTTCTTCTTATTACATAAATCATCTTTATTAATTTGCAATAAAGGACTGTTCTTGCTCTTTTTATCACTTAAAAATAATCTATTTTATGTGTTCATAAAAATATTCCAACTTATCGCATAATTCAGACTTTGTTAAAGATCAAAAGTGCTAAAGATAGAGGAAAACCATTAACAGAAAAAAATATATAAAAAAAAAAAACTAGAGAGTAATATTGAATCAGAAAAATCATTACATGAGGACCAAGACAAAATTCAGAATTAAGTTTTAAAATATATGTATTAAAAATAAGAAAAAAAATAGATATGATCTGCGGTAGGCTGGTGCCCTGCCTGGGGTTTGTTTCCTGACTTGCGCCCTGTGTTGTCTGGGATTGGCTCCAACAGACCCCCGTGACCCTGTAGTTAGGATGTAGCATGTTGGATAATGGATGGATGGATAGATATGGTGCCATCAAAGTCACAATCCAATATATAAAGCACAGTGCAATCAAAATACAATGAATGCAACATTTCTTAAAGAAAGTAAAAATACTTCAAGCATTAACTTTTTAATCCTCAGTTGTAGAGGGTGCATTAGAATTCTTACAGTTCAGCAAAATTAGTCATTGCACTAACAACACAGAATAGGAAATCTCTGTGAGTTTATTGTCATGTAATATAGTGCCACCCTGTGTTACCTAGCAATGCCATTTGAAGATTAGGAATAATTGTGAGTCCAATACTATCTGCATACATCACAAAATTTTCTTAATTTAGTTCATTCCAAAAATGTATCACTTGGCGTGGCCAGTGCTAGATGGCACTTTTCATAATTAGCCTCCATTCTCTTATGTATTTTAGATAATTGCAGGGTAGAAATATGTGTGCCATGCTCAACTTTAAGATGAATTTTATAATATTTTGCACATATTGGTGTAGAATATGTATTATGAATTAATGTATTTCACTCCCTGTCTGAAATAATAAAAGAGAGGTCCATTTCCCAGCACTGAACAGGATCATCTGGAGGTGCACACCATGATATTAAGTGATGACATCTAGAAATAGCCGATAGTTTCCTCTTTATTAGATAACATATATTCAAGTGTGACAGTTGATGAAAGATTAAGAAAGTTAGGCAGGTTCCTTTAAACAAAGTTTCTGACTTATAAATATAAAAAAATGGTGTGTTGAAAGAACTCAATAATTAAGACATAGCTGATCAAAGGAAGCAAACATTCATTCTATGTAAGGATCTCTGATGTTCCAAATTTAATGGAAACAAAGGTAAAAAGCATTGCTGTATATACAGGACAGATACAGTATATGGTAAATCTGAATCCACATATGGGGCCTGGAACTTGAAAGTACATCTTACGAGAAGAAGCTGGGAGTCGTAGTGGTCAATTCACTATGTACGGTTTATAGAAGCCATTAAGAGGGCTAATAATAGATTACACAGCACAATGTGTCTGAGTCAAGAGCAAGTCAAGAGAGGTTATGCTTATGCAAGTCAACAAACATATGAGACCTCATCTGCAATACTCTGTACATTTGTGGTCTCCATTTTGTAAAAAAACATATCATTTCTTAAGAATATCCACAGAAAATGTACTAATTCATGAACTGTGGAACATGAACGACAAGGAATGATTGAAGATGTTATATCTTTTCAGTTTAAGCAATAGAGGATTAGGAGGTGACATGGTCCTTCCTTTTCAGAAGTGTTTTATTTTACAGAAACGATGAGTGTGGTAGGTACTACATTGGCCATTGTTTTAAAATGAGTTTACCAAGAACGGATAAAAGTCGGTTGAGCGTAAATGTCACAGTGACATTAGAAAGGTTTTCTTCACACACAGAATCATACATACATACAGTAAATGGAATCATTTACCAAGCTGTGTGACAAAGAGTACAGCTTTGGAGATATTCAGATGTTAATATAATGATTTGTTAAAGACTTATGTGACTAGGGATTAACAAGTCAGTTCAGGCTGAATGGTTTGTTCTCATTAAAGAATTTCTTATGCTCCTAACACAAAAATGTTGCAACACCAAATGCATACTCAAAACTCCCGTCATAATCACCACTTCACAGGTTTTACTAGTAAATAAAATGTTGTCATTTTTTAAAACAAGGCCTCAACTAATTTAAGGACAGATAAATAGTTTATTTTCAGAGTTCCCACAGGATTTGTTTTCTGTAACATTCACCACACATCCATTGTAAGCCAACTTAACGGGGCCTGGCCTACGAAGAACATCACATCTGTATTTATTCAGTCCAGTCACCTGTGGATAAACCCTGTCACTTAGGGAGTCCTCTGCTGCATTTTTTTGTTCTGTGGTATTTAAACTGTAGAAAGTGTTTTGTTTAGAAAGTGGATTAAAAACAAGAAAACCACAGAGTAATTAATGCCTCCGGGGAAATAAATCCCAGTGGCTTCATTACATTTTAAAACCATGAATATTAAAAAGCTTTAACATGTTAATGCAATTACTCGTCATTCAAGACTTTTGGAAATTTGACCAGTCCAGTTTGTGAATCTTGCATATTATCATATCTGATTGTCCCACGTTTTCTGTCATTCTTTTGAGACTTTAGCCTAGAATAGGTTAATTGTGGCTTTGCTTATTATCGCCTGCACCATTTGAAGGATCATCTTACTTACCTCTGCATATCTGTAAGTAAAACCATTTTAAAGATCAATCCATTTTCTGTACCCTCTCATCCAGTTCTTTCTTGTAAGTCTGCTTCGATGAAGCAGTTATTTTAGCTGCTTGTCTTTGTCAGAGACAGGAAAAATAGGCAAAGTCCACACAGAATTCAGACACGCACACAACACAAAACTCAAGGATGTTCAGCTGTCTTAGCACTTCTTAAACATTTAACCTTTTGGCTTTGATTACTTATTTCTTAATCTGTCTGGGTTGTGTTTTCTTCATTGTTTGTGTTAAACATGCCTGATGTATGCATGAACTAGGAAAAGCACATTGATTTGTAATCTGAGGGACATTCAAAAAAGCGAGAGGAATAGTAATTGGACATTAAAAACTTGGTACGATGCTGAGAAAATTGCATCGCAAACAAAGGTTACTATGTAAAGAAGTGATTTGTTTTGGAAATTCTTAATAAATACAGTTAAAAAAATGTGGAAACTTTTTGAACGTCCCTCATAGTATACTTTTACTTATAACTTGTACTGCATCCCAGGTTGGTTCTCCTCTTGCGTACGTCCTATGCTGATCTTGAAAGAGTCTGGCTGTCTAACTCTCTGAAACTGGATTAACTTAGTTGGAAAATAAATGTAAGAATTAAACATATTTCCAATGATGACCTAGTCAAAGTGCTTTATATGCAGCTCTGCTATCATCAGTTCTTAAAATGATCCATGTCAAAACCTGAATTGCCTCCTAAGACATTTCTGTAATGTATGACTTGCTTAAGGAGTTTTGTTAATAAGATATCAATAAAAAGCATTTTGACTTAATGCAGTTCTAGGTTGCAGCGGGGTTGGAGCCTATGCCAACAAAACTAGACACAAACTTGAAACCAGCTCTCGACGTGGGTGCCACTCTATTATCGTACCCACTTGTGTATATGGTACACTCACATTCACACAGAGCCAATTTAGAATTTACAATTAACTTAATAAGCACATAACTATTGGTTGTGAGAGAAAAGGCCATAGAGAAGTGGGGAGAGCATGCAAACTCCACACAGGGAATGATTATGTGTGGGATTCACCACCCTGTTTTAAAGTGCAAATATTTGACACTACTATTAACATCAAATTTAAACAAGCGCTCTGCATCACTTTCTGACAATAGTTTTGTTACAGATTTCAGGCTTAATTAAAAATCAGGACTATTATTGACAACCTAAATGATTTTGCTCTCATCCATTCATCATTCTAGGAATCCGTATTCCATCTGGGCTTCAAAGGGGGGCATACATGAAGTATCCACAGGTAAGACACCAATCCCACATAGGGGACACTCAGGTCTACACAGCCGCCCACTCATACTAGGCCTGATCAGAATCACAATGGAGCATAAAGTACAGGTATGCACAGAAAACGGTCAACATTACATCCCTCTATCCATCCATTCATTCTCTGATGAGAATTCACCCAGTTTAAATTCATACAAGGGAGACCATTCTTAAATTGCCATACTTGTGTGCATTTTGAGACAGTATGCCATCAAATTGTCATTGTGAACACATTAATGATAGATAGATAGATAGATAGATAGATAGATAGATAGATAGATAGATAGATAGATAGATAGATAGATAGATAGATAGATAGATAGATAGATAGATAGATACTTTATTAATCCCAAGGGGAAATTGTCCTACTGTTATAAAACACCACACTTTATAAAAAGAGAAAGAACACTGGCGTTGTCTTAAAATAATCATACACCCTTAAGATTGGAAATCTGTTTAAGCTTAAAGTGTTATGTACCAGAAAAGTGAGAAAGGAGAAGGGATGTGAACCCCAAAGTCCTCCCATGTTTTACACCTACACCGCTGTAAAGGCATTGCATTAAAAAATCTTTGGCCTGCGTTGTTCACCAAGTGCAGCCTGTTGCATTCAGAGACACATTCACACATATTGAAGCATCTGTTAGTCAAAGGCACCGAGCAACTCTCACTTGCTCCAAGATTCTGGCATGTCTGCTCTAACAAGTTAGAGGAGTGAAAAACAAATCATGTGTAAAATCCAGCATTTCTCCCTGCTGTGATATCTGTGTAACTACAGCACTGATGTACTAAAGTCAATTACTAGCAAAATGCTTTACGTTAACAAAGCCATTGTTCTCAGTTTCCTGAAATGTCTGTTTCCTTCAACACTTTGTATATTTCAAGGATTTAATTATCTTTCCAATATGCAAAGCAAAATGACAAGACTTATAAGTGAGGTAGACTACATGTTGATTCATTTTATAAGGATTGCTGCTTTATGAGAGACATATCTTTCCTAATACAATGTTTTTAAAGCAGCACTGCTTTGAAATATTTACTTACTGTTATAATGGTGCATTTCATGTTGTTACTTTTTAACACTTTATGGAATAATTATCAGTAGTTCTGAATTTGTTCATTTGTTTATTTTTATTGACTGACAACAGACTTTAGAGATTAGATTTTTTTCATGTTTGTGTTAAGTATATGCTGTAAGGATTAGATGATTTCCCATAATGACCTTATTGGTTTAAGATAACTAATATAATCATTATTAATATAATTTAATATGTTAAATCTTAATCAAATATATTAGCCAGTTGGTGCTACTTGCCATATATTGTAAATAAATTAAATTAATGGAAAAATGTGACAGATTGACACATATATTATTTTAGATTTTCTTTAATGGCATTTTATGGTTCTTTACTGGATTGTGGGGTTCCTTTCATTCTACAAAGGGTTCTTTGAATATGAAGTTGGTTCTTTGGGCTTTGAAAAAAGTTTCCAATAGAGAAATCTTTCATGTTTAGTAGCTACATAGCAGGACACTAACAGATTAAGAAAGCCTGCTTGTGTTTTATAACCATTGAAAATCACGAGCCATTGGTATTATGAAAATCCGTTACCATCTATTCATGGTTATTTACTGTACGGAGCTTGCTTTGGATGTAAATAAATCAAGGTTCTTTCTGGAAGCTTCATGTGGATGGGTCTTTTTGGAAACCAAAAATGACTCTGCCATGGCATCACCCTGAAGAACAAATCTGGCACCTTTATTTTTATGAGTGTGTGTTGAAAGCTTTTGTTATAGCTAAAACATAACATTTCCGTTTTTTGTAGATGTGTTAAATCATCCATTATGAGTGAAAATCAAATGATTTACAGTATCTTTCCTTTAGTACAAAAATGTTTTCTTTTAAATGTTTGCATCTAGACAAAGAGTTAGTGGGTTCTTAATTTCATTTATTATATCAAGCACCTTCAATAGCAAATCTAAAAGTATTATTTCTCAGTCTCTGCAGTAGCAGTTCATTTATTAAAATGACATGTAATGTAATGTGCTGATACATTAATCTGAAATAAATAAAATAAGTAAATAAATAAACAAATGGAGCCTTTTTGGCTTTAACAAAGTGTTAGACTACAGAAATGTAAGATATTTCTATTTTTTGGCAAAGTGAAACTTGCTTGGGTATGTTGCCTGGAATTTTTTTTTTTTTTTTTGCTGCATACCAAGAATTTGAAAAGTAAGTAACACCACCTCCATACAAAATAGTTCTGTTTACAGACATTTAAATTCCCAGCTTCCTCCTTGTACTTCACACAGTTTTTATATTGACCATTGCAGTCTGCTTCACACTGCCTGATCCTTGTCATACAAAGCAATTTAACACTGTTTGGGCCTATTTACATACTCAATTTGCAATGGGACCTTTAATCACATTGCCACATATTTACAGCTTTGTTCCTCCTCATCTTGCACGTAATTTTCTACAGAAATGCCCAGTATTTAAATTTAGGCAGTGTTTCATTTTAACAGCACATAACTTAAAATATGTCTATTCTATAATGGTTGATAAAGTAATATATTATATAACATTTTCAAAAAGAATGTTCTTCTTAAATTTTAATCTAGACCAATTGTCTTAGACCAATCATGTGCATGTCAGTTATTGTCTTAGTTCTTGAAATTACTAGTCAAAAATGCTCTTGGATTTTTTTTTTACCTTATAGGCCTGTTCATATTTTAAAATACCCGTCTCTGAATTTCAATACCATCATTTTCTAAAATGTAGTTTTTTCAGGTAATATTCTACCTTTGGTGAATATGAAGAAATGAAATACCTTGGCCATCTGGTCTGATATTTATTTATTTTATTTTGCATTTACAGCTCAAGTAACTTTATGATACTGCAATCATTCATGGCATCAAACGAGTCTAAATAAATGAAACTATCTATTGCACAGTTTGTTACAATTTGTAAAAAGCTGTCACCTGTTGTCTGCTTCCTCTGTTTCATTCAAATCTAATGGCGGTAGTTAGCTGGTAATGACTTTACCAAGTATTCCTGAACACCCCTACCCTAAATCACACCGCATTTCTTTCACCTCTTTGCCTTCTGCAGTTTCTGTCTGGGCTTTTGATGTTCTATAAAATGGGCGATTTCATAAAGTTCAAGAGAAGAGAAACCTATACAGCTAAGTAACATTGCACTGAGGGAGAGAGAAAAAAAAACACGTAAGAAGTTTTTTAATGCATAACTTTATTTCAGTCATTTTAATGTGCACAGCACATACAACACAATATTTAACAGCACCTGTATAAAACTACAGACAACTTCTGATAAATGTTTACGAATTAAATAGAGATCACGTGACCAACGCACCACGTCTTCACAACATCATCTAAATGTATTGAGTGTGCATCAAAAATGCATAAACGGATTACAGAAACTTGCAAGGGATTGGTGGCGGTCTGCAGCTCCATTTTCCTCCTGTCATCATATACTCTTCTGGAATTAGTTACCCTAGTCGGGTAAACAGCAGAGAGACGTTCGTGGTGAGACAGATTTTTCTTAAATTAAAATTATTTACCTCTTATGTTTAAGGACTGGTATTTCAGCAAGCTTTGCTCGATTCTCGGCATTTGAATTTCTCACCGAGCAATTTTGCTTTAGAGAATAGGCAAATAATGCCGACTGCAAACGTTGTGTAAACCTATGTAAATGACTTTTAGCACAGAACAACTTTCTGTCAGTTGAGAACGGACGGCTGATTTCAATTAGTTGTAAACTGCAGGTGCATACCCTTTAATCCCTCTGGGTTTAACACTGGATCCATTTATGCATTTTATGAAGATCATAACTAACAATACATAACAGAACATGAAAAAAACGAAAAATATGAACAATGACAATAATCACAAACAAAAGCACCATTTAGTGTTTATAAGTCGCTCCTTAACTTAGTCGTTTAAACATGGAGCAGGAAGTGAAAATGTGGTCCAGAAAATTGTTCACCATATTTTCAAACAGTTATTTATTTGAAATCACTGCAAAATTAATTGAACTTGAAAATATGAAAAACGTGTTAAGCAACATTAAATAAGGAATGTTTTCATCACAGCTTACCTTCCTGCGGTTCGTAACAAATGCATTAAGCGAAATTAGCTAACAATCCCTAACAGAATGTATAGCGTCCCGTCTCTATTATTAATTTTTTTTTAACCGATCTGATGTCTATTATTAGGTTCGAATTATGTTATAAATCTTTGCCTTTGAAGCTAAGCTGCACTGACTACTTGGAGTTATAGAGGCAAAATATATGATGTAAAATATAGGGTTACTGGATGACTGTATAGTGCAGTCTTACAGCTGTCTGCAAATTTTTTCACCATGATTATCCTTACTAAAAGTAAATCGCTGGGTAAAGATAGCACAAACGTGACAACACTCAGCTAGGACGCAATGAAAGCGCATACAGGCTACTTATGGAGGTGAAGTTTCTTCTGGTCTCCTACAATGTGCAACAACAACAACACATAAAAAAAGACAATTTCGTGTTGTTTCTTGTATCTCGATGGGTTCAGCTAACGGGAACTTTGCAGGATTTGTAAGGAGATAACCGGTTGTTAGCGAGGTAGAAGAAAAATGTTTTAAAATAGGGAATGAAAACGTTTAAGCAGCAATTCGTCTCTCCTTCAAAATACTGCACAATAAATAAATGACGAGGAGTGGCGCTTCAAACAATACCTAAAGGGAATGGCTCTTTCGCAAGACGCGGCTCCCATTTTTTGGCTTGCAGTATAACCGTTGTAATTATTTTTCTGAATTATTTTGCAGCTTTGCGCTGGCCTTCGTGACAGTAGGCATCTGCATGTTTCTGTAGATCTTCTAGGAAACTTAAGTGTGTTAGGCTAATGCACATTACACACGTGCGTGTGCGTGCGCATGCGTGTGCGTGCTGAAGTTTAAAGCCTAACACCGCATACTTCCAAAAATTCGAAATTTATTTAGGCGCATGATGCCTCTGTTTTCGAAGCTATGACAAAGATTAACTGCAGACAAGTTCAGAGTTCAACGCTTGCAAGAGCTAAAAACAGATTTGTGGGATAGGACTTCAGCTCTGCACTTTCTGTACCGCAAGTAAGCCGATACCAGTTCAATTAAATTGCAGCGCTGCACAAAGGAGGTCAGGCGTTGTGCATTTGCTCCTAGCTCACAGATACTGTTATGTTCGCGATTAAAGAAAGGTCTTTTTGAAGAGAGGGGAGGCGTGTAAATGGGGAAGTCAGTCTGTCTGTCTATCTGTCACTAGGAAGCTAGCCCAGTTCCTATAGGAAGGGACCGAAATAGTCCCTTACCAAAATGTAGTTCTCTTTCTCAAAGGTCTCTTCTTCTGGGCAGTGGCCCCCAAGAGGTCTGCTTTCAGTTTCATAAAACTGCAGTAAGCATATACAGTACATCACAGTTACACTCACTCACTAAACAACTTGATTTATCAACAGTGCAAAACCTTATTGTACATAGAGGAATTCCATCTACTCGTTTCAATAAGTAGTAGCAGCACACCTTTGATAAATTAATAAAAAGTTAAATAACTCATACTATACAGTGTCTTCTAACAGTTGTCATCTTGACATGAACAACATGGACTCTTTTATCAGAAATATAAAATTAATGAAAATTATAAATATTTTCACAATATATACATACTTAAATTATTAAATATGATACACCTAATTTTTTTTGCATAAAACTCTCCGTTTCAAAGTGCACCGATGTCTGTCTCTCAGTCTGTCTCCTTAAACTAAGGTATGGTCTGAGGGTTCCCGATCAGATTCTGGGTAAAAAATGCGTCACTGTCATTGTTGGGGAAACTCTGTTACCTTTCTTCGTCTTTCCGTTTTTGCTTAACGCGATGTACATTCCTGGATAGGCTGTAGACTCGTACGCGTTGTAATTATTGGCCAGAAGCATCTCTTTGAACTTGCACTCATCCGTAAAATGTGGCTGAAAAAGAAAAGAAAACAACGTTTGGATGATGTGATTTTCAGAAACCATTAGTGATGTCTGTCACCTTATTACTGGCTTTACGGGCGTGTGAAAAGATTTTTTTCAAAAATTAAACTCTACGCTGAAAAATAACATTTTTTTTCCAGTGGGTGTATAAAGGTGCACGCTAGTGTGTGCAGATATAGCTGTTTAACCTTGGTGTAAGTGTGTATTTAATCATAACATCATTTTATCAGGATCAAATTACAGCTGTCTAAAACTGCGCAAATGATTGCAAACAATGATGACACAAATGTGACTATGGTATTTGAAACTGCTTTGGCTCAAAGTAAGCATGCAGTTTGCAGAATTCTTGTCTGTCTATTAACAGGTGCTCCTATTCACCCATGTTTTTATTTGAGTGTGTGTGTGTGACTGTGCTTTTTTTAGGAAATGATCTAAATAAACAATTTTTTTTGATCATTTAGTTAAACATTGTAAAACAGAGCTGACTACTCAGTAATCGTGTAGTAAGTTTCTTGAATTAGATGATCACAAGAAAATGTGACTACAAAGAGACCAGGAGCCATACAATGCCCATGCTAGAGAATGTGGGTGGTCTAGTTTGATCAATTTGGTTTCATATTGGGGTAAAGAGTGAATACGTGCGCTGGCTGGCAATGTGAGGTATGGAATGTTCCGACTAAATGATAGACTTCAGCGTCCCTCCACAGTTTATCGGATTCACAATAAAAACATTAAGAAGAACTACAGGCATGAGGAAGCTTAACAATGAGACATAGGACTTTAGTAGAGTCAGTGCAACAGACATATAGATTTATCACTAGCTTACTGATTTGAATGTCAAAGGTGGTAATATATGCCAAGTAACTTTCACGACATACTTACAGATCCATAGAGCTTGCCTTTACTGTTCATGGCAACAAATAGATGGCTCTGCACTCCAAAAAGTGAAACGATTCCTCTTTCAACCGGGGAAATTTCAAGAAGACCTGTAACAGAAGAATTAAAGCGCCACACTTTTTTAAAAAATGTTTTTTAAGCAGTTTCAATTTTACAAGTCTAATAGTCACAAGCATTTTTTTTTGTCAGGTACTGTAAATGAACAATGTATACGAGGTCAGGAAAGTTAGCAATACAGCATACCTGTATCAAGCATATTTTAAGACCTTCTATTGAGATATTGATGACAGTTAAAATATCATTAAATTCTGCAAACACCTATGTATGTGTGTGTGCGCGCACTAAAGCAATAATTCGTCCCATAGACAGAAGAAAAAACTTATATTAAGAGACTGCAAAGGGTTAAGCACTTGTTGGTAGTGATCTCCTGCAATACATTACTTAAAGGCAGTGTATTTTTGCCTGGTTTGCAAACATCAATTTTGTTGTTAACATATGCAGTGAGAAGGTAATATGCGTTCCTAAAATTGGCCAGATGTTGAACTGGATGAACACCTGATTCTTACCGACGTTAGGATAGCTTTAAGCATTTTTGGTTTAGAAGAGAAGCCTTAAAGCGCTAGCTCCAGCATATGATTATGACTGTCTTCAGTGCACTTCAGTCGTTCTTTAAAGTTCAAGGTTTTCATGTGCAGATAAAAAATAGATTCTTTACAAACATAGTGTGCAAATGCGTGTGCATCAGGTGCAAATGTAACTTTTATGCATAATGCAGTGTCGTCATTGATATATGCATGGCATTCTTAGAAAGTGTATACATGCATATATATATATATATATATATATATATATATATATATATATATATATATATATATATATATATATATATATATATATATATATATATATATATATATATATCATGTATGTATGTATAATGAATGCATGCTGATTTGAGCTGGTGTGTGTTTATAATCGCGTGGTTATGTAAATCAAGCTCCAAAGCCTTGACAGTTTATTTTTATATATGTGCACTCAGCTCTTAAGGAATATACGACATTCAGATGACTTTGTACTGTCTAGGGCAGTGCCAAAGTGTTTGACACGGTATGGCATTTTTTAATATAAGTATACTTTGCTGTTAAAAGCGTCCTTCCATGCAACCAGTGCGTGCCATGCGTTATGAAGCGTACAGTGTGCGCAGTAAACGTTTACGTTTAAATCCACTCTCTAAACACTTGTTAACTCACGGCTCTCCAGCAAACGCGATCCGTTGACTATAACAGCGTGTCATAACTTCCAAATGTAGAGATCGCTTTATGTATTGTGTGCAAAAACTCGAGCGTTTTTTTTTTTCTGAGCTTTACTGTAAGTCCCATGAAGTGCGACAGAAAAAAAGGTTAAAAAGACCCCCGGCATTAATTAGAACTTACTGTATCGATTTTCGCTGTGCATTCCAGTGATCCTCCCATCGGGTAAAACCTGAATGTGAAATCCAATGCCCACATTACAGTACAGGCGCCGGAGTCTTTTAATTCCAATAAGATAGTCACTGTCCCGGTTTATCTCGTGTCTTTCTCCGGGGATCCGAGCCAAGGAACGAGAGAAGAGGGTTTCCCAGTGTCGCTCCAGGGTGCCGTCTTGCCTGCCTGAGAAGGGAGCACAGCGCACCAAACTCGACACCAGTCCCAGGACCAAGATTGGCAAGAAGGCCGATTGAATGGTCATCCTGATCAACATGCGCACACGTGATAGAGGGAGTCGATTGCACTAAAAATACCCCCGAATTCTAACTCCACTAGAAGGGGGGAAAAAGAAGTCAAAAAAGACAAGACGTCAGTCCCAAACTGATCTGAGATTGTTCCGTTGAAGCTGCATTGAATCGTGTTAAGCCAGGTGATTGATTCTTTGAAGTTTAGTGAAAGTTGTTCCTTTTTCTACAGACCAAAAAAAAAAGTTTGCTAAAGAAGTGTTGTTCTCCTGTACCAGCTCAGCTCAGCCATGCCGCTTTAGCGCGACAACGATATTTATATCTGCTTCGTTATACTATTACATCACACCACCTACTTCAGCATGAGGCAGTGTTCTCCAGTGCGTTTTAACATAATCGTCACCCACGGATGCTTAACTGCAGGCTGTCTGATTTCTTTAGTAAATGTGTGGTGTAAAACGTGTACAAACAGAAGGGCGGTCTTTTGAACAATTGCCACAGATTGCGTCGATCAGATAAAACCCATTGGCTTCCAAAGCCTAAACTGTGTTTGAGTTTAATGCCAGCTCCCGCACAAAGTCAGACTTTGTGAAACTTTAGAATTTGGGCCGACTAATAAGAAGAATGATTTTCTGGGTATGAAAGTACCATTCATATAAAGCCAACGAAGTAATAATTTGTAACTGGTAGTGCAAAATAATAGCCACACATGTCAGAGAGTATTATAATTTTAAAAAAAAACTTGCAGAATATTTTAATGCAATTCCGAATGCAAGATGCACCCCGTACGTTGTACTTTATTATTATTATTATTATTATTATTATTATTATTATTATTATTATTATTATTATTATTATTCCCATCCAACCATTTTTAAAGTGCAGCGAGGAGCAGGTGCCAGTTCTGGCAGCATTTGACACAAGGCAGGAACCATTCATTACATTAAATGATACAGGAAGATTGACAGCATAGAGGAACGTGATTTTTGCAGCGCTGTGTGTGACTTGTGAAGGGATTAAAGGTTTAATCTGCTTCTGTATATTAAAAAATACTTAACAGCAGATTTAATAGTTTTTACCAATGTAACTGTAAAACGCTATATTTGTAATCAGATTAAAAGACGAAGCGTATTCATCTTGGCTGAAACTGTGAAGATGTCAGACACGGTGTGATGAGCCATAGGATTAATGCATCAGGTATTTGGCGCAGTGAGTCAGGGTCTTTCTAGCCTGCGGGAATTTTGACATTTCACGTCGATACGATTCCTCTGTTCGGGAAAGAGTGCCGCATGAGCAGAATAGCTAGTGGCAAAGCGGGAGAACACATAGGTGTGAAAACAATTGACCCTTACCCGAAACGTGTGTGCCTGAATTAAATGTTATTTTCTGCTTAAATTATCTTTACTGGTGTGATTTGAAAAGGTTGAACGCTTTAGTATTTGTGTCAGACATCCACCTCTCACTCGTTTTCAATAACTGCACGCTCCAGAGGTTAAATTTAAGACTGCAGTTCAGTTACCTGTAATTGTGATTTGTACATCGGGCGTACCTTACTGCCTAAATTACATACTATTTGAATATCTCCGAGCAAAGCAAACACGCTTCTCTGTATCGTCTGCAATAGCTGTGAAGAATTATGAATTTAGATGCGGTGGGTACCTGGAATTGGAATGAGAAATGGAATGCTGAACAAATGTTAGATTTGTTACAAAGATGATGTTAATCATAACCTTTTTCTGAATTGCCATAGGCTGTATGCACGCGCCCCGGGAGAGTGACTAAACACAAGCATCGAGTTGACTCATAGCGCCGGACTCACCGTCGAAAAATGAAATCAAATTTCATCACTCGCGAATGCTTAGGCTCGGTGTCTCATCCACGACTTGTTATAGTCTAGAGCTGCTGATCTTGTCGCCAGGCGTTATTCATGCTAACAATGTTTATGAGAGAAATTAATCAAATCATTAAGTTATCTCCTTAAATGTGGATCCAGTTATTAAACCTTGCACGCAGTTACTGAAGAAATAAAGCACAAATAGAGGATCTGCTTTGATCTTTTATTTTGAATGAGGGCTACTCAGGCCTCAACACGTATTATCGGTGCAGCAAAAATAACATTTTTTTAGGCTAACTAACCTGAAGCAAACAAGGAGCAGTGTGCTATTAAAGAAAAAGAAGAAGAAGAAAAATAGTTACAAAGCAGAAGATTCGCATGACAACGTTTTCTCATGTTCACGATTGGGTGATTCTCAATATATATATATATAAAAGGCACTTTTTTCATGGTGCGAATCGGGAGGTGGAATTCCTTCAGATCTCGGGGCTGTATACCCCAAATAGCTCGTCCTGTCGCTGGGAGACACTTCTTCTTCTCTGTAGACCCGTCATTTCATTGAATGCACCCGCTGGAGTGCTCTGTGCACATAGGCCCGGCCTTTTGCAGCCGGTGTTTTTATTTGATCTCTGTGTCTAACAGAAAGCCTCTGCTTGCTCTCAGTTGTAAGGGGTTGCACAGATCAAAACCTCCATTGTAAAGCACAATGTTGTGATGACATATGTGGTAACCCTGAAGAAGAGTGACAACTCGCTACAGAATAAAAAGGCAATATCAGAGTCGTCCGGAGAAAGGCTGTTTGGGAGTAAAGCGTTAAATGGGACATGCTGGTAAAGGGGCGTTTTAGTTTAAACATCAAGGGGACTGTTGTGCATCTTCCAGTGGGCTATACGTTCCAATGAGCCAAAAACGTTTTGTTTTGGGTTTTTTTTTATAGTGAATGCAGCTTGTTATCAATATTTGCATACATTGGCTCAGTATGTGAGACTAAACAGACCCATATATTAAATGCTACATTTGTTTTGTATATTTACTATAGCATTACACAAAGAGAGTATTGGTTTAGGAGTCTGCAATACTGATTTGTTAATGCAATTATAGTTTTGCATAGTGACTACAACTGCAGCCATGTTCTCATATGGACTTTGTTGATAGTTCAGTGTATATTGCTTGATTTTAAATCAGGCGGTGTTATGAGTGGTGTCCCCCCGGGGTCAGGGCTGCCACCATTTTTTAATATACATAAATGATCTGGATAATAACAACAAGCTGGTTAAATTTGCAGATGATGCCATTCTAGATGTATTGACAGATTATCTGAAATGTGTTGAATCATTACTGTGCAGGACTTGGACAGCATTGGGCTGATTTAATGTAAGGTATTACACACTGAAAAAAGTATAACATTGATGTTGTTCATTCAATGTAAATTTTCTCTTTCAAGCAAGTTAAGATTAGTCATTTAGTGTTGTAGCTTGAAATATTTGGTTTCAGATCTCATTTAAAGTAAAAAAAAAATGTTTGTACGAAATTAAGTTGTGGTGGAGGGAATAAACGTAAAAATCCTATTTCATTTAACTTAATATTTTAGGTTGTTCATGTGCTGTGTTTGAGGGGCTGTTTGTATATTCTTTCGGTCAAACTTTCCAGTTGGATGACTTTCCAACTGTCAAAAAAGAAGAACAACTTAAAAAATAGATTTACTTCAGTAAAAAAAAAGTGAATTGCACCCAATCACTCTAAATGATTTGCCTCAACTTAAAAATTGTGGAATCAATAAGCTAAAAAGAATTATATTGGTTCAGATTGAAAATATTAAGCGTGAATCATCACATTTTTTTCAATGCATGTTGGAAGTGAAAATTTTGGGTATGAATACACAATATGAGGTCTGAAAATTGAAAAGTTTACATTTATGAGAAAGATTTAGGAGTGGACTCAACACTATCAACTGCCAGACAGTGTGTTTGGTTATAAAATACAATATATAGAGTACAAGTCCAAGGAGGTTATGCTTTAGCTTTATAACACACTAGCAAGGCCTCATCTGGAGTACTGTGTGCAGGTTTGGTCACAAAAATGAAGTAACAGAGCTAGTAAAAGTCCAGAGAAAGGACATTAGGCTGCTTCAAGGACTGCAGGGGATCAGTTATGAGAAAAGATTGAAGGAGTTGAACCTTTTCAATTTAAGCAAAAGGAGATGAAGAGGTGACATGCTTGAAGTGTTCAAAATAAAAGCTTCATATTCATCTTCTTTTTTGACGCATTTACCAGGTTATTTGATTTTATTTGGGACCGTGGAAATGGAACATCACTAACATTACCTCCTGTAAAAACATTTTAATAGCTGTTAAACAACTACCAAAAGAAAAGTTTAACTTCAGTTTCCAAGTCAAAACAAAACAACCACATCATTAAATCCTTTGGATTAACAGTTCCATTGGGGTGTTTAGTGTGCTCAAACTTTAATATCTGTATATTGGTAGACCTTCATGGATTCTTGAAAATCATCAGTTGTTAAATGTTTTCTGAATAAATCAGATCTTAGTATTCTCCATCGTCTCTGTGGGGTTTCCCCCAGATTCATACTTTTTACTCCCACATCCTCAAATTATTTACAAGATAAATAATCTGATGATTCCAAACTGCTCCTGCTCAAATGTGAGTGTGGGTCCCGCAATCGACTCGCACCCTGTGAAGTACTGCTTCCGGCATTGTACCCCCTATGACCGTTTTTGGTTAATTTACAATTTCTAACATGTGGTTTCATTATACAATTTTCAACAGTTTCTGTGTAAAGTAACAAGCAGTGACAAGCAGTTTTAATAATTTACATATTTCTCCAAAATGTGAATTTTCTTAGCTCCTCAAAATTCTTCAAAAATCAATCAATCAATCAATCAAAAGAGCAGCATTTTCTAATAGATAGATAGATAGATAGATAGATAGATAGATAGATATACTTTATTAACCCCAAGGGGAAATTCACATACTCCAGCAGCAGCATACTGATAAAAATATACAATATTAAATTAAAGAGTGATAAAAATGCAGGTAAAGTAGACAATAACTTTGTATAATGTTAACGTTTACCACCCCGGGTGGAAATTGAAGAGTCACATAGTGTGGGGGAGGAACGATCTCCTCAGTCTGTCAGTGGAGCAGGACAGTGGCAGCAGTCTGACGCTGAAGTTATGGAAATGATTCTGTTCAGTGGATACAGTGGATTCTCCATGATTGACAGGAAAGCAATCTTCAAAGAATATCCCATCATAAGGCATTTTATAAATGAAAATAAACATCAAAATTAAAATAAGATAAATCTAAAATCATTCAAAGCATTAAACGTGACAAAGAAACAACCAAATGCATGTAAAATAGAGGAGCTTAAGTTTAGGAGATGGCAATACAGTAGAATCAGGATCAGCACAGTTGGAACAGAGTTTTCAGATCAAATCATGGACTTAAATTATAGATAACTCAAATGTTTAACCTTCTCAACATCTTTGGGACAAATGTAACCCGTTCTTGTGTTTACAACTGGTAAAGGCACAATAGATTACATCTGTTCACAATGAATCTTTTTTACTTTTCATACACCTCCTCCAATTAACGAAGAGATAAAATGCCAAATATTCCATAATGTGTACACCTGCTAATTTATTTATTTAATTTGTTTTTTTTTTATTTTTTTTTTTACTTTGGAACATCTTTTGAGACAGTTTTAACCCACCTTTGACTTTAATTGATTTTCAGCTGCATTTAGGGTGCCTTGTTTGTTCACAGCCCATAGAGACGTCCACCTTACATCTTTCAGTTCAGAAATGTGAAGCGTTTTAGTAAAGTCAACTAAGTTTACAAAAAGCAAAACCTTTTCCAAATGTCATATTTTTGTTTAGTTGCTACACGTTTTGAACACTGTGATGTCCCTTAGGTCAGTTTTGACTCACCATTGACTTTATAAGATTTTCGGATGGATTTAAGGTTCTTTGTTTGCTCACAGCTCATAAAAGCATACTAAATGTCACCTGTTCTAAAATGTGTGATATTATAAGGTGATGAATCAACATAATATAGGTTTGTGGTGAAAAAAAATGATGTCCAGAGTACTTAAACGGGTCAAAAAAGAACTGGAAGGCACAGCACTGGATCAGCACCAGACATTGTGAGAGATAATTTGAATATATTTACTGTATATTGGTAATTATGCATGACATTCAAGTCAGTCAGTCAGTCAGTGTCCAACCTGCTATATCCTTACACAGGGTCACGGGGGTCTGCTGGAGCCAATCCCAGCCAACACAGGAACAAATCCCCAGGCAGGGTGCCAGCCCACCACAGGTCACACACACTAGGGACAATTTACGATCGCCAATACACCAAACCTGCATGTCTTTGGTCTTTGGTAGGAAACCCACGCAGACAAGGGGAGAACATGCAAACTCCACACAGGGAGGACCCGGGAAGTGAACCCAGGTCTCCTTACTGCGAGGCTGCAGTGCTACCCACTGTGCCACTGTGCCACCGTGCCGCCCCATGACATTCAATTTCTTCTAAAATAACTTACATGAAAAACTTTTAATTTTCAGAGATATCTCTGGAAATGTAAAGTAGTGGTGTTTTTATAAAACAAGTAAGATAGATTTTAAAGCTCATGTATAATTCCCTAACATTAATCATTAGCATAACAAAAGAATTTAGGATATGGATGCAAGGTGTGATAAAAATGATACTGAAACCATATGTTTAAAATGGTAAACTTTCCCTTGAAAAAGTTGAAGGGGTCCTGTGGCTCCCATTTTTCAATAAAAACAAAACACAATTTTAAGCTTCACCAAAAAATCAAAATTCCCTGAAAATGTACATTTATAGAGTCAATACGTTTATCCCACTAAGGCACTGATGTTTTACAAACTTAATCCATAATAAGTTGCTGAAAGCTTTTAGAAATCTATAAAGGGCTACTATGAGGGTACTCTTCAATTCTCAATATTTTGATATGCTTTTAACTGAACTGTTATTGTTGTAGTTGTTATTATCTTTAGTGACTCTGTAATATGTCTCCAGACATGAATTAAATTTGTATAGTTCTTAGAAATGTTCGTCTATCTTTAAATTTTTAAAGATTGATATGCTTACTGCTATTTATCTTTAAAATTATCCAAAACATTTAGATATCAATGCAAATACTGAAGTATCCTAAAATTAGCCCAATCGGTTTCCTTAGTAAATGCTTAAAACTAAGATGCAATTTCAAAGCAATACATTTTGAAAGAAATAAACATTTAACTCTTTTAATACTATCTGATGACATTTCCCTAAAATGTAATGTTAAGCATATCTTATGTATTTATTGAAAAAAATGATACAGATGGAAATATCAGTAAAGCAATGTTTGGTCAGGAAGCTCATATAAAGGCAATAACTTGTCTTTAATTATCTTGCTGTAGAAATACACCCGCAGAAAAATATGAATGGATGAATCTCCACTTAGGCAGTACAGTGGCAACATTATAAGCGCAACTGCCTATTTGATACAATGTTCAGAGTTTGAATCACATATCTAGTTATTGCATGTATGGAAGTTGCATGTTCACCTCAAATTTGAGTTTGCGTTCCACTGGGTGGTCAGGATTATCTTTCATAACTTTAAAAGATGCAATGTTTAGGGTTAACTGGCCACTCTACTTTGACCCCCCTATGGGTATCTTTGTATCCTGGATTGTGCTCAGTTTTCTAGGGACAGACGTTGGTCCCACACAATGAAATTGATTAAGAAAGCTTGAAAATGTGTGCATATACATTTGCCCTGCAATGTACTGGCACCCTGTGCAAGAAAGAAAGAAAGAAAGAAAGAAAGAAAGAAAGAAAGAAAGAAAGAAAGAAAGAAACTCACAGCACAGCAAACTAGTGGTGAGTTAGGTGTCATTTGCCCTCAGAACTGCATAAATGGACTCAACATGGTGTTGAAAGCTCAGCAAGGAGATGCCCCATATTGACTCTAAAGTTTCTATTACTTCTTGTGAAATACTTCTAGTGACATCTTTTTCAGTTAGCTCCATGTTATTCTATGATTCTCAATTGGGATATGACCTGATAACTCTGAAAGACATTGCAATAAGTTCCTGGGATGAGTCATATCTTAACAAACACAAATCTCTTGAACATTTTTTAATTTGGCTTTTGCTGTGTTTGTACAAGAACAACCACTCTTGTAATGTGAATTATGGTCAGTCATTCTGAGATACAGGAAATGGAACAGTTTTACAGTTTTATTTGTAACAATAGCTGCTCATATTGCTCTACTACTTTAAAAAGGCTTGCAAATCCAGTAGGACTGTTTTTTATATTTCTTACATAGCGATTCATTTTAAATATTTTCAAAAGTTTGTCTGTTATTAAGTGTAGGGAGCTTCAGTAAATCTTTATTTTTAAAAGCACATCAATGAGAAATTGATGAAATCGAGAATTTCAAATTCAAGACAGAAGAAGCCTCACCAACAGACCTAGGAAGTGAGTTCCACAGATTAGGAGTCACAAAACTGAATGGGCATTTGCCAAAGGTTTTGTGGCAGGGTTTTTGGAACTGTCCAGTGTAAGACAATCTCAGTTCCTGTTGGCCAGCGATATTCTGATGCCAGCTATGTAGTCATCAGCATTGTAACACATGACATCATCAGGTGAACCATGTGTAGCGTGTTTATCCAGTCATCCGTATATTAAACACCATTTTTTTTTTCTCAACTTCTCATTAAGTGTTGTCTTTTCCAGTTCTTCGATGGTGAATCTGCGCCACCACCACCACCTGATCAATGTGCCATGTAACCACTTGTAACGATGAAGTGAAGGCAGGTGTCTCAGCTGTCCACAAGTCCAGTTTCATGAAATTCTATCAAACAGGATTGATTTAAGGCAGAATGACCAATGACGGCTGGGTGGTCGTTTGGCCTTGGAACCCCTGCAGATTTTGTTTTTTCTCCATCCTAACTGGAGTTTTTTTTTCTGTCTTCCTTGTCATCTGACTATACCTTTTTATTTAATATTACTTACTTATTACTTATTTTTTAATATTATTGCCTAATCTTAATTAGTTTATTTTTGTATAACTTTGCCTTTGAAGTCTTGTAAAGCAGTTTGAACTATGTTGTTTCTATGAAAATGTGCTATATAAATAAATGTTGCTATTGTTTTTATTTTTAAAAGAAGCTAGTAGGTGCTGTGGTGAAGATCTTTTTCTTTATTTTTCTTTATGACTATGATTTTGAGGGTAGTGGGTTACACTTGCTGTACGCCTGTGATATTCTGACCTTTGCTTGTTTTTTGAACAAATCACTGATTATCCATTTTAAGCATTTATAGTTAATGGTTCAGTTTTTGCCTTTTGGAAATCACTGCCATCATAACACTAATAGAGGTGAGAGAGAAAAATACACTGACATTTTGTAATACTGGGGGGGCAGTAAACCCAAAAAATGTATCAGACACACTAAAAGAGCTTTGGCACCGGCAATGAGTGAGTGAGTGTGAGTGTGTGTGTGAGACAGAGACAGAGAGAGACACACAGAGTGTAAACTGAGACCTAATGGGAAACAGCCAATGTTTGGCACAGGACACGGCAGAGAAAGTGACTCAGCAAACACTAAAGGAACCAGCTTTCCTTATGTAGAAAGCATGAGTTTATGAAGGGGTTTAGGACATTTTATAGACCTCCTAGCTAACCGAGGGCAGTACACAGGAGTGTGGGAAGTGAGTTTTTTCATTTAAAAGATAGGCAATGGGAGTGTTGTTTTTCAGATGTGTCTTTTAAAAAAGGCAATGTTGCAAGACAGTCTGATTTTTCTGTTGCAAAAGTAAGGCTATTGCTTATTACAAGAGACCATGTTTCTCATTAAATTATTTAATAAATCATCTACTTTGTCCTACTTGCTCTTATTTTGGATAATATGGTGATGTCTATAGTAGATAGATAGATAGATAGATAGATAGATAGATAGATAGATAGATAGATAGATAGATAGATAGATAGATAGATAGATAGATAGATAGATAGATAGATAGATAGATAGATACTTTATTAATCCCAAGGGGAAATTCACATAATCCAGCAGCAGTATACTGATACAAAGAAACAATATTAAATTAAATAGTAATAAAAATGAAAAGAATTAAAATAAAATTAATGTTCGCATTTACTCCCCCGGGTGGAATTGAAGAGTCGCATAGTGTGGGGGAGGAACGATCTCTTTAGTCTGTCAGTGGAACAGGACGGTGACAAAAGTCTGTCACTGAAGCTACTCCTCTGTCTGGAGATGACACTGTTAAGTGGATGCAGTGGATTCTTCATCATTGACAGGAGTTTGCTTAGTGCCCGTCGCTCTGCCACAGATGTTAAACTGTCCATCTTTACTCCTACAATAGAGCCTGCCTTCTTAACAAGTTTGTCCAGGCGTGAGGCGTCTTTCATCTTTATGCTGCCACCCCAGCACACCACCGCGTAAAAGAGGGCACTCGCCACAACCGTCTGGTAGAACATCTGCAGCATCTTACTGCAGATGTTGAAGGATGCCAACCTTCTCAGAAAGTATATTCTGCTCTGAGCTTTCTTACATAGAGCATCAGTATTGGCAGTCCAGTCCAATTTGTCATCCAGCTGCACTCCCAGATATTTATAGGTATGCACCCTCTGCACACAGTCACCTCTGATGATCACTGGGTCCATGAGGGGCCTGGGCCTCCTAAAATCCACCACCAGCTCCTTGGTCTTGCTGGTGTTAAGGTGTAAGTGGTTTGAGTCGCACCATTTAACAAAGTCTTTGATTAACTTTCTGTACTCCTCCTCCTGCCCACTCCTGATGCAGCCCACAATAGCAGTGTCATCAGCGAACTTTTGCACGTGGCAGGACTCCGAGTCATATTGGAAGTCTGATGTATATAAACTGAACAGGACCGGAGAAAGTACAGTCCCCTGCGGCGCCCCTGTATTGCTGCACACGATGTCAGACCTGCAGTTCCCAAGACGCACATATTGAGGTCTGTCTGTAAGATAGTCCACAATCCATGCCACAAGGTGTGAATCTACTCCCATCTCAGTCAGCTTATCCCTAAGGAGCAGAGGTTGGAAGGTGTTGAAGGTGCTAGAGAAGTCCAAAAACATAATTCTTACAGCACCACTGCCTCTGTCCAGGTGGGAGAGGGATCGGTGTAGCATATAGATGATGGCATCCTCCGCTCCCACCTTCTCCTGGTATGCGAACTGCAGAGGGTCTAGGGCGTGACGGACCTGTGTACTCCATCTGTTATGCAACTATATTAGATCTGCTTTACTTTACAACACTTATATACTGTATGTGTCTGATGTCATGATATGAAACCCATATATCGTCCTCATACCTGTAACCATTGCATGAATTCATTAGTAAAACTCACAATCACCTCGACCCTCTCTAATGAACAAGACCCCAAGGCACTCCAGCACTAACAGGGTCAAGCACATTGTATAGGTATGAAATTTACTGCATTTGGGGTGCATTTGATGAGAAATAGCAAGAATAACAACATAACCAATGCCACAGCAGCATTTTATCCACCCATCCATCCATTTTCTAACCCGCTGAATCCGAATACAGGGTCACGGGGGTCTGCCGGAGCCAATCCCAGCCAACACAGGGCACAAGGCAGGAACCAATCCTGGGCAGGGTGCCAACCCACCGCAGAGCATTTTATTTAATTCTGTTTTTTAAAAGTGTTTAAGATGCAATACTAATTGAAAAAAGGACATTCATTTATCCAATTTGGGGATGCCATTTTTTTTTTCAAGGATATCCACACACTGTATTTGCTACTCAATAAAAGGAAACATCATTAACATATATTCCATTTTGCAGAGATGCAGGGACAAAAGATCCAGTGGTTGTTGCTCTTGCTCTGTAAGTAAAAAAAGTGGCTGTGACTGAAGAAGAGAATAACAAAGTGTCCTGGGGTCAAGCCAACAAAGTATCTTGGATGTTAAGCCAAATGTAACTGTAACCATTTCTCTTTAATAAAACACTATTATATAACATTGAAAAGGAGCAAAAAAAAAAAAACATCAATAAATAACCAAATTCATCATCAAAGCAAAGACCCATAAACCAATATAAGAGCCCACACCTCAACAACTGTGAGACACAAATGCCAGATTTATCATTTGTCATTGTCGTAAATGCAAACTTTTGTGCATATTGGCCTGTCTATTGATGACGTTGGTTATCTGGTGATGCTTTTTCATTCCTTCTGTTCCAATCTGTATACATAAGAGGTATATGTAATAGTGTCTGATTATGGTATTGCACTGCTCCCACACAATTACGCAAATGTATATTTTGATCGTCTTGATGGTAGAGCCTAACCCAAATGTAACTCACAAAATGCTAGAGATCAGATAATCAGACGAATACTGTAATTCTTGAACCCATTAAAAAATAGAAGACATTTAAGGATAAAACTAACTATGAGGACTTTAGGTCGAAAGATGACAGCAGATGATCTGTAATCAATGAAACAGGGAATATGCTATGTCTTTTAGAGAGAGGCTAGGAAGAGCAGTATTTCTCTGCCAAACCATTAGGGTGCAGCAAATGGTCCCTAACTGAAATGAGAGAGTCCTACATTTCAAATTAAATATATAGCTGCAGAGTTTCCATGAAGATCTGGGTCTTTAAGGGCACCTGGATGCTGTGAGATGTGTGGGACTTTTCACCTTGTTTCTCTATAGCTAAAGAAAACTAGGCCTCTCACCATTTATGATTTTAGGAGTTGGCTAGAAGTTACTCTTATTGGAGGTTTAAAGCTTCCTCATGACAAACTTATAAAGAGCCTAGAATCAGAAGAGTTTTACTAAAGACTGACTTATGGCAGGATCATGAGAGAGAGAGAGAGTATTTTGGAGATATGTCTAAAAGATGGGCAACAGTATGAGCCTCCCCGCCAGACAGTTAACAATGAACCTGCAGAATCAGCTCAAACTGGTAGTAAGTATTCCTGTGTTGTGTTTCTTTAATATTTTGTATTCCCCTCCTGTGTATCCTTTTCATTTGCTTTTTCACATGCCAAGCAGTTTTGAGACTTAATGACTTAATGGCACTTTTTTCATAGCAACCATTGTGATGCTCTCTATTTACTGTATGTACCGTATGTTTGTATGTATGTATAGCATGTATATATATATCTGAACAGTCGCAAATATTGTAACACACAACCTGTTTACATACTGTATACAAATATACACGCCACAGACTGAAGCTGTATATACAGTAGTAATATGTCCTACTTGTAAAGACAATCAAGAGATAATGGTGTTAATTATAAGTTAAATTAACACATATGTGTTTACCCCTTGAAGGAAAGGCAGTCAAACACAGAACACGGCAGACTTTAAGAGCCAAGAACCAGAGCTTCTAGATCTGAAGACCCATGCTGCAAAACACTTCATCCCCAAAGCTGTCACAACATGTTTTGGGATTTTCAAATTAACTGCAGTTAATGACCTCAGCTGCTTATCAGGCTTGTTTGTTTCAAAAAAAGAAAAAAATCACGCTGATAAAAAGAAACAAAACCAGTCAGCGATTATTAACAACATCCTGCAATTAAATCTTGGTTTAAATTGCAACCAGAGAAGACTTTGTGAGTAGGGTGTGATGTGAGACAAGGATTTATAACCAGTCACAATCCTAGGTACAGAATTCTGCCCCATTAAAAATTTATGGCACAATCTTAAGCTCACACCCACAAATAGTGCATTACAGTAATCAAGCCAGCTGGTAATAAATGAGTGGATCAGTTTCTGACCACCAGGTCAGGTGAGAAAAAGCAAACTCCAGCAGCAGCTCTGAAATGGAAATCAGACACTTTCATAGAGTTCTTAATATGGGGCTCAAAGGATAGCACTGAGCCAAGGATGACACAAGACATTTTAACAGAGACACAGGGAGTAAAACTATATCCTCCAGCAGCCTTTGAGATCTACTACCTTCATTTACATTTCATTAGTGGAGTTTTGAAATCATCAGAATTAAACTTTAAGCATTCCTGCCAGATTCATGGTTTAATTTTGACTAAATACATTTTATGGAGTGTACACAAAAACTGGCAATGGATCTGGTTTTAATTTATGTCAGATGTCAAAGTGCAACAGAATCATTCCTAAACCCAACATATAATTAACAAATAATAAATAGCAATGGGCTAAGCACACCCTGATGAATGACTTCAATTGGCTTTTAATTGGAATATTTAATGGTTATCTCATCTGATTTTTCTAAATTACTGTAATAAATCTCAATTTTCAAAATTATTTTATGTTTAGTCTTGGTTCAAGTGATACTGAAATTTCTTTAGATTTTGTTCTTATATATTGTATAGTATCCTTCAGCCTCTTTGCTATATCAAAACTGTATTTTAATTTTTTTGTTTTTATAGCACAGCATCCTGGATTTTAATATTGTAGATAGATAGATAGATAGATAGATAGATAGATAGACTTTTTAAGCAATATAACATTGCGCAAAAATGTAATGTTATTTCCAATTAAGATATTATTTAGATATTTATAATATTTATATATATATATATATATATATATATATATATATATATATATATATATATATATATATAATATTTATAATATTTAGATATTGTTAAAAATTATATCTTTGCCTTTCCAGGGACGTCCTGATTATGGAAGGACTTGGGAAGAGAGTACTTTCAGGACAGTTTCTCCCCCGGACTAACAGAGGGCAGCCCCCTTTACTTCCAGTGGGGCTACGTGTCATGATCATGGGAGTTCAACCCTGCTGGGGGCCGTGGCCACCGCCAGGGGGTGCATGGACGTTTTCAGGGACCTATTTGGCTGCAGCTGGGAGAAGCTCATTGGGCACCTGGAGTTATTCCGGGTGTCCTATAAAAAGAGGCTGGTTGCCAGAAGTCAACATCCAGAGTTGGGAGGAAGAGGACAAAGCCTGAGGAGGAGTAGAGGTGGAAGGAATGACCAAAAAAGGGACTGTGTTGGGCTTGTGTATTGGTGATTTGTGCACTGCATAAATAAAACTGTGTGGTGGGTGCTAAACATGTATCCTGCCTGTCTGTGTCAGGGTTAGGGCAGCTATAAAGTGTGAAGCCCCCGTGTGAAGAACACTCTCTAGTAGCGATGTGAAGGCTCATAATATCAGTATTTGGAAATAATTCTTCTTTCAAAGTTACAAATCTGACATTGCCTGACATTGGTGGGACGGGAGATGCTTTTTTGCCTTAAGTGTACCTCTGTGTTTGTAGGTAATGTACTAATGGAGCTCATTGCATATGGTATAGACACAGTATGCTACAATAAATATAATCACACAGCAGTATATACAAGGTGTCAGAGGTGGCTGGGATGGCGACCCTGCCGGGAGGCCCAGGAGAACCGGAGGAGGGCTTGAGCCTTCCCCAGACCATCTGGGGGCGACCGCCCTGGTTCCTTTGGGGGCCACGGGTACAGAGCTTTGAAGCTCCACCCTGTAGGGGCCCGTGGTCAGCACCAGGGGGCGCCCTCCATGCCTTTGAAGCCCTGGACCTCAGCACTTCCGCCACACCAGGAAGTGCTGGAGGGAAGAGGAGTAGGGACACCAGGAGTACTTCCGGGGATACAGCCGACACTTCCACCACACTCTGGCTTGTCGGCGGGAGATTGCCGGGAAACACCTGGAGCACATCCGGGTGTGAATAAAAGGGGCCTCCTCCCATCATTCGAGGCTGGAGTCGGGCGAGGAGTGGACAAAGCAGGAGAAAGGAGAGTGGAGGCGGCCTGAAGAAGGGGCAAAGTGTGTGCAAGGCCTGGACTTGGGGATTTGTGTGGCACCCTTGTAAATAGTTGGGACTTGTAAATAAACGTGTGGTGGTGTTTTGCAACATGTCTGCCTGTCTGTGTCCGGGGCTTAGTCCGCAAAGGGTATTTTAAAAAGTAAGACAACAAGTCCTTTCATTTTAAACTTTATGTAACTTGTAATCACACCCTTGGAAGTTTTCATATTTTTATCATGCACTAATTTTACACAGATCAGCTGAAAAAGTCTATTTAGTGTCAAAGTGAAAGTAAATTTTCTGCAAAGTGATCAAAATTAATTACAAATATAAAACACAAAATAACTGATAGCATAAATATTTCCCCCTTTCATGTCAGTATTTACTAGACATACTTTTTCAGCCATGACAGCCTGGAGTCTCTCTGCAAATCCGGACGCTGTAATGTTTCCCCATTCTTCTTTACACAACTATTTAAGCTCTGTCAGGTTGCATGATGATTGTGAGTGAAGTCCAGCCACAAATTCTCAAGTCTGACTTGGTCACTGCAGTACATTAACACTGTTGTTTTAAAGCCGCCCCTGTGTAGGTTTGGCTTTATGCTTGAAATCCACTCTAAAAGTGTAGGTTTATTGCAGACTGCATTCAGATTTACTTGTATTTTGCTTCATTTTACCCTTGTTAGCTTCAGGGCTCGTCTTGGGTATGTACTGTACTATCCCTCCAGGTTGAGAAGGGGCACTGACACTAATCATGTTCTCCCCCTCCACAGCACCAAGAAGATCTGCAATGAAAGCAATTGACTCCACTCCTACTGGTCCCCAGCCCATAAATTCCAAGTCAGACAGAATGAGACGTCATTAGCTGACCTATGGGTTATTTTGTTGAATTTGTTTATTTCTTTTGGTTACTTGCACCATCAAGCACACTTTTTGTTTTTTAAAGAGATATTGAATTAAATTGGGACAGCCAGGTTAGTGTCACATTTATTTTGTGGAGTTGTCATTCATCATACAAGTACACCCTAAACCATCATAGACCTTCCAGGGCCTGCTGCAAAGAATGTGCTTTTGACTTACACCAAACATGACATTTAGTTTGATGGCCAAATCCTTAGTTTTGGTCTCATTAGACCATAGAACCTTCTCCCAGCTGACTTCAGAGTCTGTCGTGGGCCTTTCAGAAACCTCCAGCTGAGATGTTGTGTGTATTTTTTAATGGTTACTTTTTCTTAGCCACTCTCCCATAAAACGGTGACTTGTGAGGCACCCAGGTAGCAGTTGTTGTATGCACAGTCTCTCCAATCTTGTCCAATGTAGAGTTTAATGTCTTCAGAGTTCTCATGGGTCTCTTGTTGGCCTTTCTCACTAGTCTTCAACTTGTATAATCACTCATGTTTTGTGGATGGCATGCTCTAGGCAGATTTAGAGATATGCTATGTTCTTTCCATTTCTTAATGACTGATTTCACTGTACTCCAAGAGATATTCATTGACTTCAGTT
Organism: Polypterus senegalus; assembly: GCF_016835505.1. Taxonomy (NCBI): domain Eukaryota; kingdom Metazoa; phylum Chordata; class Cladistia; order Polypteriformes; family Polypteridae; genus Polypterus; species Polypterus senegalus. Next base: position 47,802,567 of record NC_053154.1, read on the forward strand.
ATGTTACGTTATGTTATTAGTACACTAGAAAAACCTAGATGAGAACAGTCCATTCAACTTAACAAAGCTTGCCAGTCCTATCCACTTAATTCTTCCCAAATAACATCAAGTCAGATTTTGAAGGTCCCTAAAGTCTTACTGTCTACCACACTTCTTGGTTATATCTTGTTCCATATGTTTATGGATTTCTGTGTAAAGAAAAACTTACAAATGTTTGTGCAAAATGTACCCTTAACATGTTTCCAACTGTTTCCCCATGATATTGTTGAACTCATTTCAAAAAACACTCTTGATCCATGGTTCTAATCCCCTTTAATCATTTTAAACACTTCAGTTATGTCTCCTCTTAATTCTCTTTTGCTTATACTGAAAAGGCTCAGCTCTTTTAATCTTCTCTCCAAACTCATCCCCTGTAGTCCTGGAATCAGCCTAGTCGGCCTTCTCTATGTTCTTTTTGAAGCCTGGAGACCAAAACTACATGGAGTACTCCAGGCAAGGCCTTACCAGTGTGTTATAAAGCTTGAGCATCACCTCATTTGACTTGCAATCAACACATCTATCACTCCATAGTAGCCAGTGTGGTGTTCTACACTGTAGTTTCCTATGGAAGCAACCTGAGCACAAGAAGTACAATACCTGAAAAAACTTATCAAGTAAGCCTGCTCCATCCCAAGGCAAACTCATAACACAATAGAAGGTGTTGTAGAAAAGCAGATGTTGGCAAAATTGGATGAGAAATCCCCTCCAAGAGGCACTGTCTTGGAACACTTTTAGCCATATTCTCATTCCACCACAATGTGCCATGAAGTGGGTCTGGGGGTCTTTTCTGCCCACTACTATCAGGCAGTTCAATGCATTCACCTGATGTGCTTACGTTTATTTTTATTTATTCATTTACTGATTTATTAATTTGATGTATTATCTGTCTTGATAGTGTCAAGTCCAGTACATCGCCTATACTGTATTATTCTCATAAGGTGTACTTTCAATTTTTAGACCTCCCATTGTGTATACAAATTTAACATTTTTTCTTCCTACATGTAATACTATATATTTACTTACATTAAATTTCATCTGCCCCAACCTGCTCAAGTCTGCATACTGTCCAAGTCCCTCTGTAATGATTTAACGGATTCTAGATTATCTGCCAATCCACCCACAGTATCTTGGAATCATCTGCAAATTTAACAAGCTTGTTATTCATATTCCTATCCAAATCTATATATATAATTTGAACCAAATGATATAATGCATCTTTTGATTGAGTATGATTAGACTTTGCTTGGTTTCTTAAATGATCTAATGTAAAGTGTTTTACAATAATTGCTTTAATTCAAACAAACCCCTATTGTAAAAGCAACATACAGTATGTATTATAACATACCTAACATATTTTCTCAATTACATTAAATGCATCAACTGATACTCATGATGTCTTTAAACTGTCATTATTAATAACAAGCAGTTTTCAATTTAAATTAATCATTTGCTGTGATAAAGTACCCAGTACTCATAAAAGCTGTGGGTTATTGAAATAAAACACTGAATTCAAATATCGATTTCTACATGATAATTCTTAGACATACATAAATTTTAAAAATATTCTAAAACCTTTTTATATAAATACAGCACATGATTCTAATGGGTCATCACACTAGCCTTAAATGGAAGCTAAGAAAACAAATATAGACAAAAACAAAAAAGAAAATACAAAAGAAATGGAAAAGAAATCCATGTGCAGAAGCAAAGAACATCAAAATAAGAGAGTTTGCCTTTTTCAAAGCATTCAGAAGGGTTGATGATCTTATCACTCTGCAGGTATGCTTTTATAGTGTAGAGAAATGTCCACCAAGTTCTTGTGATCAAGGCCAATTCATTACAGGACTGAGTCCCTATAACCTCATAACATTTTGCTTGTCTTTGATCCCCTGGTACAATGCAAACGAACAACACAAAAATTGAAAACAAAAAAAAAACCTAAATAATAAAAAGTACAAAAACACCACTTTCATAACCATTAGCATCTTTTACTTAAGCCTCTGCAGTCAAGAGATAAGGAGAGCATCAGAGATGAGCTGTAAGTCTTTCAAAGGGCATTTCAGAAGAATTATGAGAATAAGCAGTCAGTTCACAAGACGATGGTTGATTACCTAGATTTGGGGGCAACACTAAGCTTGTAGTGTTAAAACAAATAAAAGTAGTAACCTGAATCTAAACAAAAAGGTTAGCAGCTAATTTATTTTAAAACAACACTACTAAATTCTTGATTAATTTTTGTCAAACCTTTAAAACACTCTTTTAGTGAAAAATTGTTTTTTTTTAATTTTAGGTAAACAAAACCTATTATTTCTTGCAGAGTTATAGAAGGTGGATTCATCCAACTATGTAAGGTATTATAAGATTTCGCTATTTATTTTTCATAAGAGAATGTTGCTGTTATGGTCCATGGAGTAATTGTAGTTAGAAAAATCAGACATTGAAATGCAGAGAGAACAAAGGATTCAAAATTGAATGTTAGCTTGGATATCTATAGATGAATATAAAAACATTTAGATGATAAAATATAGAACAGGGGCCCATCCTCAGTCAAATCTCTTAATGCTGAGTTCACAGTGTGTTGCATTGACCCTGTCATCTATGATAATATCTGCATTGGAGTCATCTTCTGGGGTAAAACTTCTGGATTTCCATAAACTGAACAACCAAGGTGTGTTTCCTGCCATTTTCTGTGTTTCCTTTGCGTTATTTTTGATATTAGACATATATAAATGAAAGACCTGTGTGTGTGTGTGTGTGTGTGTGTGTGTGTGTGTGTGTGTGTGTGTGTGTGGAGCAGTCCACTCTGCTCATGCTCAACCATAGCCAATACAGTAGATGGCGCATGTGTGCACTTTTCCATTTTTTTGGCACTTGACCTGTGTGCAGCAAACACCGCCATGCAATGACGTTGTACTAATGACACCTCAGTAATGGAGGGAAAGGTTTGAAGTATTCACTAAAAACATTGTCTATCTGGAGGTATTTTCTCGAGACAAAGATTAATGGGACTAATATGCCAGTGATATAAGTAAGATATGGTATCACCAGTGTCTTCTTACAAAAGTCAGTGGGGCAGCAAGCACAAAGTGGTCCACGTCCTCTGCCCTAGGTAATTCTTAAGAGTTAGCTGACACCTCTCCAAGTTCATGAATATAGTAAAACAACTGGGGAGTTTTCGGGTTGTTTATTGTCCCAAAGACCACATGCAGCTTGTGTTTAATATATTTATGTTTTTTGTAATAATTTATCAGTTTAATTATTATTTACTATATATATATATATATATACTCAGCAAAAAAAGAAACATCCTCTGACTTTCAACTGTTTTTACTTTCAGTAAACTTAATGTGTAAATATTTTTATGAACACTAAAAGAGTCAACACCATAAGACATAAACTAAAATGTTTCACACTGTGTCCCTGAATGAAGGAGGCTCAAATTCAAAAGTACCAGTCAGTATCTGGTGTGGCCACCAGCTGCTTGAAGTACTGCAGTGCATCTCCTCCTCATGGACTGGACCAGATTTGTCAGTTCTTGCTGTGAGATGTTACCCCACTCTTCCACCAAGGCACCTGCAAGTTCCTGGACATTTCTGGGGGGAATGGCCCTAGCCCTCACCCTGCGATCCAACAGGTCCCAGACGTGCTCAATGGGATTGAGATCCGGGCTCTTCCACTGCGAGAATGATCAGCTGTCCTTCCTGTCTCCCTGTAGCGCTGTCTTAGGCGTCTCACAGTGCGGACATGGCAATTTATTGCCCTAGCCACATCAGCAGTCCTCATGCCTCCCTGCAGCATGCCTAATGCATGTTCACGCAGATGAGCAGGGACCCTGGGCATCTTTCTTTGGGTGTTTTCACAGTCGGTAGACAAGTCTCTTTAGTGTCCTGCGTTTTTAGAACTGTGACCTTAAATGCCTACTTTCTGTAAGCTGTTAAGGTCTTAACGACCATTCCACAGGTGCATGTTAATTAATTGGTTATGGTTAATTGAACATGCATGGAAAACATTGTTTAAATCCTTTACAATGAAGATCTGTAAAGTTATTTGGATTTTTAAAACATTATTGTTGAAATACACAGTCCTGAAAAAGGGATGTTTCTTTTTATGCTGAGTATATATATATATATATATATATATATATATATATATATATATATATATATATATATATATATATATATATATATATATATAGTGGTAGCTGGCCCGGACACAGGCAGGCGGACACGCAAGACACACCGCCCAAAACTCTGTACCCATGGCCCCAAAGGTACCAAGGTGGTCGCCCACATGGTCTGGGGAAGGTGCAAGCCCACCTCCAGTCCTCCAGGGAGTCCCGGTCGGGTTGCCACCCCAGCCATCTCCGACAATATTTATATATATATATATATATATATATTACTTCTGTTCACCCGTGTCCCTTGTGTTTTGTGGGTGAAACACCAAGAGGCAAGGCCACTCTGATGTCACACCTGAAGGACCACCTTCAGCCTATATATTGTGAGGTTTAATTTTCATGTGTACATAATTGCAACAACAATTTTCCTCATTGTCATTGTTCTGAAAAATTAAAGGAATACTTTGAAAACACATCAGATCTCAATGGGAAAAAAATCATGCTGGATATCTATACTGATATGGACTGGGTAATGTGTTTGGAATGAAAGGATGTCGAATTGTTTGATGGAAATGAAAATTATCAAACTACAGTGGGCTGAATTCAAAGACACCCCGAAAATCAAAGTGAAAACATGAAGCTGCAGGCTAGTCCATTTTGCCGAAATTTCATTGCAGCAACTGCAAATTGTACTCAGTAGTTTGTATGGCTCCCATGTGCTTGTATGCATGCCTTTCAATATCGGGGCTTTCTCCTAATGAGATGACGGATGTTGATCTGGGGGATCTCCTCCCAGATCTGGACCATGGCATCACTGAGCTCCTGGACAGTCTGAGGTGCAACCTGGCAACATCAGATGGTCTGAAACACAATTTCCCAGAAGTGTTCTATTGGATTTAGGTCAGGCAAGCGCAGGGGCCAGTCAATGGTATCAATTCCTTCATCCTCCATGAACTGCCTGCATACTCTCACCACATGAGGCCAGGCATTGTTGTGCACCAGGAGGAACCAAGGACGCACTGCACCAGCTTAGGGTCTGACGGTGGGTCCAAGGATTTCATCCCAATACCTAATGGCAGTCAAGTTGCTGTTGTCTAGCCTGTAGAGGTCTTTGTATCCCTCCATGGATATGCCTCCCCAGACCATCACTGACTCACCACCAAACTGGTCATGCTGAACAATGTTACAGGCAGGATAACACTCTCCATGGCTTCTCCAGACCCTTTTACGCCTATCACATGTGCTCAGGTGAACCTGCTCTCATCTGTGAAAAGCACAGGGTGCCAGTGGTGGACCTGCCAATTCTGGTATTCTATGGTAAATGCCAATCATGCTCCACGGTGCCAGGCAGAGACCACAGGCCAATCTCATGAAGTCTATTTCTGATTGTTTGGTCAGAGACATTCACACCAGTGGCCTGCTGCAGGTCATTTTGTAGGGCTCTGGCAGTGCTCATCCTGTTCCTTCTTACCCAAAGGAGCAGAAACCGGTCCGGCTGATGGGTTAAGGACCTTCTACAGCCCTGTCCAGCTCTCCTAGAGTGACTGCCTCATGGAATCGCCTCCATGCCCTTAAGACTGTGCTGGGAGACACAGCAAACCTTCTGGCAATGGCACATACTGATGTGCCATCCTGGAGAAGTTGGACTACCTGTGCAACCTCTGTAGGGTCCAGGTATCTCCTTATGCTACCAGTAGTGACACTGACTGTAGCCAAATGCAAAACTAGTGAAAAAACAGTCAGAAAAGATGAGGATGGAAAAATGTCAGTGGCCTCCACCTGTTAAACCATTCCTGTTTTGGGGGTTGTCTCATGTTTCCCCACTAGTGCACCTGTTGTTAATTTCATTAACACAAAAGCAACTGAAACTGATTAACCCCCTCTGCTACTTAACTGACCAGATTAATATCCCATAAGTTTCATTGACTTTATGCTATACTCTGATTAAAAAGTGTTCCTTTAATTTTTTTGAGCAGTTTATATACTGTATATTTAGTGTTAGTTATGTTACAATATGTTATTATGTTGTAATGATTGGCTGTTCAGTAAACGTTGCATTGCAATACTTTATATTTTTGGCTCTTTCAGTGTAATTGCTTTATTGATTGTAAATGTATGAGTCATTACATCTTCATTTGTAGCAATCAACTTTTGTTACTTGTCCTATTACACTAGCTGAACAAACAGACCCTAACCTAATAGTATTCGATTGTTTACCTTTTTGTGTAAGCTGCATTGGATAAAAGTGTCTGTTAAGCAAATAAATATAAATATAAATGTATTCTTGCATATTTGGTCAGAAACGGTTCTGAATCAACTGGTTCAAATACTAATTGTCTTGTGCAGTTTGTCAGAATGTAGGAGTGAGAAAGGTGACTGTGCAGAATTGCTGAGGTATTTAATTATACTATTTGACTTTTCCAGGCAGTGAATGTTGTGTGTTGCCAAACAGAAGGAAACTGGGTTCTTGTAATATTGTGTATTGGCTTCACCACCCTCTGCAGATCATTTGAAAACAAGTAAAGAATTCTAAGCTCTCATTAGATATCTGAGAACATAAAGACATTGGTGAGTATTCCTGACAACACACAAAATGTGTTTTGCTCACTTCAGTTTATACTGATGGCTACTCTAAGAGATGTAAAGCTCTTCACCTTCTCAACGGCATCTCCTCTGATGTAGATGAGTGTGATCTGCCTTCTGCTTCCTGAAGTGTGAAATTAAGGGTGGTATTGTTTTCCTGGCACCATTTTGTCAGAAAGTAATCCTCTTCTCTTTGTGCACTCTCATTATTGTAGGTAATCAGGCCTCTGATAGTAGTGTCATCAACTTATTTATTAATAGAGTTGGAGCTGTATCTGACCACACTGTCAAAGGTTAACAAGGAGTTCAGAAGTGGGGCTCAGCATACTTTCCAGTGGAGTACCTTTATTGAGATTCAGCATGGAGGATGCAATGCTGCCAACCCATAGAATAGATCAACATTTTAGAGTAGAGTTGATCAACCTTTTTCTAAAATCTGATGGGATTTATAAGTTGTATAATTATTTAATAGCCACTTCATTTGAACTTTTCTCAATTCTATTTTCTCTCTATTTGTTTTAGTGGAAAGTGGAAGGATTACTTGAGTATAGCTGCTAGAATCCTAACTAGGAAAAGAAAATCCGAACACATTTCTCCAGTTTTGATGTCACTACACTGGTTGCCTGTGTCATTCAGGATTGACTTTAAAATACTGCTTATGGTTTATAAAGCCTTAAATAATCTCGCCCCATCTTATATATCGGAATGCCTGACACGTTATATTCCAAATCGTAACCTTAGATCTTCAAATGAGTGTCTCCTTATAATTCCAAAAGCTAAACTTAAAAGAAGTGGTGAGGCGGCCTTCTGCTGTTATGCACCTAAAATCTGGAATAGCCTGCCAATAGGAATTCGCCGGGCTGATACAGTAGAACACTTTAAAACACTGCTGAAAACACATTACTTTAACATGGCCTTTTTATAACTTCACTTTAACTTAATCCTGATACTCTGTATGTTCAATTCATCATAATAACTATTCATAGTGGCTCCAAAATCCATACTGAGCCCTACTCTCTCTTCTGTTTCTTTTTCCGGTTTCTTTGTGGTGGCAGCCTGCGCCACCACCACCTACTCAAAGCATCATGATGCACCAATATCGATGGACTGAAAGCCAGAAGTCTACGTGACCATCATCATCAAGTCCTTCCATGAAAACCCTAAATCCAAAGAGGACTGTTTCATTTATGTTAGGTAGATTGCCCAGAGGGGACTTGGTGGTCTCTTGGTCTGGAATCCCTACAGATTTTTTTTTTCTCCAGCCGTGAAGAGTTTTTTTGTTTTTTTTTCTGTCCACCCTGGCCATCGGACCTTACTTATTCTATGTTAATTAATGTTGACTTATGTTTATTTTTTATTGTGTCTTCTATTTTTCTATTCTTCATTTTGTAAAGCACTTTGAGCTACATTCTTTTTTGTATGAAAATGTGCTACGTATATAAATAAATGTTGTTGTTGTTGTTGTTGTTGTTGTTAGACAAGGTTGTATTAATTTTAACATTATTTACTGCCTTTTAGTATGTAGACTGTAATGATAAAAGTAAAAAGAAGTTTCAAAGGTAAAGGTTAAAAAAGAATAATGAAGAAATTAATCTTTTGTATTATAAAACATAACAAGCACTGAGATAGAATCAAAGGATTAAGTGCCTGTACTTAAACATGAAAGATAGGTAGGATGAAAAGCAATTATTATCTGCTGGTTTTGAGCGTCAGATGTTTTGTGATGAAATTCAGCAGATAGCAGGTAGACTTTGAATTTTAACTTGCTAAAGAGTTTGCTTTTCTGTAAAGTCATGGAGTTTCATTTCATGATTGAAAAATAGCATACAAATCAAATATTAAGACAGTTAATAAATGTAAATCAATTTATCACAACAATAACTGAAGAAGGTAATGGGGGAACACACAATGTTTGGGTAAGTCATGGATGCGCATCAGAGGGACATCTTCAGGACACCAACAAGGTATGCAATACCCTGCTAGCAGTGTCATCCACTGAGGACAACTAACCCCACCTCTTCCAGCCTGAGAGCTATAAGAATATATGTCATCTCATTTGGACTTGGACGGAGCTCCAACACGGTGATTCGATCATAACTTTAAGCCAAAAGAGCTATTTTTGTTACATTTTGTGTACACAAGTGATTCATTTGTTTATTGTTTGCCACTGATATTTAAAGTGGAGACCCAGCTGGCACACCAACACTTCATAAAAACTAGATGAAGTTAAGATAAAAATAATAAAAAATAAATAAATAAAACATACCAGATGATTAATTACAAGTGAAAGTATAACAAACCTTCATTTAAGGTTTGTTAGAAGCAAATTTATAGTAAGAGCTAAAAAAAAACCTGATCTCTAATGAATAAGCTGTATTGTAAAGCTGGGTACTTTTTGCTGATGTTAATGTCACTGAAAGTTGTCTTCTACTCTCATAACAGCACCAAGGCAGCTGAAGCTATATAGGATGATGCATTTATTCGATAAAACTTTGCAGAGGAAGGCAGAAAGAAAACCCTGCAGCCAGTCTTGTACTAACTACAGAGGTCTTAAACGTTTGTGTATTGATGGGGTGAATTAGCACTTTTCCCACCTTCAAAATACCAAGAAGGACTAATTTTTCAACTTTCTCTTTCCCTCTCTGCCACTTGGTTCTCCTTATTCTCAAAGATGACTAAAGGCAACCGTAAACTCCCTCCTGCAGTCCCTTCTAGCTAACCTCTGAAACTTCTATGGTCCGGAAGTACTTAGGTTTTATTATATGGTCAACAGGCAGATTTCACTCTAGCAGTTATTAGAGTCCACACACCTCTAAGGCTTCAGTTGCTCTTAAAAAATGTATGTTTACTGTAGCTAACTTTAAATGGCCAACATGGTTCCACCTGTCAGACATATGCCAACTAGGTGTGCACAAATCTATTTTAAAGTGTAGAACTGAGTAATCAATACAGAAATCACTGAAAACATAGTAATAGTTGCATTTAATTAACAGTTTACATTTCAAACCCTCCATTGAGTCAACTCCTTAAAATGGCAGAGTGGATTGTGTGATCATAGATCCTCTGAGCAATGCCATCAAGTGTAGTGTACTCCAAGTAGGGCCACCCATGATGGTAAGATCAGAGGTGAGGTCCTGACTAAGACAGACTCAACCACCTCCACCCCCACCAGACCCCAATGTTCATCCAAAGTCAGGCAACTTCTTGCCATCTCTCATCATTCCCCACACATCTTGCCACATGAAATCCTGATGGGGAGTGAAGTGATGTGATTGAGAATTGTACACCCTCACTACCTCAGTATCAACTCCTTTGCGCAGGCTCTTCCTTCCATCTATCTACCTCTTCCTTTTTCCTGTATGAAAGTCCAATGGCAATGGGCAACAGATGGAGAGAACTACCATTGGGTAATGGTGTGTGTTTTAGAATGGAACCAACACATATGGTGGTGTTGGTGTAATGGGCATTCAGAGGCACATCCAGAACAGGTGCCTTATCTGTGTTCTGCAACTGTACCTGGCGAATCGACCCTCTACATGCACTCAGAAAAGTTCAAACTTTCTCATCCTCATCTTGGAATGCCCAGACACACATGGATTCAGCCGTTATATTAACCAACCACCTTGGAGAACAGCCATTGTAGTCTTAAAACTCCAGCGTTATAATGTGGAGAACAGTCCTTGTAGCCTCAGAACTCCAACGGTATAAGGTGGACCATCTGTGCTGAGTCTCGCTGATGAAGGATCCATCACTTAAACCACAGCCAGGAATACATTTTTTTGGAAAGGCCAGCCACAATCGGAGATCTGGATCCACAGAATTGGCCTTGCTGTCAAGAAAGAAGTCCCCTATAGGCATCAGCTCAGGCTTAAGGACCCTGCATGTTCCACTGGCAAAAGGTTCTTATATGACAATCTTCAGTGCATACGCTCCTAAGCTGGAGTCTATAGAGGAAGAAAATAATGACTCCTATGTCTCCCTTAATGAAGCAGTCCAAAACATTCCAGCCTCAGACAAGATCACCTTACTTAGACATTTCAACACACTCTCTGGAAGGAGCTCTGACATTTGACATTCCAAAGGACAACATAAAAAGACAGCCAGAAGATTATAAAATCAACATCTAGTAAGACCAACATCTAATAAAGTAAAATGAAAGAATAGAATCCAAAGAACAGGTGAAATGTCATACACAGGTATTCTGATAAATATTAGCAAAGATTTCCAACTAGGCACTGTAAAAAGCATACCCAAAAATAGGAAAAGAAATTCAGAAAATCTGAAGATGCTTAACTGAAGCTTGACAGAAGTCTTGTTTTGCTCAGGCAGGGCACAAGGTGCTCAAGCAAGGTGGCTTTGCGAAACTCCAATATTCATTTAAAACTCCATTGGAATCAAGGAATAGATGAAAAAACAGAGAAAAAGTAAAACATCCATCCATCCATCCATCCATTTTCCATCCCGTTGAATCCGAACACAGGGTCACGACAGTCTGCTAGAGCCAATCCCAGCCAACACAGGGCGCAAGGCAGGAACCAATCCCGGGCAGGGCGCCAACCCACCGCAGAAGTAAAACATCCAGTAGTCAAAAAACCACAGCATATATTTCAAACTCACCAATACCAATGCATTCAAAAAACCATAAAGAACTGCAGTGTCCCCACCTCTTGATGGACCACCCACAAAACACATCGAATATACATGTAGCTAAAAACATATCAACATATAAAAAGTAAATAATCTGAACTGTTAATATAAAAAATAATCATAATAGACAACAACGAGACATTTAAACTCCATCAATCCCCTGGTGGGGGTTGGTGTATGGGGAGCCTGAATGAAACATAACAGAGGGGCTGATGACAATATGCAAACAAAAACAGAAAATTTCAATATAGCCTCAGACACATCCTGACCATGCACATTTTTGTCTGGGATTGTGTGCTTCCGCCTTTTGGACAGAAGTTTTTGCAACCTCTATCTGGAGCTCCTAGGTCATGCTCCTCAAAGATACTGTTAGACTACTGAAGGACAAATATTACATATTTCCCCACTTTCCACAGCTCTCGTTTTTCTTCTAAACTGATGTCTCTGCTTGTCACCCTTCTAAAGTGTTTAGCACACATGTAGACCCTACTGTCTGTACCTCTGACTGATTGGAATGATTCTGTTACAGGCAACTGCTCGTTTCACCACCCTATTGAGCACCTGTTGTTAGGATCCATAATGGGCATGTCCTCGAAGGGCACAACCTCAGAACTGCAAAGCAACAGATGTAAAAGATCTTCTGGGGCAATCTTTCATATCTGAGATTCTATCACTTGCTAAAAATCTTTGTGCTTTGTTTATTTGTGTATTTACCTTATGCTTACCTCCTTGACTTTTGTTTCATGGTCTTCATTTTGCTCTTGACGTATGGTTTTCTTTGATCTTCTGGATTTGACCAATTTTAATTTCACATCACTTCAAATATTGTCTGTGCTGCAGACATAACAATGACTATGGTAACCCCAGTGTGGGTATCTCTCTCTGTCTCTCTCTCTCTCTCTCTGTCTTGCTATCTCTCTTTGTCACCTTCCCTGTACCACTATGATGGTGCCCTTAGCAATTTATTAACAGAATCTGTACTATACTGCCACAATGGGGAACTCAGAGAGGGTGGTGAGCACAATTAACCAAGAAGTGCAATATTTATCCATTACAAATAGTTGCAGCTCAGTAGTCAAAAGCCAGATAGACTATACTAAAACAAAAAACAATCCTTAGAATTAAAGTTTTATGATTCAAAGTATAAAAGCAAATAAAAACAAAGAAACATTTGCAAAAAAAAAAGGTTTTACAGAATTTGTTCACAGACTTGGACTATCAATAGCATGTGGCCCTGGCTTATACAGTATATTATTGCTCTAATGACATCAGGCAGCACTACTTTTGAGACATCATAACAATAAGACTACAAAGATGGATGCATCCACTAAAACAAAATAGCTCAAACAAAAGTCTAACTATAAAACCAAAATACAAAATTATCATACCTCAAAGAAATATTTTATAAAGGTCAAAAATAATTTTCACAATATCAGCTGACTTGACATGTAACCATCACATAGTTATTATACCAATATGGAAGTAGTTTTCAATCTGCTGTTACTTAATATCATCTCATGATGGCTTACCGGGTTTGGTTAACAGGCATTAAGCATAAGCCATGCAAAAGAGTTATTGTACTGGTAGTGCGCTGATAAAGGTTGTCACTTGACGTACGCCTTGATTGTAAGAATTCATTGTTTGGTATAAGAATTCACAGTCATTGCTGTTATTGTACAGTAGAATGCTGAAATCTGAACTGTTCTTAAAATCAATTTAGCTCTTCATGTGTTGGCCCTTGCTATATCTTGCAATGCCATGATCCGTACATACCATAGAAATCTACCATCTGTGAGATAAATCCAGAGGTAGTTTAAGTACCAGTAGATCTACAGGTGTGATTGCTGTACTGATCCATAGAGGTGAAGAAGGACCTGAATCAGAAAGCAAAGCTTTGGATATGCCAGTCGATATACGCCCCTATCCTCGCCTGTGGTCATGAACTTTGGGTAACATTGCAGGTACAAGCAGTCGAAATGAGCTTTTTCCACAGTGTGGCTGGACGCTCCCTTTGTCATAGGGTAAGAAGTGTAGACATCCAGGAGAGGCCTGGAGTGGAGCAACTGACCCTCTGCATCAAGATGAGTCTAGTGTGGTGATTTGGCATCTGATATGGATGACTCATGGACGCTTTTTTTCACCCTTTTGAAGTTTTACAGGCACAACCAGTTAGAAAGAGACCCTGGGGAAGATCCAGGACTCACTGGGAGGATTATATCTCCCAGAAGACCTGGGAACACTTTGGGATCCCACAGTATTAGTTGGCAAGTGTGTCTAGGGTAATGAATGTATGGACCTCACTGCTATGACTGTTGCCCTGTGACCTGGTTTCAGATAAGTGGTGGAAAATGAATGAATGAATAAATGAGTGAATAGATCAACAAGAGGTGTGGATTATAAGTACAACAGAAAGATGAACCACCTAAAGGTAGTAAATGACTTTGTCCTTTAATAGTGATGGGAAGCTCAAATGGAAAGAGCCCACTGTGAAGTCAGAAGCCTGATTACTTATTTTAGTAGTGAAGGTTTTCCATTGGCTTGACTGGATAAGGTGAGGACAGTACAAACCCAGATTCGTATCAGGGGAGCCCAGTGAGAACGACCTGTGTGGGAGCTATTACTCAAAAAATGAACTCTCAATACATATTGGTGCCATAACCAGGACTGATTCAAAGGGAGGAGGCTAGAGAAGCAGCTCAGCATGAGAGTGAGTGTCTGTGAGGAGAGATTGTAGGGGAGCTCTAAAGGAATGAGACTGCTGTGAAGAAGAGATACCCTCTCACGCAGAAGCCCAATTAGTCTAGGAGAAATCAAATTTAATGTTTCATAGAACTATTTGGTACTTCTAGGAAGATTTTATTAATGTTATTCTAAAATAAGCCTCCCTGTATTTCTGCTAAATTCCTTTTGCTTCAATCAATATGATCATGATTTTTTTATCACTAATTAGGTCTCTGATTTTGGTGAGGACATGCAGGTGATGGCTGTAACAGAGAAAGGAGGACAGGAAGATATGGACAAAGATGGTCCACTGTGGCAACTTCTAACAGGAGCAGCCAAAAGAAGAAGCTCTCTGATTTTGGTATAGGTAGGGCTTTTCATGTGTTTTAAGCTTAACAACTCTTAGCTCTTTCTGTGACAAATGAGATTTTTTTCTTTTTGTTTATAGCAGTACATTTTTGCTATATCATAACACTTCACTTACTAATGCATAAATTCAATAAAAAAAAGAAACCCAATTGATGACTGGATCAAATGTAGCTCTCCCTTGGTTGAGCTGGCCAGCACAGCTGCTTTCTGCACTTTGTGCAGGTTATGGGCCTGAGTGGTCTCTCGGGATTCCCAGTGAGGGTGATTAATGTGAGAAACCTGACACAAACTAGGAAAGCCCAGTTACATAGGACAGATTACAAACTACAAAAGGAGATAAAATTCAAAATAATGTGTGCATCTCTGGTCATTTTCAAAATTATTTTGTAAAGAACTGCCTTAACTGCTCAGGAGCAATTAGTGTGAATAAAAAAACCCTCTTAGAATAAATGAACAAAAAGATTTTCCCTGCTACAATACTAAACATTATATTTGGAGTTTCAAAAACCAATCATGATAAAACATCATGAAAGAAAATTCTTTTGTGACCACGGTAAATGTCTCTTATCATCTCATCTTCTCAACTGCTTTTCCTGGTGAGGGTTAAGGCACTGGGAAAATATTTTACCAAGAATTAGAAAGAGAAACATAAATGATTAATTGAGATTACTAGCAGCAAAATGTAATTTGATATTTGAAAAAATACCAGTTTGCAAATATTGATATGGGGTGGTTCAGTAAAGCAATGGTCAATATAGTAATATTCAGTTTGAATCTCAGAACTAAACAATATGTGTATGAAGTTGAGAGGTTCTCTCTTTGTCTCTGTTTTACTGCAGGTACTCCAGTTTTGCTCTCATTTCCCACTGATATGCATTTTAGGTTAATTGGGAAATGTAATTTGGCACAGTATGAGCGACTGTGGGTGTGTGAGTAAGTCCAGTGATGGACTGCTATCCTTTCCAGAGCTGGTTGCTATACAGATTTAGACTCTAGATACCCCTGGACTGAACAAGTGAGTGATCAAAAGTGTAGATGTATTGATGTGAGTTGGCTTTAAAAACGTATAACAATATTTCCACAATAAAATATTTCCAAGAGACTAAAGGTAAGGTTTCTGTACACTCAAATATTTTTAGGTTAACAAAGCAAAAACATGACATTTCTTGATTAATGTAATCACCTTATAGATAATTTGCCTAGAATTTTGTACAGAAAGCCTGCTGAATGTAGTTGTCTTTAAGCCATGAATTGCATAAAATACAATAATTTCCCTATAATGATAAAATTGAATATCCAACCATCAATTTTCAACTTACAGCTTATTAGTGCTTTTTGATGAGTGCAGGCCAGAATACTGTAAACAATTCTCAGTTAAAATACAAGTGTAGATTATACTAATTACTAAATACAGAACTTGCACGTGTAAATGTACAGATTTGTTAAAATATGTTGTTAAAAACAGAGAAAGCAAATAAAAATAAATGGAAACCAACAAATATCTATCCATTAGTTAACTGAAGAACTTTGACCAGTTGACAACAGAGGAGACAAACAGTGACAGTCCTAGAGATCTTGGCCAACTGGCCACCTACCCCTCTTGGTCCTTCTATAGATGAGTCTGGTGGCCTTTCAATCTGATGATTCCAATGCTCATTGATCCGAGATGACTCTGTATACTGGCCAGTCAGTAGAGTAGTAGCACCAAATGCCACATCCAGAAGCCAAGAAGAACAACAAAGAACAGAGGAGGGCTAGTAATGATTTATAAAAGTTGTATTACAATACAAAATATTGCATTACAAGCAAAAAAGTTTACATCCAAGAACTATGTGTGGAGGAAAAGACAGAAAGTAATATTAAAAATTGGGAATGGTCTCCCCTAGACTTTCTCATATACTCAGATATGGGAATGTATATTTGAGGAGTAAACTGCAAAACAGTGATTTTATTTTTATATTATGTACATTAAAGAACCATCAACAACAAATCAAAATCAAATTAATATATTGAACAATTATTATAAAAGTAAAGTTGAATAAATCGGACTCTGCAGCTGCATGAATAAAAGGTCAAGTTCCACTTCCAGTTAGTGGAAATAGCAGAAAACCTGATAGAAATCTATGTTTTGTACCTAATACTTCTATGCAAAATTTGGTTGACCTAAGTCAAGTTATACACACACACACACACACACGCGCGTGCACACATACACAGACATAATTCAACAAATTGTATTTTCATACTCAGGAAGGTCTAAAACGTTGAGATTCACCAAAATCTCGACATCATTTTTGGACGATTACAATACTTTCCCTATACCTCATATACGAGAAAGTAAAAATATGTAAAAATACAGGTTGATGCATTCTTCTTAGAAATATCCGAAAGTTAAAACAACTTAACAATGTCAGTATATATTTATTAATCCTTGGGGATAAAAATATGAGCAGAAGATAAATACTGCCTAAAATAAAATCAGATACATAAAAGAAATCTTCACTGATAAAAATAAATACATCTTAATAAAAAAAAAAATTGTCTAAACACTGACCAGCATCTGTTAATCCATTTCATACTGTATCTACACGTGCTTTTGATGTTAATTGGCTGCTATGGACACAATGCAATAATTATCCTTCAGACAAGGTACTGGAACAATTGGCGGAATTATTTTACAGAAATCATTTATAAGCTGGATGGTCATTACGTTCCAGTTGCTTCCTTCCTGGTGTCTATTTCTAGGAGGATAGACTCTGGATCACCTTAATTCTGGCCAAGAAAATTCATATAAAAAAAGATTTCAATTTTTTCTTAATTTTACAATGTTTTTCAAAGCTGAAAGAACCAACATCACATGCAAAGAACCCAGCCCAAAATGGTGCTTTGTCAAGAAATAGTCCTACGAGGACCCACACAACCCAGTAAAGAACTATAAACTGCCTTTAAAGAACTGTTATTTTTAAGAATACTCAAAAATGACATTTACAATATAATATAGTTGATTTAGTTTATAACGTTCAGTTGGTGACAAACTGTTATGTTTACTGTACTAAAAAAAACTTATTCAGAAAAAAAAATTAAGTAGAAAAAGCATTTGTTTTATTTTTCAAAATGTTATATTAAGAATGCAAATCCCTTTATTTAGATAGGAGACATTGCATTTTAAAACAAAATCTTAATACCCTGTGCAGATGATTGAAAACAAAATTTGATTTTTTTTCTGTTGCAAAGCAGAATTGTGATAATTTAAAGATGTATAAAATTGTCATTATTATAACTGCAACTGTTTTGTTTAACTCTGTATTTATTAGGGTTGAACGATGTTAGATGTACAATATGAATTACAATAAGTTAATGAAAATTTGGAAATAACGCTCAGTGTTTGTGTAACTTTTGGCTAATTGGTTTTTTTTAAATATTTTTTATTATATTTATTGATGTCTTAAACTTTTTCAGTATCTTATTTGCTTCTTTTTGTACAGCAAAATGTAAAATATATCTGAAAATAACCGATTGACAATTGTAGTTGATAACTTTTTCAGTTCAGTAATGCAAAATAGCTTTTGTACCGTATTACAGATCTATATAGCACCTTACAACTATAACTTTCATATCTATCTATCTATCTATCTATCTATCTATCTATCTATCTATCTATCTGTCTGTCTGTCTGTCGGTCTCTAAGTCTGCGTGATCTTGTCTTGATGTAGTTATTGCTGTATTAAAATTATTATTTTCATTCATTCGGAATCTATTTCATGAAGTGTATTTAATATATATCTTCGCCTATCTGATGATTAAGTTAATTATATATTCTATGGAACTCGTAAATGCAAATAAATAAATTATTTAAACAAAAGTTAAATGCGTAGACCAAAGTTATCATAACGCGTCTAGTTAAATAGTTGTATGATTATTTTATAGACGTTTCCGTTTTAATCACTATTATGTGTCCTCTAAATTTTTGTAGGTGTACAAAGCATATGTAAGTATTTGATGAAACAGGATGAATAAACCCTTCTTCCCGTGCGCATGGAGTACCATAAGCTAAATGTTTTTGCAAGCTGGATTTGAAGTGAAAAGACACCGCCGTCCCACCTGTAGGGTGCAGTGTCGGCAAGTTAACGGCGCGAATATGCACGCCTGCCTATACTTGACAAGGGAGCTGGCACGTCACTTTGCTATTTAAACTGTCTTGTCTAGCGATGTGATGTTTTGATCACTCACTGTCGGTTTTCGTGGCAAAAACAAGGGTTTTTTTTAACTCGCTGGGGTGGTAAGAGTGAGGACGAGGGGGTTAGGGGTCTTGCTTTACAACTGTGCTAATGAGCGTCCCCTGACCTCTTGGCATGCTTGCAAACATGCTTTGTGCAGCAGGTCAACTTCGAATGCTTGATCAAGACCCACATCTCCAACCCGATGACCTAGTCTACCTGTCGCATGTGATTGAACTAATTGGAGCATCCTGAACCAACTGCTTGTTAAATGTGTATAGCTTTCTTAAATGACTCTTGAAGTGGGTTTTCACTTTACCTCTGTGGACAGACCATATTAAACATAGGGATAATGGAATTAAGTCGAAGTGGTTGCAATTAAAAATACGACTTTAATATGCCATGTTATACTTGTATGTCCAAGGGTCCGAATATGCCACTCAATGCAACCAAGCGAAAAGATTTTTTTATACTTTGTGTATACATGTAAAATTTACAACCTTCTCCTCCAACTCCTTCTCTCACAACTGCTATTAACGTACAACAACAGAGTTTATTTAGTTTGAGTCTGAATGAAAATATTGGAAATGTCTTTTTAAACTAGAAAATTGGACTGTCTACAATATATAAAGGTTGTGGTGACTGAAACGGGACTCCAGGGATTCTAAACTGGATAAATATAATAGAAAATGGATAGATATGCGTGGATGCAACTTCACAGTCTTATAGATAGATAGATAGATAGATAGATAGATAGATAGATAGATAGATAGATAGATAGATAGATAGATAGATAGATAGATAGATAGATAGATAGATAGATAGATAGATAGAAAGATAGATGAAAGCTTAACTTAATTTCCAAAAAATCCAATCACACATCACAGCTAGTGATTTGACAAGTTCAGCTGATTTTGTAGCCACAACACCAATAAGGTAACTTGCATGAATTAACTGCGATAAAAAATGAAAGCAAATAAGCCTCCTGAGAGTTTTCGAAGAGAATAAGAGCTGGGTTGTAAATGTGTCAGTGTTACTACTGTGATCTAACCATAAAGTTCGAGTATAACGTATTTTTAACTGAGATATCCTTTAACGTTATTGGAATGACTGTGTATGTTTTATGCAAATGTCAGACATGATCCGTGTGTGTAGTTTTCTGAATTTAAAATAAAAATCAATGCCATTTTGGGGTTCCAATAACTCCCGAATCAAGACAAAGATCGATATTTGTCATGTTTATCTGCTCTGTAAAAGTCTGTCTTCAAAATTTCTTTATCAAGAGATAGGTTTAAGAGCCCAAATCATACAATTGCATCAGATTAATTCTAATATATCTTTATTGTCTGTAAATTTAAATAAACAGCAGTACAACGGCCCTTGTTCAACATATTTGTACAGCATATTTAGCATAGTATGGCACATCGTCATTTTTTTTTTTTTTTTTTTAATCAAGCTGATGTGAAAATAGTCACTGAATATGTCACTAAATCTGAGATGGATAAAATGTCCATGGAATTGGAGATCTTCAAATAATTTGCTAAGTTGTGTTGTGAGGTTGTCTTCTGCAGTCCAGTCGTCTTCCTGTTAAAGATTTATAGTTGGATTAAGCGGGTGCAACAATCGAAGAATAGATGGCTGTACTGAAGACATAATAAAGAGTCTTAATACGAAAGTATGTGTGCAGCATCCTTTAAAGGCAATGTCCTTTGTGTTTATTAGTAGAACTTTCAAAATTCAAGTTTTAAAGGAGTAG
Source organism: Polypterus senegalus (assembly GCF_016835505.1). NCBI lineage: Eukaryota > Metazoa > Chordata > Cladistia > Polypteriformes > Polypteridae > Polypterus > Polypterus senegalus. Next base: position 47,823,019 of record NC_053154.1, read on the forward strand.
CAAATTTGATGTGGCTCTCAGCTACAATATCCACTTTTGTTTAAAGAGCTCGTGTGCGTGAATCAGCCTTACAAGGGCTGACTGTGACAGCCGAGTCGACCCATCAGTTTCAGCTACATGAGATCGATACATAGAGCAGTGGAAGAAAGTGAATAAAACAACCAGGCCAGGTTATCTGTTCCTTTCTGCACAAAGTGTTTCAGCTCATACTTTTGGAAGGGACTAACTCTTCTTGAATTTGCCTTAAAGAGTAGCAATATTTTGAAGAATATTTCAGACTGGATTTTTGAGTGACGTCTGCCCCGTCATTCAAATACGCCTGTTTTTCTTATTTAAATGTCAATGACGTTGTCAAATGTTACTGCAAGGTCCTTTGTTGGTGTCAATGAACCGCCCGCACTTCTGCTGCACTTGTTTAGCCATACCATTTAAATTCAACTAAAATCAAATTAAACAAGCTGTGGCATTTTTCATGATTGAGCACATAATAACCAGTCACTTAAACAAAAAAAGTTGCACATTTTGTTCATCCACCGAGATCGATCACTGCTGACAAAAATCAAAAGAGGTGTAAAGGACGACAAAAGACAAATGGTTTCTTTAAAGGTTTGAAATTTTGAATTTAGCTGCATTAAAAATACAACTTTGCTGTATTTACGAAAAAAAAAAAGGAAAACAGTTTTGATATTGCTTTTTTTCCAAATTCTGCGGCTAACAATTTGTCACATACTGAAACTAAATAAATAAGATAACATTAGTAACACAGAAACTCCTTTTGAAAGTTTTAAACAGTAGGCTATCACATTACAAGTAACAATTATACAACAAATCTGAATTTGCTCAGCAAATATTGCTTTCGGAAAACGGTAAAAGTGCTCAGTTACATACTTCTCTATAGTCTCTTTGACTGACACTGTTTAGGATGTACAGCATCGCTGGCAGTATCTATGCAAAGATCTAGAGGAACCAGTATCTACACAATGCTCATCCAGGGACAGACAGGAATTGTATAAAACTATTTTAACCATATATACAGAAATATTTATATATACAATAATAAGACGTATTTAAACGAGTACAATAATCCTGTCAGCTCCGCAGGGAGAATAATCTTTTGTTGTAACAGTAGAACATCCAAACCGACAGTGTTGATTTTCATCACATTGATTTGAAGCAGTTTGTGGTGTTAGTTTTCATCTCTTCATTTCCTACTAAGAGTTTCTTTCTAATGTCCGCGTCTGCTCCTTTCATGTCTACTTGCGGGCCTAAGAATGCTCTCCCTGTACTTGGAGTTCGTGTGAAAAAGCCGCACCATATCATGGTCCTTATTATCCAACACTCTGGGCAGAAACAGGGATGATTTTTGAGTTCTTCGTGTTTTGAATCCTCTCCGTGGCCGTCCTTTTCCGTTAATTGACACGTACCACAGTCTCTCAGCGCTTGCTCTTCGTTTGCCTCCAGCCGAGTTCGGTACAGTTCGGTAAGGGCGGGATGCGTACGTGTTATATCCCAGTTCGTGAATTCTTTCTACAAACTCGCATTCTTGATTATATACATCCTGTGAACAGAGAAGAAGGTGTTGTTCAGTCAATTACACAGATTCTTAGACACATATAAGCTGTACATACCAGTCCTACTGGGTGACTGATGCTCAACAACAGAGTCAGTATTTAAAATTAAAAGGAAACACCGAAGTCGACTGAAAAAAAAAAAAAACCACTTTGATGAACGCTAAATGAATGAATTCCAGAATGCACAGTTTTAATGGACACTTCCGTTCAAACTTTTCTCGGGAGATGGGGTGGTTTACAAGGATGGTATAAAACACGCGGAGAGCAAACCACCCATTATTGCTTCGTTTTGCACAGTCTTGAATATTGGCGAAATCTGTGGACTTTTGCAATAAGTACATTTGGAACAAATTAAATTTTACTTTGGAGAGGCGATCAAAGCATTAATGAGAAATCTGAAACAGCACAGCCTATTAAGTTGCTGCTTGCCCCATTAGGGAAAAATATAGATTTGAAATAAAAAAGCAAATTTCTTTATCTTATGGTGTGGTAACCTGTTTCTTATCGGGACTGAGTGATTGATTTTTGAAGTTATTTACATATTGATTCGAACAAGCGATTGCTTAGTCTGAAACATCAACTCAGCATTAGCCGATGAGAACAGTCTTGAACTTTACTGCAGCGTATCGAACTCATCAGCGAAAATGTACCGTACTCTATATGTATTCGCTTTTAAATGCACTATAAATTAAATAAAACATTCGGTTACCTGTCTAGTTTTTCCATTATTCAGATAATTTCCTATTTCATATTTACTAAATTAATTTAACGTCGTAATCAGCTTCTGCACGATGACACATTTACCAGGAAGAATGAAAAGCAGGCTTTATATTAAGGGTGAAACCGTTATGTGGTATGACATCAATTTCCTAATAACAATGTCTGATCAAAATGTTCTTTGTCTACAACGCGAAAAGTGTATCTCACATCGTGTAATGTATGTTTACGTTGAATTATATATTAATACCATTTTCCCCCCATTTTTAAAGTAATAAATTAAACAGGCTTTTTCATTGATATAGAAACGCCAGCTAAAATCATAGTGTCTAGAAAAGTCAAATGTTTCAGTAGAATGAAATGAAAATTAGGCTCACTATCATCACCTATACAGGGTGGTCCAGATCTAATTATGCAGATCCAGATCCTCTGGATGACTTTGATTTATACCGGCACGATTCCAGCTCGGCGCGAAGACGATTTTTCATGTCGTCAGTTCACACACTTCTCGATGGTCTGCGATTTTTCGGGTGATTTTCTATGTAATAACCTTAATAAGTTATAGCGTAATGAAAATTGCATAATTAGATCTGGACCACCCTATACACATCAAATGTAAATCATATGCATCTCTAACTTATGTTCAACACGTATGCTATATCTACAGTCCTAAAAATAACAGTTCCTTAATAGCATTTAACTGGGCTGTGTGGTTTCTCATAGAACCACTGTTGACAAAGAACCATTTAAATCTGGGAAGGGTTCTTTGCAAATTAAATTGGTTCTCTGAGTTTTAAAAAGGCTCATAATATGTGGACGAAATAAAAATATATTTACATTTAGTAGGGAGCCGGATACTGACAGATGAAGAAAACCTGAACAGCCTGTGCTATTTCATGTGGTCCTTTTGAAATCAGGAACCCATTAGTATTGCAGAAATCTGTTATCAACAATTTGTGGTTATTTATATTACTTTTCTGGAACATTCATGTGGATGGTTCTTTTGGGAACCAAACATAGGTTCCCTTATGACATTGATCTAAAGAACCAGTTTGGCACCTTCACCTTTTCTGATTATAGGCCCAGTACAACCAGTTTAAAATTTGGTATGGGTATATGTCAATAATCACTCAATTCTATAGGTCAGTGACATTATATAAATAATTCTACACCCAAACATTACAAAAGCAGGTAATATCAAAGACATGACCACATGAAATCACTCCAAATAATTGTAATTTGCTCATACAGATGGAGATGATAGAAATGATACACAAGTTCCAAGACCAGGTAAGAGCTTCATGGTAAGAGGTCCCAAAAGGCCCAAGACCATTAAATAATGTCACTTACCGAAGCATAAAGACGTCCTCTCTTGTTCATGGCAAGATATCGGCCTGAAAATAAGCCTTTAATAGCCACAATTCCAACGTCTACGGCAGTGATCTCTAGGATACCTGGAAAAATATGTTTTTTCAGTGAGTTAATTTTTAAAATATTTATCCATCTCCATTTAACTAGAATGTTGCCACCCACCAGTCGAATTAAGTCTGTTTCAAAAATACATTTTATATTAACCGGCCAAGAATGCAGCAAAACTGTGTACCCTAATATTTTAAACCTATTAAGAATAAAAAGGCCTTGACTAGGGGAGACTAGAGACTGAGAGAGAGAGGGAGAGAGAGAGAGAGAGACTATGACTTTTACAAAGGATTTTAGTTCCTGACAATTTCTTGGGCCCTCGAAATAAGAGATGGATTAAGCCCTGGGAGAGGTCAATGAGATTTAACATCAATTCAAGTAAAAGTTGAATGACATTGAACTAGAGGTCCAGCTAATCCTGTAAGACGTTCAAATCCTTTCTTAATGCCTGACGTTTATATTCTTGTTCCAAAACTTCAAAATTTAGTTAAATCCGCAGAATACACCAATAACAATGAGCTTCCCCCCTCTCCTCCTCGCTTGTTTAGACGCCTGCTTAGTAATCCAAATAATGTAAAAACATAGGCTACTTTATAAAAAAAAAAAAAAAAAAAAACAAAAACGAAAACTGTTGTTATCTAACTCATTTGCAGACGTTTAAATAACGGATTTGCATTGTGCAGTGTATGTTCATATCTCTGTGTTTATGAATTTTTGATTGTAACCTTTATCGTTTAATAATTTTCCGGAAACGTCTGCTTGAAAGGTTTCCAGAGCCTCAATTATTTATTTATTTATTTATTTTCCTGCAAGAAAGCTGTGGTTATCCACAGTCGCCTTCCTTTAGACCTCTGAGGTTTTCAATTAGCACATGTGTTATTAGTCAGTGACGTCCTAAACAACCACATGATCGGCGCTAGTCTTAGGAGAGGCACAAGAGTCAAACTGAAAAACACTCGTTTATAAACACGGTGCTTTTTATTGAAATATACACTCCCCGTATATGGCGCAGAATGATTCAGTGTAATGTTTTGCTTACACTGGACGTTAAATATTTAACGGTATGTAGTACCTGGATTCGTTATTCCATAACCTGCTGGATTTCGGAAAACTGTTTATCTTCTTCAAAGGAGAGTTTACTTTAGGGTTTTGTCTACGTTTCTGTGTGGTCAAACGTCTCCTCTCCAGTCACTTTTCATGCTTTATAAAGGTCCCTTTTTAAACACAAGTTAGAGTACAAGCGTCAATTATTCTAAGAAGCTTGTAAAGTACCCCATAATAAAAAGGAAGGGAAAAAAGAAGAAGAAAAAAAGAGAAAAACGGAAAGGCTTAAAGAAAAGGCTACAATCTAAAGCTCTCTTTTGTGATGATAAGAAAACAAACGTTAAGTCTTCAGGCTTTTGGGATGGCATTTTGAATTAGCATTGTATCTGTGCATTCTGTCAGTGAGCTTTTAAGGGAAGTGACGCGTGGTAGAGCAAATCCTTGCAAATACAGCGGAGACTGTTAAACAGAGTGACAGCTTACTGGAGTTGGCCATTGTCACTAAACTGCTTTATCCTTTACAGTTGTGCTTAAATCGGACATGCTTTTCTTAACTAATCAGTTCGTGTACGAAATCAGTGGCTTTGTGAAAGGATTGTACTGACAAATACACATTACAAGTTGTATTTTAAAGTGTATTGTGTATTAATTGGTCAGCATCCTTAAAATTCCTTACCACCGAATGGATCTATCTATCTATCTATCTATCTATCTATCTATCTATCTATCTATCTATCTATCTATCTATCTATCTATCTGTCTGTCTGTCTGTCTGTCTGTCTGTCTGCCTGCCTGAGGTTCTCTAATTCTGTGTGATCATGTATTGATGTAGTTATTGCTGCATTAGAATTATTATTTTCATTCATTCGGAATGTTTCGTCAGAGCGGCTGCTAGCCACATTTCAAGTACAATGTACAGTTAAGATGAAGTTAAAGAGAAGCGATAACATTAAAAATGTTTTAATGCTAACTCATGCTGCTAAAAACAGTAAGCCGATAATTTAAACCATAAGGAGAGAAGAAATGTAGCTTAAAAAAAGAGATTAGTAGCCAAGTGTTTTCCGGAGTACTGTTTAAAACGGAAATTTTCTTTTAAAAATGATTTTAGCTATGCCGTTATAGGCATGCACGTTATATAGCGCTCGATGCTGCCTCAAAGCGAACCTTAGTTGGAACAAGATGGTTCGGTACATGTGTAATTATAACGTTTATTTTGCTTTTTAAATATTTAAGATTATTACAGTACACTATTGTTAGCTAGATAAAAAAACAAGAAAGTATGCAGACAGCATTCAATTAGTATTTTAAATTGGTATACATATGCATTTGGCTAGCGGGTATTTACCATCATAACCCGGAAAATGACAAAGAAAATAATGTAAAGCTTAAAAAAGTGTTTCTAATGAATGAGAAATACTTACTATATGGGCTATTTTTATCCAGGGTCCCGTCGATCTTCCCGTTCGGATGGATCTGCAGATGATACTTAGTAGCGCAGTAGAGTTTTCTGCGCCTGGGTGCTCCTCCGAGGTGTTCGTAGACCCCACCACGTCCCCCTGCATCTCTGCGTAGTCTGGAATCACAAAACTGCCCTTTCGCACAAATAATCTTTGGACCCTTAGGCAAACGCTGAGGCACAGATTCCTGCTTGCTGGGATCCAAGAAACCCAGCAACAACAAAATCACAATTATAACCATTGTGGCATGGTCGAAGTACTTAGTCGTCTTGGCAAAAAAGGAAAAAGTGACACAAGGGGTCCCATTAAAGAAGGCTTCCTTTCCGCTGTCTTAGTTGCAAAGCACACTGATCCAGCCCATGAAACCTGGTCGCCTTTATCTGTTCCGATCTACTCTTTTATCTCTTCTGTTTTGCTAAATCAATAGGCATTGATAAGGAGCCGCACGTTCCAGCAGCGTAGATTAAACTGAGAGGTGATCATGACTCCCCTTCTCTCCAAATAGTCAGCCTCTCCAAAAATCCACTGAATTTCTCCAGGAGACTATCGTGAGATTTCGTTGATCGACAGTGCATAGAAATAAAAGAACCTTCCAGCAACAATAGCCTGAACTCCGACCAATTGATACAAAGGAGAAGGGAAGCAAGGTATCAGTCTTGTGTGAACTATGAGAGTGCAGCATGGATAAGATTACACAGCATTACACAGTGGCTTATTGCGGAAAACCGCATTACAAAGAACAAGCCATCCGAGGGCAGAACTTCTTCAGAGTCCCTCTTTTGAAAGATCCAACAGACCAATTATGCATCTGAAAATTACACACTGTGGGCTTCCAATGAGCATTTTTCGGGGTCCTGTAGCTATCAATCCAAAATAACTAACAGAAACAAGGAGAGTGAATGATGCTGCTTCGAAATGTTTCACAGAGGAGAAGCGCAGCCCGCACACACACACACACACACACACGCACGAACGCACACACAGGCACTCATATCCACATACAGACACATTAAAGTCTACACTTTTTATACTATCACATTAAAACGCCCCAAGAATGACGCTTTCGTCTGCATTCTTTTCTTTCGAATAGAAGAATTTAAAACATCTCTGTTTTGGGAGTATACCTGTTTTACAAATATGTAATGAAGTGCCAACTGATCGTAAATGGCACTCAGCTTCAGTATGTTTTTGCAACTCTTTAGGTCCCAGATAACGGGCTTTGATTTATTTTGAATTAATTAATACAACCGTTTTGATGTTAAGAAAATGAATTATCTCAAATAATTACTTGATATTAGGTCAATTAAAATATACACTTGCGTATACTCTATTCTTTGATTAAAACAATAGTAACAACTGGCTCAGCTTTATAGGTTTTTGCAGCAGAGCAAAATCACAGCAGACTAGCGAACGCAACCCTTTATTCTGAAATAATTGCCCTTCGCACGTTGCTTCTCTTTAGTCGGCTCCTTTTACCTCCAAATTCTGAGGAAACTTGGCATTCCTATGTGGAGTATCAGTCTGACAGATTTTCTTACACATTAAAGGCGATCCTGGAAAAAGCGACGCTTTTACTGCCCGTAAAGTAACCGAAGGGAAACAACAGATCAAGAACCCTTTTTGTTTGAATGACAGTTTGTCCAGTAATTTAAGGAGCGATGCATTCATGAAAGGATGTTATGCTTCCTATTCGCTAAAAGAGAGAGGTAAGTTCAAAATAACGTATTCCATCATTTAGGCGTTAGGAATGCAGCCACGATTCAAAGATGCCATGTCCTTTCAACACGCAATGTCACAATATGAGTAAATAAAGATGTTCGGTTTTAGCTTTTATGCGATAAGCCGAATTCAGCTGCTCCCATTTGTGTTCTCTCGTGTGCCCCACATGGCTTTCATTAGTTTATTTATCTTTAATTCTTCGTTACGTTTCAATATGCAATAACGACTACATAGAGTGCTCAAGAGTCTCCTGTTTGCAGCATCAAGCCTTCCACTGTGATCCGGTGGGTGGAAGAGTAATAGGCAAATGTCTTTTCTAAAATTGCTACCATCTTGGCCATATTATGGTTACAATTTTCATAATTAGCACCATCATTTACAAATCGCAATGCTCCTTGGCATAATTTTTCAGCAGATGCTTGAAGAAATATGCTTAAAACCCAATTGGGAGTATCTGACTGCACCATTAATTTGAGATCTCCTCCTCCACTACATGAAGCATGACTTGCATTTCGCAGGGTTTAAAATGAAAATTCAATGAGGAAGGTGGCTAAATGTCATGTCTCTTGGAGCACATTAACACAAGCCAAGCGCATCTACAAGTCAGACAACAACGCCATAAAACATGATGTGACTGATGTACGTTAGATGCTTTCTGGTGACCATTTTTGAAAGAAGCCCGTCTGATGTGGTTTGAAGCTGACAGAGGGTGGGATTTCAGATGTGGCCCTCTGTTTCTTTCTGGAAATATTTTTAATTATGCCCTTTCACCACCCACAAAGCACTTTGTGGCCTCAACCTAATAATCAGAGAGAAGTTTGATTTTGTTCTCCTTCTTTGTGGGGGGAGGGAGTTTGTTGCTCAGTACTACAGAAATCTATTCTAAATAACTGATTTACAAAGATTATGTTGAAGAAAAGGCACTCTACTATTATATAAGCATAGTGTTTAATTATCTAATTAAAAGCAAAGATTGATTTATGCTAAAACCGTCTTAAGTTCTGATTGGTATTTTCACCACCCCCTCACTGTCTTACATTTTTAAAATGTTAACCATGAGGAAAAGCATACAATTGAGTAGCATTTTGAAACACAACATTTGTTTAAAATAGATGCATTAATGTCATTTACTATATTCATGCAATTATGAAAACGTTTCTGAATTAAATTTAGCAGTGTAGTATTTATTTTTACATATGACATCTCGGGCATTGCCTTGAATCATTACATTTTTGTTCTGTCACTGTAATACTTAAAACCAAACTGCTTGTCTAAACCTGACACAAATCAAATTTTTGTTTTAACATAACATGACTTATAAGTCAGAAATTCGAGGAGACAGAACTTATAAATTGCTAAATTCCGCAACTGGGGCTCTGGCAGGCTAAGCAGCTTGCAGTCAGGGTCACATAGTGAGTCACCTGTGAGGACTGAACCAGCAACCTTGTGGCAGCATTTATCAAAGCAAAATGTGCTGTTGTGTCTTCTCTTCTCCTCCGTCTCTCTGAAACACCCTCACCACATTGTCTTTGAGAGTATTCTGTTTTATGTCAATGCTTTGAAGAAAAAAATTAAAGGTACACATGTCTATAGCTGTCCAGGGTTTCAGATTGCTGCGGTTCTTTACAGAACTTAACTAAACTTTACTGAAATGTATTGCAAATGTACCTGTACTTGTTTTGGTATTCCCAAAGGTTTTCTGTTTCAGTCAAACACATTATTATCTGAATCATTTGGAAAATTCCAGATGTAATCCTATCACAGTTTTGTCCATATGTCTGCAGATATTATATTTTGAACATGATGTATTATCTCTTGACGCACATCAAATTAGCTTTTTCAGACTAGCAGAACTAAAAAGTAAGGAACACGTTTTATTTTTGATTTACTGTCCCTTTTTTAGCATACTTCCCAATTCACTAAATGGCCAACAGTAAACATATTTTTACCTGCTTTTCAAATATTTTGAAATTATTTTAAAAGAATACTTCACCAAAAAGTGAGCATTTCCTTCTTACTACGCATTGTTTGCATCAACCGCAGAAGAAAAAGTTCAATCTTATGTTTTCACGAGAAACAGAGATTACACATTTTTTTTGATAGTGGTCTTCAATGGCGACCCAAATTGAACAACAGCAAACACGACTAAAATCATCATTACACTTTTAAATTACTTGAGCAGCTGTATGCTTGCAATGATCCAAACGAGTATTTTTGATAAAATACTGTCAAATAAATCTTGGAAATCCACTCATGTATGACACTGAAGCACATTCAAATGAGCTTATGCTTTTGAACTGAAGACCCATCTTTCACATATATATGTTCATAGTGGTAAGCCATAACTGCAGTACTTTGGGGTTATTCAATGGGATTTTCTGAAACTGCACCAGTGAATCAACCTTTTGCTCATTGAAGTATCTTGTATATTCATAAATAAGAGGATTACTTTGAACCACATACAATCCAATTACAATACCTCATAATATTTTCTCTCACTTTAAGTTTTAATCTCTGATTGCATGCTTCTGTCAGACCATGACTGTGTGAAGCGCCCTGGTGGTCAATGAATGAGCTATTATGAGGCTGGACTCAGGGCCAATCATTGAGGGAGAAGGGTGTCATCAAGTTCTTCATCTTGGTTTGGTGCGATTTACTCTCATGGAAATGGTTTATTTAACAACATTTTGGTAAAAATACATGCATCTGGGACATTTATATATATCTTGTCATATATATATATATATATATATATATATATATATATATATATATATATATTGTAACAGAGATAGGAGGAGACAGCAAAAAGGTTTGGGGTTTTCCAGCCCCGTATATTGTTTACAATCCACAATAAAGAAAATTGGTCAAAAATTATAAACAAAAACTGTTCATAAGCGCGACGCCGAAACATGTCGTCGGCGGCCATTTTACGGAGGAGGAGCCGGAAGTGGAGGAATGCTGGGGAGGAACCGTGAGGGAGGATGGGATTGATGACGTCAGGAAAGATGGCGGAGGAAGGGCGGAAGTAATCGCAGTGTGGGCAAACCCGGCTTATGGTGGCGGAGCGTCTTTTTTCCTGAAAGGAAGCATAGGGATAAAGTTAGTACCCCGCCTTTCTTTGCCGGCGAATGTTTTCCCAGGTGTGTCAAGATCCTTCCGCGGACTCCCACTCGCGCGTGCGTGACAATATATATATATATATATATACAGTATATATATATATATATTTTATATATATATATATATTTATATATATATATATATATATATATATATATATATATATATATATATATATAATCTATAATCATCTATGTGTGAAAATGTGTCTGTCTGTCCGGCCTGGAAATGTGAGGCGACCCGGAAGTGCAAGGCTGCAGCATGAAGCTCAAAGAGCTGGCAAAGTGGCCTCAAATGAACAAGTCAGAAGATGAAAGAAGGACAAGGCTACATCATGAAACTGAAGGAAAGCAACTCCGTCACAAAAGTGAAACCGCCGATGAAAGACAAACGAGAGAGAAACTTGCTTAACCACTGATAGACAAGGGGGGCATAGACATCTGCAAAACGAAACCGCCGACTCTGCATTTCAGTTTTTTTTTCTGACAACTTCAATAGTTTCTAGTAGTCGAAGCTTTTTACAGTATAGGCTTACACAGCTTGTATATATATATATACAGTATAGAGTATATAATCCAATGTCTGTCTGTCTGTATGCCTGTCTGCTTTTCACAAGAGAACTACTTAATGGATTACTTAACTACTTAATGGATTGAAGGCCAGAGGTCCACATGACCATCATCGTCTAATTCTTCCATGTGAAACTTGAAAACCATGAGGACTGATTGAGATCATTTACGTAAAGTAGAGTGCCTAGTGGGGGCTGGGTGGTCTCATGGCCTTGGAACCCCTGCAGATTTTTTTTTTTTCCAGCCCTCTGGAGTTTTTTTTTTCTGTCCTCCCTAGCCATTTTATTGTTTTTTAATTAGTTTTGTCTAATTTTTACATTTTTTCTTTCTTCCTCTTGTAACGTATTTTGAGCTACATTATTTGTATAAAAATATGCTATATAAATAAATGTTGTTGTTGTTGTAACGGATCTAGATCTGTTTTTTTTTTGTATAATTTGCTTGAACATTCCAGTTGATTTTGTAACTTCTCTCATCACGCTAAATATCATAGTTCATTTGCAGCACCGATTTATTTGCACAAATCCATGAGAGAGGCTGCAGGCAGAGGGGAAGGGAAAGTGGGACCTGAGGAGTAGAGAGCCAGGTAGGACCAGTCGGTCTATGTCTCGTCTTGTGTTGGAGTGCCCGTTGCCTCCACTTAGCTAGCTGTTTGTTCAGCAGACAGTATCATCTAGAGATTGTTAAGGAGTAATGTGTCATGTTTTTGAGAGATAGATCAGAGCTACATGTGTTTTAGAGGGTAGCTGCTGATTGGCAGAGATATCACGGCCATGTGTTTTTCTCCCCACGCTAGGGCCGCTCTCCCGTCAGAGCTGAACACGATCAGATACAGTGCCAATGTCTGACGTTGGAACATACCTACCTTCCTCTTGGCCAGAACTATATATTTTTTTAAATTTTTTATTCGTTTTTAAAGTTTGTCAATTTTCACTACTACGTGGGCAGAACCATGGGGGACAGTTAGTTATCTATAAATGCCTGGATACCTGACCTTTGAATTATGTAACACAAATAATTTTAGTTTTTTTTTCAATTAATGTTTTGATATTTTTGCTGTTGTTTAATTTGGGTTTCTGTTGAATCCCATTAATTCGTTATCTCCATTCTCCATGAAAACATAAGATTAATTGTTTTTTTCTCGGTCATCACTGCAAATAACACAGGATGAATAATAGATACAAGAATCATAATTTTCTGCACAAAGTATGCTTTAACATTTTCTAATTACACATTTAAAATGCAAACATAAAACATGAATAAGAAGTTCAGGCCCTTCGATCAGGCATAGATCATCCATTAATTAATTTCCTTTTCGTCACTCCATTTTCGCTCTACTTACAATATGTTGACAAGGATTATGATGATAACATGTTGAGCTGGACAGAACAGGCCATCCTTTAGTCACCAAGTTCTGTCCAGCTGGGGAATTCTCAGATGATGTCAGGCTATTTGAGAATTTTAATCCTCTAACACCGTGTTTCTCAGCCACTGGGATGTGGATTGTGGGCTGCTACCAGTGGGCTGCAAGTTGCTATTTTTTATAATGGTTGTGGGTTGCAGTGGATCACAAAATGGGTTGTGAATGGGTAATGCAGTGGGTCCTGGTGGGTCCCCCCCAGCTTTGATGATGGCACTCAATTCACCCAGTGGTAAACCCCCACACTGATGATCATGCTTGAATCACCAAGGGGGACATGTACATGGGAAAAGATGGGTTGCAACACCAAAAAGGTTGAGAAACATTACCCTAACATTTCCTGGGTCATTAATACTCGTTCTCCTATATTCTTCCAAAGTGACACTAAGTTGAGGTTTGAAGTTCCAAAGGTGTTAAAATATTTTAATTTCCACTGCTTATATGTCTATCTATGATGCATTGTGTGAAGAAATATTTTGTGATATTTGTGTACAATTTTTTTCTTAACCAGCTTTCATCTGTGTTCTTTCATCTTTGTTTTTATTGGTTCCACCTTACTTTGCATTAATCTCTCAACTGGATCCTTTAATTTCATAACAGGATTGTGCAGTGACAGACCTTATTCCAAGGAGCATACTAGATAGCATTGGATTCAAAACTGAAATGGACATCATGTAGGGCACCACTAAAACTTTATAGTCATAAATTAATGTAATATGTATGTCATTGGCATGCAAAGAAAAAGTGAAGAACCCAAAAAAATCAGTGAGCATACTGGAGAAATGTGTAAATTCCAGACAGACAGTGACTAGCGTCATGACACTGGGCTGCCCGACTAACCAATTCCCCATGTAATTTGAGCATTTCTATCACATTTTCTCTTAGATTCTATTAGATTAATGTCAACATATACATCTTCTTTAATCATATTGCAGTAGTTGTGCAATGGATAGTGTTGTGCCTGACACCTGGGTCTCATTATTTGCCCCTGTGGTATGTGTATATTTTCATTGTACCTACAAACATACACAAATGTACATAGTAGGCTAAATGGTGACTGTAAATCGTCCAGATATGACTGCATGTGTTTGTAAATGTGAGAGTGTCATGTAATGGATAAGCAAATTATAAACAGATTTCTCAGTGGTGACACAAAAATTGAACAACACTAGTCAGTGTCATAAGTGGAGTCTTAAATTGATGTGGCGTTGAGTCACTACAGATCTACAGTCCTTTGGCCACCTTTGGGTGATTGCACCACCCTCTCCTTCCATCTCTAAACACTGCCCATCACGGTGTAGAGGTGATCAGTCTTAAAATTAATTGTATACTGGATATGGTTCCTGTCTGACACCCCACAAAAGAGAAAGTGTGTGTTTGTTTAATTTAGAAAAAGACATGTCAACCATAATCCTTTGGCGCGACTCTAGTATGAACTTGGTGTGGTTGTCCTGCAGTGGATTCATTCTCTTCCTAGGATTTTTCCCATACTCAGCCCAGAACAGCTCTGCTCCTCTGCAATCCTGAATCAGATTATATTGGCTTAACAATTTGTGTATATATACAATTTAACAAAGAATTGAGAAATGCTTCCAGCACGTTGTTGAATCTATGCCACAAAGAATTATGGCAGTTCTGAAAGCAAAATGGGGTCCAACCTGGTACCAGGAAGGTGTACTTAATAAAGTGGCCAAGGAGTGTGTGTGTATGTGTTTGTGTGTGTGTGTATATGTATAGGACTCATTTGTTGTTAATTTTATAGGTATACTCGTAAATAAAGTAATACATTAAACAATTAAAGTATGGTTTTAATTATTAACATTTTGTCATTATATACAGAAAGTGTGTATATGTCAATGTGAAATGCAAGCATTATTTTCTTATTATGTATTATATCACTATATATCCTTGATCAATTTACTTTAATAATAAACAGCGCAATGATTAGTTAAGGCTGAAGCCTGGCAGGTCCAAAGTACTTGATTTGAATACCGTGCCTGGCTATTGTCAATGTGGTATTTGCATATTCTTTTTGTGTCTGCATGATTGTTTCACCAACATCCCCAAAAGCATGCAAGTTAGGTTACTGGTGATTTTAAACCGGCCCACACTGTGTGAGTGCGGGTGTGAAGTGGCCCATGTGATGAACGGGTGCCACATTAAAGGTTGCTTTCTGATTTACATCCATTGGTGTCAGAATAGGCTGTCACCCCTGAGACCTGAAATGTATTATGCAGGTTTGTGAATGTTACATTAGCAATTTTACTTTAACAATTATAAAGGAAAAACAAAATATAAAAAAACTGTCACATAATTCTTTCATACTACACATATGCCTTGCATACACATGTCTGTCTCTGTTCTGCTTATAATAAAGATATGGGTGTATACGTATTACATGTTTTTTGTGTCTGATTTCAAGGCCAATTTTTAGTGTTTTTATTTAATGTTATTTTTTATTTTATCTACAATGTTAGTATTTCAAGTTTTATAATGCACAATTGCTCTACATGAAATATCCTGAACTGAAACAAAATACTTTATGTAACTATATAGCCAATACAGAAAATTGCTGGCTAAGTTTAAAATAAATAAAAAAAACTGAAATTCATGTTTCAACCTATTGCCAAATATTTATGAAATGTTTAAATATTCTGAATTTGGTAGATTACACATGCAGAGTGCAGGATTTGTGGTATGGTGTCTAACTAATGCTTTTAAGGAAGCTTTTTGCACCAGTCATCGACCCAGACTAGACATCCCTGTCTGCGTACGGAAGTCAGGCTCTGTGCATACCCTATAATAAAACGTTTTAGGACTTGGTCCTTGACTTTAAAGTTTGAAATGGCAATAGGACCCCAATTAGAGATTGCAATAAGCTGATTTATTCACCCTTGGGCATTGCATCCTGTAAACCAACCTCCAAGCAGCCCACGTAAATGATTCACAGGTTTAAGTCTGAGTGATGAAAAAAGGAAGTTTAATTTGTAAGTGCAATAAAATCTGAGGAGGGGGGTGTGGTGTACCAGTAGAAGAACTGCCCTCCCTCTCCAATTAAAAAGCTATTACTTGTTCAAACATGAAACATGGCTGAGACCCAAAGAAGCAATATTTAAGGCAATTATTAGGTGTTAGTTCACAATTATGTGATCAGTTTGATACCACAGATCTTCAGCTGAATGTCAAGAAGGTCGGCTGGCTAAGTAGGAAACGCGAACACTAAATCTATTTAAGGTTGGTAATCATCCGTGTATTTGTAGATTTATTTCACTCTTCATTCACATTTCTCTCCTTTTCCCTGAGTTGGTGGATTTATTCAGTAAGACTTGAATATTAATTACTTATCATCTCATAGTCAGGGAGAATTAACTGAGGTCAATACTTCTATTGTATTGAGTACTTCTATATTACAACGTTTCATTAATTGCATTCATTTGTATAAGCAGTTAAATGTGAAATATTTGACATGTAAATGATGACTGTCTTCCTTTCTTTAGATAAACAAACACTTTATAAGTCAGTTTCTGTAAATTGAATATCTGGTGGTATAATTTCTGTAAAACATGCATTTTAGTTTGCAACAATACAGGTTGTTATTTTGGGTTCAAATGACCTTAATTTAAATTCCATTACAGACCCATCCTTAAATAGTTCTGTTAAAAAAAGCCATCAGGGTCTCCAAACTACCTTTTAATTATAGATACATTCCAAATGATTTGTACAAAAGCAAGTTTCCCACTAGCACAAAGGTTATTAGCCAATGGCCCCCTTTTTGGTTCTTTGGTTTAAAAAGGAGGCACTAATAATCCAAACCAAATCAAACTGACCTTTGAACCTTTTTTGCTGTACTTTTTCTCATGCCATGATTTCTTTAGTGTGTTAGTGATCTGAAGGCCCGGCCTGGGTTATAGCAACTTTCCCAGACAGGACTGCCTTTCGTCCCCTGACAAATCACTGCTGAGCCTCTTTTGTCCTGCTTCACTTTGATCTCACCTGCCTGTCAGGAGAGAAAGAACTCCCGTACAGTTCGGACGCATTGCAAACAAATTGGCAACCATTTCATTCCCATACACCATTTCAACAGGTCAGTTTAGAGAGTGTTAACCCTTTCAGTGACCCTTTACACTTGCTTGAATTGCTTGCACGGGGTGATTGAAATAGCAACAGCAGTAAAGAAATGCTCGCTGAGTATTTTACATGGTACAGTATCACTAGGCTGAAGTGTTGCTTTTGGCATGAAAACAGTTCTGGTTTGCCGCTATTATGAATTAACAGGAGGACTTTCTTCTAAACACATTCAGTTGCTGAAATATCAATGAAAAAGACAGCAAAATGTGTTGATGATATCGACAAAAATCCTATAATGATTGGATAAGTTCAGCAATGCTTTCTTTTTCAAATAAAATATTCATTGAATTTCTTCATTCAGTTCCTTTCAAGTTATATCTTACAGCAAAGTAAATCCTTTAAACCGAAATCTGGTAAATATAAAGCAATTCTTAGTATAAATAAAATAAAATTGTGTTGCTCATTTAAAAAATGTGATCTTCAATAGCATTTGTAAAACAGACCATGTACAACCTTCAGTTATTGCAGGCGCAGTGCTGTGAACAATTCTCAGGTAAAATACAAGTATAGATTACACTAATTACTAAATACTGAACTGGTACACATTATCAATCACAAAAACAGGAACATATTTTAAACACAGAAGTATAAAAATATTTGGCTAAATGAAAACAGCATATTTTAAACTCAGAAGTATAGCAATATTTGGCTAAATGAATGTCATTATGTCAGATCTGACTGAAAAAATAATTTCATGAGATATGGGTACTAAATCACGTAGTGCGGATAATGCATGGTGTTTTAAAAAATTGTATATATTTTAAATATTTTAATCTTTTCAAATTTTCGCAATGTTCATGTAGACTTCCTCTGGGGACTCCAGCTTTCTCAAGCAGTTCAAAGACATGCTGTCCCATTGATTTACAACGTGTAAGTGCTTAGCGTGTGACTAAATTTGTCTGTTCTGTGTGCAGTATTCATATCTCATCAATGGCGATTACTACCTTAAGTCTGCTTTAGCTCTTCATTATGAAAGGAGAACAAGAAAATACTTCAAATAAATTGGGTATCCATTATGTTTAAATAAGAAAACATAGCTAATACGTTTGACAAGGTTAGACAATTAAGCCCAGCACAGCATATTAATTACAGTTCAGCAAAATTTTCTAAATTAATAAAAAGATTTGAAGAATTTACAATTGTATTACTACACAAATTGGTGTATTTATCTACAATTCTTTGTGAAGAATTATCTTTTTTAATTTGTGTGAAGTTTCTCCTAACCACTTTTTACCTCTCCCATCACTAAAAATTGATTTTAAAGTATCACTTTCATATTTTTAGACTCTAAAATACAAGCATATATACACATGTTTAGGTACACCTTTAAAATCTCAAATTTGCCCTCCATTTGCCCTCAGAACACCTTAAATTCTTTGCTAATAATTCACATGTCCATATCAAGTATAAAAATATCCAAATTAGCTAGTGTTAGAAGTGTATTACAAATAGCTTGTTCCATCTCTGTTGGAGATAATCTGTTGGACAGTGGTGACCAGAGAGGTCACTGCATTAAGCTGAATTCACTTTTCTGTTTCGGTAACCATTCTCAGGTTTCCTTAGCCTTGAGGCTTAGACGATCACTCTGCCGCAAACGTCTGTGTACAGAATGAATACATTGCTGTAAGGAAGAACCTCATCAGTAGGAAGGTTTAGCTATCCTGTGGTATTATATGATCTTGTATTTATATCAAAGGATTCAGATTGTGCCACAAAAAAACACCACACCATTAAACGCTGGCTATAAGCTTCTGTTATTGACACCTGAGAGCATGGGTCCATGGACCTGTAGTGTTTGAACTAAACTCTCCCAAACACCACCACCATTTCCCTTTTCACTGTGAATTAACAGCAATCAGAAGTCATCATACCAAGTTACTTTTTGCTCCTTAGCCCATTACAATTGAAATTTCTTCTTTGATCTTGCCAAGAGTGCAACTTAGATGAGATGACAGCTATCATACTCTTTTTTTGACAAGATAAGCTAAGTTGTTCATTCTTATATGCCATCTTCAGTCCCACCTGTAGTAATTCCTATGTACAGCTTACTTTACTTTCCATCAGCATGTTTCAGAGACAATCTGATCCCAGCTACACAGCTAAAGAACGTTTGGCTGGTGGTGGATCATTCCCAATACAATTATGACACCCTTTTGAATAAAAAACCCAGAAGAACTTATGATAAAACTTTAAAATAATGACTAATTAATTAGAGTTTTATTATGTATTTATTTGTGCATTATTGCTGATTAGAATATCATAAGATGAAATGTACCTTACAATGCACCATATGATGTCATACCATTCTCATACCCCATTATCCAACTCAGAGTCACAGGGGCAAGAACATCTCCCAGCAGCACCAGGTGCAAGGCAGGAAACAGCTGTGGGTAGGTTGTAAGTTAATTATGGGGCCCACACACACAGACCTGCGGGGCCAATTTAGAATTAACATTCAGCCTAACCTACATACCTTTTAGTGGATATAGAGTTAAAATCAGAGAATCCAGAAGAAAACCCACATAGACACGAGGAGAACATGCAGACTTCATACAAACAGTGACTAGGCATGGGATTCCAAACCAAGAAGCTGGATCCATGAGGCAGCAATGATATGGATGGTTCACTGAGCTATACGATGTCATTAATATGGAAAC
Organism: Polypterus senegalus; assembly: GCF_016835505.1. Taxonomy (NCBI): domain Eukaryota; kingdom Metazoa; phylum Chordata; class Cladistia; order Polypteriformes; family Polypteridae; genus Polypterus; species Polypterus senegalus. Next base: position 47,842,843 of record NC_053154.1, read on the forward strand.
CTATGCTGTACACTTTATTTCAGATGTGGATCCACAAAAGTGCTTTATACGGTAGTCTTTGAAATGTCTTCTATACACCGTACAGTCGTGGGCAGTGTGAGCCCATTAAGCCTTTGAAGTCTTTCTCATAAGGTGTGTTTCCTACACATGCTGCCCCCTTGTGCAGTTATTTCTAGTATCATTGGGTCACATGTGTGAGACTTTAGTCCTAGGGTGTTGCACCGTGTTAGCCATTATGGATGTAGATAGATAGATAGATAGATAGATAGATAGATAGATAGATAGATAGATAGATAGATAGATAGATAGATACTTTATTAATCCCAAGGGGAAATTCGCATAATCCAGCAGCAGTATACTGATACAAAAAATATATATATATATTAAATTAAATAGTAATAAAAATGCATGTAAAAGTAGACAATAACTTTGAGTAATGTTAGCATTTACTCTCATGTCTATTAACCGTCTGTTAACCGTCTGCTAGAACATCTGCAGCATCTTATTGCAGATGTTGAAGGACGCTAACCTTCTAAGAAAGTATAGTCTGCTCTGACCTTTCTTACACAGAGCATCAGTATTGGCAGTCCAGTCCAATTTATCATCGAGCTGCACTCCCAGATATTTATAGGTCTGCACCCTCTACACACAGTCACCTCTGATGATCACAGGGTCCATGAGGGGCCTTGGCCTCCTAAAATCCACCACCAGCTCCTTGGTCTTGCTGGTGTTAAGGTGTAAGTGGTTTGAGTCGCACCATTTAACAAAGTCTTTGATTAGCTACCTGTACTCCTCCTTCTGCCCACTCCTGATGCAGCCCACAATAGCAGTGTCATCAGTGAACTTTTGCACGTGGCAGGACTCCGAGTCATATTGGAAGTCTGATGTTTATAGATTGAACAGGACTGGAGAAAGTACAGTCCCCTGCGGCGCTCCTGTGTTGCTGACCACAATGTCAGACCTGCAGTTCCCAAGACGCACGTATTGAGATCTGTCTGTAAGATAGTCCACGATCCATGCCACCAGGTGTTAGTCTACTCCCATCTCAGTCAGCTTGTCCCTAAGGAGCAGAGGTTGGATGGTGTTGAAGGCGAGGCAACTCAGACCCTTTCGTCAGGGAAGATGTAATACAGGAACTGGAGTTCCTTGTGTTTTTTATAGACACCAGGACAGATACAATATGAGGGCCTGAGTTGCCTCAAAAGCTTGCATATTGTAATCTCTTTAGTTAGCCAATAAAAGGTATCGGTTTGCTTGGCATCTCACTACATGTGTGAGACTTTACATTTATTTACATTGAGCTTCATTTACCACACATCTACCCATTTCTGAATTTTGTCCAGTACCATCCATGGTGATTTCACTAACTCTAGTGTATCTGCTAATTCACAAAGCTTTTTGTAACCAAACAATTATGTAACATGTTAATAATACAGTGTGATTACTTGAATTATACATATAAATTAAAATGTTAGGGGCTTAAAAATAGATTCTTATATATTTTATCTTTATACATATACCATTTAACAACACCTTCCTTGTCACACCATAATACTATTGTTTTCCGTGATAAAGTATAATAATAAGTGGAATAATAGTTAAACACGTTCTTCCCCATGCAACACACATGTTGACTCTTCACTATTGATGAAGGAAAAGATTTACATAAAGCTGAATTTGCAGGGAAACACAGAGTTTTGCTTCACAAAATAAATCCCAATTCACTTCCAGTGAAATTTGTGGCACTGACACTAGAAAAAAGTTTATTTCCTGTCCGGAAGTGTTTTCATGAATTCATTTCACTTGTGTCTGCCTGTTATTTGGTACTCAGGAAAAAATCTCTAAAGCAAAAAAAAAACCTTTGTTAAACCTTCAGATGCTTGTTGTGTTTGTACTGGTAAAAGGACAGTCACTTTGCCAGTTATGATGACCATCCTGATGATCAGAATTCTAAACATTCATCAGAGACAAAAATTAACATCTAAGCTCAACTCTGAATGGAGTAAGTGAATCCTAACAGGAATGTGTCTTCCTGTGGACAAAACCTAGTAATCTACACAATTGTGCAGTTTGGTGGGTCTTCTCTCAAAACATATGCGGCATTTTACATTTTTAAAAAATGCACTGTATGCCTCTGTGATGATGTGAATGAGAGGCATATAATAAGATTGATTTTTACTGATGTACAGGTGACTGCCTGAGGAAAAGGCACAGAAGCAAGTCTTTAAGGAGCAATGTCCCTTGCTTTGTACTCCAAAAAAAACCAAAAACTTAAAATCCCAAATCGTCAGTGAAACACATTTTAATGGCAGTTTCACAAAACTTAATGTGAATCTAAACTTTCCTGTTTCACTCATCACTAATCTCCACAAACCAAGAGCGGCCTTTGGGGTTTGGCAAATTGGGCGACCGCCCCAGGCCCTGCGCCTAAGGGGGCCCCGCTTTTGATGTCCACATATCCCATTTGAGCGGATTTTTCAAGTTTTATTCTCCAGTCATAATTTGATAAAGTCCACGTGTTATCTTACAAAAATTTAGCTGAATATTGTAATGAGAAAATCCGGTGTATGTTAACATTATTTTTATTAAATTCTCGTGCAAGTTTATACAGTCCACACATACTGGTAACAGCGTTTGACGTAACCGGCCCCGCGTGGGCAGGGGCGGTCCTAGCCTGTTTGGTGCCCTGGGTGAACAACCCCTCTGGCAAGCCCGCCACCCCCCCTGCACCCCCCTCTGTGCCTCCCTAGCGTTCTAATAAAAAATGAAAAAATACAGTGCAATAAAACAAACTATTGGAAATGTAATGTCTAACAGAGACAAAATCAAATTTTACATTTATACAGCACCAAAATATTTCGTTATAGTGTAAAGAATTTTTATTTTAGTACCATCTCCAGTCATCAGTTCACCAGGTCATTAATAACTACATAAACCTTTTCTTTAAGAGCTGCAGTCAGTTTATTATTTTGGGTTAACTTTCCCCACCTACCACTTTCCACTACGCGAGTCATTTGCATTAGTAAGTTAGCACGCAAACATATATACTCAGCAAAAAAAGAAACATCCTCTGACTTTCAACTGTTTTTACTTTCAGTAAACTTAATGTGTAAATATTTGTATGAACACTAAAAGAGTCAACACCATAAGACATAAACTAAAAATGTTTCACAATGTGTCCCTGAATGAAGGGAGACTCAAAATCAAAAGTACCAGTCAGTATCTGGTGTGGCCACCAGCTGCTTGAAGTACTGCAGTGCATCTCCTCCTCATGGACTGGACCAGATTTGTCAGTTCTTGCTGTGCTTGTTTGCTGTTACCCCACTCTTCCACCAAGGCACCTGCAAGTTCCTGGACATTTCTGGGGGGAATGACCCTAGCCATTGATCCAACAGGCCCCAGACGTGCTCAATGGGATTGAGATCACCTGTCCTTCCTGTCTCCCTGTAGCGCTGTCTTAGGCGTCTCACAGTACGGACATGGCAATTTATTGCCCTAGCCACATCAGCAGTCCTCATGCCTCCCTGCAGCATGCCTAATGCACGTTCACGCAGATGAGCAGGGACCCTGGGCATCTTTCTTTGGGTGTTTTTCACAGTCGGTAGACAAGTCTCTTTAGTGTCCTGCGTTTTTAGAACTGTGACCTTAAAAGCCTACTTTCTGTAAGCTGTTAAGGTCTTAACGACCATTCCACAGGTGCATGTTAATTAATTGGTTATGGTTAATTGAACATGCATGGAAAACATTGTTTAAACCCTTTACAATGAAGATCTGTAAAGTTATTTGGATTTTTAAAACATTATTGTTGAAATACGCAGTCCTGGAAGAAGGAACGTTTCTTTTTTTGCTGAGTATATATCCATACAAAAAAACTCTTACTAACTCAAATCATTTCATCAACATGTTCAAAATCTCATTGATGATATTTTACCGTTTTAAAGCCAGTAATGTGCACTCCAATAATGGCAAATTTACTAACCTGTGATAAAGAATAGAAAGAGCACAGGCATTGAGCTGGAGTCAGCTTCACACAGGACGATTTACTCTTCCTGTTTGCTGTACTCTGCTATGCTGCTCGTGCAAGGAGCGCCCATCTAACGATTTCTGCGATTTCGCACAACCCAGGAAAAATGAATTGTGACATAATGGGCTTGGATTGACAATATTATGAAGGAAATGTGCTTTATTTGGAAGCACCCCACCCCCTCCCCTTTCAACAGGTTGTGTGTGAGACTTCAGCACAGCAGCAGCAGCAAGCAGGCGCACCAAGGGCCCTCGCGCTCACTTCTCGCATATATGGGTGTGATAGAATTTAGAAAACACATCGGTGCAAATTATAAGTCTATATCATAATGTCTGATGCTTTTGTGTTTGTTTTTATTTTGTTTTATTTTGCAAGATGGTTATTAGATGCCACGCCAGCCAGCCAGAGAATCCCCCGCCACCCCTCCCCTCTCCTCCCTTTTCTGCAAGCAGCAAGCGCACCTCGTAAATGGAGGGTGCCCTTATTCCCCGCAAATGGGCAATAGAAAACCAATCGGTACCCATGCAATCCCAAAAATGCACTGGCATGATGTCGGGGCAGCATTGGCGCTCGAAAAACTAAAAAAAATAAAAAATTTTTTGACGATGCCCAAGATGCCGCCCCCACCACGATGCCGCCCTGGGCAACAGCCCATGTCTCCCTTATCAAAAACCGCCACTGCAAGTGAGGTTGGTCAGCTCTAGGCCCCGCACACCCTTAACACAAACTCATCAGTTCAGGTTACCAGTTGCTCATCTGTCTTGTCTTTTTAAGTTCTTTTTGTGTTTTACTTGTAATTGTAGTTTAGCTAACTGGGCTTTACTTAGGACGGTTGACCATTTGTCAATAAACATCATTAATTTTTCCTGTAGGTTACAATTTGTCAAAATTCCACCAGCAATGATTTCTGAAGAAATACGCATTTTGGGGTTGTGCATATATATATATATATATATATATATATATATATATATATATATATATATATATATATATATATATTGTGGCAGTAGGGGGCACTAGTGCTCCCTTGAACCCTCAGGTACAACTCCAGACACCAGGTAAAAGTCCAAGACTGTTTATTATGGTTCATAGTGCACCAAGCACCTTCCACACTACTCATAAATATTACACCAATATAGCACACTAATCACTCCTCCTCGACCAGACACTTTGCTCCTCTCCCTCCTAGCACAGCTCAGCGTCTGGACTGAGGCATCGTCCTTTTATAGCCCCTGACCCAGAGGTGTTCCTGTCTAATTAAGCCCATAGTTCTTTATTACTTCCGGGTCAGGGTAAATAGTCCTTTTCTTCAACCCGGGAGCATGTCGTTCCTTCCTGTCACATGACCGTGACGCTATAGGGCACACAAGAGCCCATGAGCAACTCCCGGTGGTCCCCAAGGTATCCAGCAGGACTGTGTAAAAACACTACATAGTCCATAAGGCCCTGCTGGAACTCGGGGCACGATCCTGCTGTCGGAAGAGCTCCTCCTGGCGGCATGGGGGTGAGGGCCGGAGCACGAAGCTGGCAGTCCTCCACAATATATATATATATATACGTATAATCTTTTAGTTGTGTAATTGTTTCCCTAACTACCAGTATTCTAATTGCCTTTTTGTGGGTGAAAACTTAAGAAAAATGTAGAATATTTGTGCTTTTCTTTATATTTGCCACCCTAACTTCCTGTTTTACCTCATCCTTGATCATTCACTTACCATTAAATACCATTTTTATAATTTATCTTTTAATGATTGTCCACAACAAGTGCTGGTGCTGCTTTTCTTTTAAACATTACATCATTTATGTTTTTTCCATTGTAATGTCATTCTCTTCTCCTTACTCACCTGCTAAAAATGTATTTATATTTGTTAGCTGTGAAATAAATTATGCATGCATCCATTTTCTGAGCCCATTTACTGTACTCCATTGTAGTGTGACCAGACCATCACAGGTGAATTATTTATACACATCACATTAATGCAGTGCATATTTAAACACACTATTCATGGATTTTAGATTTGTAAATAATGAATAGTAAATAAAAATATCCAAAGCTGTTAGCTTTGCCAGTAACAGTATTGCTTTCTTCTTTTTTTAATTTATTCTAGGATCAAGAGACAGACAAACTAAATCAAACTTCGACTCCACTGATTTGGAAACCTCTCCCGTATCATGCAGCAGTGCCTTAGTGAGTTTTTTCCTGAACCGAAGCTACTGTAGGCTGCTGACTGGACTCCTGTACATGACATCAACACCATGTAATAATGTAAATCACTGATACCTTGACAGGGATATTCTAATGAAAGCAGTGTTACATGTTTTGAATTTGCTGATATACTGAACACTGAAATTCTGAAAATGGGTTTATGATAATTTGCTTCTGAGTCAATGATCTGACCCTGTATATCAGTCAGTCAGTCATTTTCCAACCCACTATATCCTAGCACAGGGTCATGAGGGTCTGCTGGAGCCAATCCCAGCCAGCACAGGGTGCAAGGCAGGAACAAACCCCGGGCAGGGTGCCAGCCCACAGCAGGGCACACACACACACACCACACACTAGGGACAAAAGCATCTAACCTGCATGTCTTAGGACTGTGGGAGGAAACCCACACAGACACGGGGAGAACATGCAAACTCCACACAAGGAGGACCTGGGAAGCGAACCCGGGTCTCCTTACTGCGAGGCAGCATTGCTACCACTGCGCCGCCCCCTGTATATCAGTTCATTGAAACTGATATTAAAGCTTGAATTTTTTTTACATACATAAATTTAAAATTAAAAAGTGCAATAAATTTAAAAATGTTACTGAGAAGAGTCAATTAACTATTCATCCATCCATCCATTTTCTAACCCGCTGAATCCGAACACAGGGTCACAGGGGTCTGCTGCAGCCAATCCCAGCCAACACAGGGCACAAGGCAGGAACCAATCCAGGGCAGGGTGCCAACCCACCGCAGGACACACACAAACACCAAGCACACACTAGGGCCAATTTAGAATCGCCAATCCACCTAACCTGCATGTCTTTGGACTGTGGGAGGAACCCCATGCAGACACGGGGAGAACATGCAAACTCCACGCAGGGAAGACCCAGGAAGCGAACCCGGGTCTCCTTACTGTGAGGCAGCATCGCTACCACTGCGCCACTGCGCCGCCCCTGTATATCAATTCATTGAAACTGATATTAAAGCTTGAATTTTTTTTTACATACATAAATTTAAAATTAAAAAGTGCAATAAATTAAAAAATTTTACTGAGAAGAGTCAATTAACTAAGCATGCCATATATATATATATATATATATATATATATATATATATATATATATAATGTACGAGGGATGTTCAAAAAGTTTTCCGCACTTTTATATTTTCGTTGGAAGTGGTGAAGATGGGAGGAGTAGTAATTGGGCGTTAAAAAGTTGGTACGATGCTGGGAAAATGGCATTGCAAACGAGGGTGACTATGTAGAAAAGTGATGCAATTTGTTTTTGAAATTCTTAATAAATAGAATTAAAAAAAAGTGCAGAAACTGCTTGAATGTCCCTCGTATATAATCATATCATATCATATATCATTTCTTATAAGAAAAGAGTGTAAATAACATTTTATGAGTATGTTTAGCACACTTTGGCACTAGAGATCATTAATTAAGGTGGTTATATTTTTTCTCTCTCTTCCTTCCGTTAGATCTTAATACATCTACTACTGACAACCATTCAGAACTAATTTCTCCTGATAATGATAAAAAATGCATAGTTGCATTGACTCAACAAAGTACACCTACATGCACCATTTCAGAGCCTCTCAGGACCCTGAAAACAAAATGGTACTAGACCACCAGGCTTTTATTAAACTTAAGAGGAAGGATTAGCAAAAGAGAGGCAAGACTAAACAATGGATATGGTTCTGCCCACCTGGGCTTCACTAAACAATTTTTTTCTCTTTCTAGCAGCAGTGTTAGATAAGCTTTCTCTGTTTTTTTTTTGTTGTCTTCCTTGATTATGACGTTCTAGTCCACCATATGTGGACTGCACCACTAACTTCAAATTATAAATTTATCTCCTCAAAAACATTTTATTTAAGTAACATTTAAATCTGTTTGTTAAGCGGATGTGTGTTTTATATTTAGCAAAATGCAGTTATGTATTTTCCTACCTGGCTTGATGTATCATTTCATATATTTTCAGCACTTGTTGAAATCTCAAAAAAAGTGACAAATCCAATGGATGATTAATTACATGCTTTCTTAAACAGTTCATTTTTTATATTAAAAGAGATAACTCCCAAATGTAGCGTATCTTTAACCAGAGATTATCAAAAACCAATATAAATAACTTAGTTTAGTTGTTGTATTGCCTGCTCACATATGTATGATTGCAATTTCTAAGCCTCTATGGAAAGAAATATCTGCTACACATGCAGGAATAAGTATATAAGTAAATAAATGTCCTTCTTTAATTTCATTCATGCATTCCTCCACCTTCCTGCTTCTATGTATCAATCCATTGAACCCACCTAATTAGTTCTAGGGTTGAACCCACCCTTTATCAGTCACCAGTCCACTGCAGAGCAAGCTTATGCTCATAGTCATACTCACTTATTTAGGAGCAACTTACAGTAGCGATTTCAATCAACTGAACATGTTCATTTTTGGGAAGCGGTTGAAAAATTGGAGTACCAAGCGAAAAACCCACACAAACAGACAGATGATGCGAAGACTCCACAGAGACAGTAAATGAGTCAGCTTTCCATCCATTTTCCAACCCGCTGAATCCAAACACAGGGGTCTGCTGGAGCCAATCCTAGCCAACACAGGGCCGGAACCAATCCTGGGCAGGGTGCCAACCCACCACAGGACACAGACCTACACACTAGGGCCAATTTAGAATCGCCAATCCACCTAACCTGCATGTCTTTGGACTGTGGGAGGAAACCCATGCAGACACGGGGAGAACATGCAAACTCCACACAGGGAGGACCCGGGAAGCGAACCCGGGCCTCCTAACTGCGAGGCAGCAGCGCTACCACTGCACCACAGTGCCACCGAGTCAGCTTTCCAGTCTTGTTATCCTTGTTTCAATGTGTAGTAACATTATGTGAAAAATTATTATAGACATTTACACAATATAATCCTTCTATATAAAAGCGGTCGGGATTGTCCTTCCGTCCCGTAAGTGCTATGCAGGCACAGAGTTTCACACACGCCCCATCCATTTTGCAATGCACGATGGGATTTGTAGTTTCGTTTTTCCAGGTAAAAGATGATTTTCTACTCCAGACTGTGCGATATCTTCTTGTTCTTTCTTAATATATAAAAGCGGTCGGGATTGTCCTTCCGTCCCATGAGTGGAAAGCGTAGCAGTATTCCGCTTATCACAGACTTACTACTTGCAGCTTGCGGTACGAAGCGACATGATGTGAGCAGAGTTCTGGTGCTCCCATCGTTCCCTTGCTTTTGTGCGCGATGCGCTGGAAAAAAAGACAAAATTATGTCTCTGGAAATAATTAATGTTGATGGAGTACAAATGCCTCATCGTATAGTAAATATCAAGGGGGTTCAAAATGGCGACCTCAATATAGAAAAAAAGTTTAAATTTCATCACAAAAATAACAGAAACTACGAGTGTTAAAGTAATACCGCTCAAATGCAGTATAACCAAATTAATCAGTTTGTATAAAATATCAAATTGATCTACATATTGAATTGCCTTAAGAAGTGGTCAACTTAAAAGTCGGTCGCCTTAAAAGGCGGGTCAGCCTAGTCTTTATATATAATATGCTCCCATGGCTGTCTGTTTGTCTGTCCAGGATTTTAAATCACCTGTAGCTCGCAAAAAGTATTAGACCTATTGACCTGAAATTTGGTATGAAAATACTACATGACGTCTACTATCTGCTTTCAGGGTGATGATTGACATCCAAGGTCAAAGGTCAATCCAGGAAGGTGAAGGTCAAAAATCAAATAACCTGTAGCCTGGTTTGTTACACACAGTATACTATGTGAAAACTCTGCACTACAGCTACAGGAAGTATTATTTTTTTTATTTTTATTTTATTTTATTGTAGAATCAATTCTCCGCAGCAGGCAGCAGGGCGGCTGTGCGGCACACGCGTACGGGCGCCATTCTCATCCCTACCACCTTCGCTGTCACTTCCCCTACCTCTTCATATCTTAACTCATTCTTTAGGCAGATCGAAGACTTAAGTGACAGTTTAAGTGAAAAATTAAAGAAAACGTACTAAGTAATTGCAACACAAAAACTGACTTAATCAGTTTTAATGTGAAAAGATGCTGAAGAAAGAAGAGAAGTGGGCCACTAGAGTGGAGAAAAGAAGAGCTGCTCAGGAAGGAGCAAGCGCATCAGCCTCTGAGCAAACAAATGCTAAACGTACAGAGAAAGAGGATGAGAACTAGGAATGCTCACGTCAAGTGTATTCACTGCATTTTATTGTGCAGTGCACTGTTACTGGTTACTTAATAATAATACTGTTCAGGGTCATGGGGCTTCATAATAATGTTTACAAACATTAGTAGTAGTTCCACATTAATCCTTAATATTTAGAGAGACTTAATAATTGTACTGTAAAGACTAAGCACAAAAAAAACGAATTTTCTTCCCAGGTAAATATTTTTTCCCAGGATGAACAAAAACATTAGGATTTGTTTTTTTAAAAATTGCAAAGTGAAACGTCACTGCAATTTGCAGTTCTTGAGTTTAATGAATTAGAGAAGATGGAAAATGTTCACTTCGTAGGATATAAAGTACTTTAATCAATAAAATGTATGAGGAATATGTTGATTTGTGCATTCTAAGAAGCACTACGACATACCTTCACATTAAATGCTTAATATTAATTATACTTCACATATCCCTTATACACTTTGCTACACATTAAAAAAGAAGGCCACCAACAGAAAAAGAAATTCATAACTGATGTTAGTGCATATTACTGGCATTCTCCTATAAGAGTTGAGTTAGGTAGGCCACATTTTACTTCTGAAATGTGTTCTTCCTCTCAGCTCCAGTTTACATGACCCCCAGGTTTTCCATTGCATTTCCTACTTTCCAGTATTATTTAAACTCAGTCTTTTCCATCCAGAACCTCGAGAACCCAACCCCTTGTTTTCACTGTACCTTTTTAGGTGCATATTTACAGAGCGAGGAGTTTTAACTAGTTTGTTTCTTGCTCCCTTCGACAGAGAGGAACAAATGGTCAACGTCACCAAAAATGTTTGGTTCGTATTTCTTTGAGAGAACTGTACAGCCCTTCCCAGAATTCAGAAAATTTTGTTAAGCAGCGGTGTTCTTCGTCAAACCTATCCTCTACTGTCTTGATGAATCAACTATTTTCTAATGATACCACGATTCCAAGCCAAATAAAAGAATATAATGCACTTCTGACTTGAGAGTTTTTGACAATATCTCACTCACATGATCTAACCAAGTCCAGCTCCCACAAAATGCCTTTGGTCCCAATTAACACACTTGTACTCAAACATTTTTAATAGAAGGATGTGCATACTTGAACTCCTGAAGGGCCTGTTGGGTTCAAAAATCAGGAGCAGCTCTCATGAAATTTAAACCAACTACACCTTTGAAGTTGCCATTTCTTTCTAATGACCATACAGATTGAATTAATTAATAACTTGCACTTTAATGATATTCTTATTTAATTTGGCAGGAGAAAACAAGTCAGGAGCTTCTGTAAGGTACGACAACTGATTTATTCATTATTTTTCAATATTTCCTCCTTAAATGCGTTTCTACTATATTTACACTTGGTAATAGATTTTGGGAGTCATTAGTTGTTTCAGTTTGGACATCAACCAGAGACGATGTTGATGGCTATAACATTAATAACATTATTGCTTTTAGTTCTACAGCTGTAGCACTGAAAGTTTACAGCACAGCTTGTGAATGTCAGCAAAATCCAGTGCTGCATGATTCATTTGGCTTTAGTGAGAAAAGTCTCCATTGCAGCGAACAAGTCAATGTAATTTTTGAAATTGCTTATAGAGAGGGAAAGCAGCCAAATGATAATTACGGTATTTCCCATTTCAAGTTATTGTGGGATTTTACTATATTTGTGTTTGAATATTTATGCATGTTTAGGCTATTATGATTTTCCAGAGTTACCAACTCTTCATTTAAAACACTCTATTCCCAATTGTATCTACTCAGTGGTTAAATGACGTTTTTAGATTGTGTTTGATGTCTTATAAATACTAGTAAACATCAGTATTTGAATGAAAAACATACTTTTATTTGTTTGGTTTTTGGTTCTGGTTGGTGGCTGGTGTTGAGTTAGAGGGCCAATGTCTTGTCAGGACCAGACACTTGTTGATTCAAGATCTATCCCTGAGGATGCTGTAGAAAAATTGGAAAATGCAGGAAGAGCATTTGGGGTACTGTGAGGATATACTTCAAGTAAAGATAAAATAAAAACACAAAAGCAAGCCAGTAATAACAGTCCAAGACTTACAGGTCATCCTGATCAAAAAGAAACACCATCAGTTGCTATCAAAAAGCACTTCTGGATGTGGGTTTCAGCACTGAATAGCAGTTTTAAGTACTGTCTATCTTTACATCCCGTCCAAATCAGAAGGGGCAGATTTCTGGTGATGCTAGTAGTCTGGCAGCCGTTCTGTCCTGGAGGTAAAAGAGGAGGCAGAGTTACCAACAGCACTCTTATCCACTCAGTAGAGGTATTACTGCTTGTCAAAACCTTATGATTGCTCCCTATTTGTGAGTGTCTAACAACATGTATACAAGTTGCAGTTCCTCATAATGGGATGGTGACTTACTTGAGTTTGTTTGGCAATGTTTGCCAGTACTGTATTATGGCCCCAGTCCCTCCAGTGTCCTGCATAATGGAGTTAACAGCTTATTAAAGGCTGGTTAGAGCCCTGCTTGGTAATAACTTCTTTACAGACCTCACTGTGATATTGCTACTCTGCTTGCTGAGAAGTTTAATTTACAAGTTCTGGTACAGGAAAACTTGTGATTAGAAAAGAAGATGAAGTGAAATGGTTCTAATCATAATATGAACATCATCCTAGGATTGGTGTTAACAATTGGAGTCAACAATGTATTCTAACTATTATAATCTGATGTTCTTGCCCCATATTATCTGTAACCACAAACACTAAATTTGATTATACATGTGGAAAAATACTTCTGTTACATAAGTTGTATTCCCTAGAAGCAAATTATTTATTTATTTTATACTGTAGAATGTACCAAATTTCTTTTTGCATAGGCCACATACAAAATCAATCTTTCCCAACAGAATATGAGCATTAGTAAAATTAGAGATATTGGATAACAGAAAAACTACATTATTGACACAACAACCTTTTCACTCTTTCCAGGAAAATTTGAAAAAGTGCACATTTATTTAGCAAATACCTGCCTAATAAAAGTCCCTTTAAGAGAAATCAGGAGGAGACAAAAGTATATTAATACAAAATACAATCTATCTATCTATCTATCTATCTATCTATCTATCTATCTATCTATCTATCTATCTATCTATCTATCTATCTATCTATCTATCTATCTATCTATCTATCTATCTATCTATCTATCTATCTATCTATCTATCTATCTATCTATTTGTCTGTCTCTAAGTCTGTGACAGTGATCTCTAAGTGATCTTGTCTTGATGTAGTTATTGCTGTATTCGAATTATTATTTTCATTCATTCAGAATCTATTTCATGAAGTGTATTTGATATATATCTTTGACTATCTGATGGATAAGTTAATCATATATTCTATGGAAATCATAAACGCAAATAAATAAATTATTTAAACAAAAGTAAAATGCGTAGACCAAATCTACCAGATCTATCTATCTATTGCTTCAGTTTTCTTATATGCAATCAAATATGAAAGAATTAATAAGAGATGCAACGGCAACAAGCAATTTGAAAGAATCAGCCCTGGATACAACTCTAGTCACTTGCTTTAAAACATTCTGTATTTTTTCAGCTTTTTTACATGCCTTTAGAGCAGTACCCTGCCAGTATTACCCTGCTCCGACTTATTACTATAAGTCATTCTTGTCAATTTTCTTAGTTTCATCACAGTTTTTCCCCCATGTCAATCAGTTGAATCCAAAAATTGCTAGAAGATAAATAATAATAAGTAGGATAGCTTTTTATTTGAGTTTGTATATAATCAATAAAACTCACAAAACATCTTTTCATGTAGTCCTCTTCTCATGGGTGTAATGCATAATGGAAAGTCAACCATGATATGACAATGCCTACAATTTGGCAGCCACTTGAAGAATCATCTTTTCAAATGACAGTCTGGGATAGCGGAAGCACTCTACTACTTAATGATACTTTGGATTTTAACAATCTTCTTTCAACTCTACACACTGTATATTTACTATACTTTTATTTAGGGATTGCTCCACATTATGTAGTCCTTCTAGACTTTTTGTACTTGATTTTGTCGTTTAACTTTTAACTTGACACTGTCTTGCCAAATATTCCAATTTTTTTCTATTTTCCCTGATTCTGTAAGCAACCTTAGTTAAAAGAAAGCAATTGTGTCATTTCAAATGAAAGAATTCAAAAGAGCCAGGCCTGATTTTCAAAAGAGCAGGAAACATGAAGCAAAGCTGAAACAGAGTTAGAAAAACTCCTGGAGGATGCTGCACCTGCATTTAAAGATGGTATATGAACAGTGCAAAAGATAAAGAGAAACTTTGTACTTTAAGAAAGGGTTCACTGTATCATTGCACAAGCAACACCAAATTCCATAAGCCAAGTACAAAATGAGATGGTCTTCACTGAAGCAGACAAAACATTGTTTAAGGTAGACTATAAACATTTGCAGACATCAACTGTCCTTCTAGGATGAAGAAATATCACAGTTATTTTGTGAAAAAACTTTAAGGTCACTATTATGTCAGTGCTTATGCTTTATCCTTTTCTAAGGATTGAAGGCATTTTTTCAAGTCTGGCATTGGGCATTGGGATAATGTTTTTCCAAAATATAGATTTAGCTGAAGCATACCTTCTAATGGAAATGGAGGGTCACTCTGAAGTATTTGTTTTAATTTCAATTTGAAATCATTTGTGTGTCTGTATATGTAAATCATTAAGTTCTCTGAGCCATACTCAGTGAGGACTGCTATAGACAAATAACTGAATGTTTAAGTGTTTTTTGACAATTAATACACCTAAAGGAGTTTATAATAGATTAAGATATGGAGTTTCTTTTGGCCAGGAATATGGCAATGTGCTATGGACTAGGCCTTGTAGGTAGAACTAGGCACAAAGCCTAAACTTGATGACATCATTGTTACAAAACGTAACACACGGGCAGCACCTGGAAGATCTTTAAAAGGTTCTAAAAAAGTTCTGGTTTTCTGAAGCCTAGTGTTACTTATTATGGTCACATCATAAATGCTTGGGGTTACACAAAAACCAGGAGAAAATACAGACTGTGGTACATGCTCCACAACAGACGGATATTTCTCAGCTGAGATCTTTTCTTGGATTTGTGAAGAGTTATAACAGATTTTACCCAACTCTGGCAACAGTCCACACCCACTTATTTAGCTTCTGCAAATGCATGTGGTCAGGAGGCTCTGGGCATGCTTTCCAGGAAGCTCAGAGAGTAGTTACATAAGACAATGCTTCAAACATACTCTTCAAGTAAAACTAGCATACAATGGTTACCAGTTTGGCATCAGATCAATAATGAGTGACATTATGAGAAATGGCAGTGAAACACCTACGACATTTGCATTACATTCACAATTCATGGCTAAGGAGAACTATTCCAAATTGACAGATAGTCACTGTGTCTCTACACCTCTCTGGTTCGATCAGACATATCCATGATGATGGGTTTCAGCCACTGTAACATTGTTGTGGGTTAGCAGTTAAGTCTGTTACTGTCAAGGTAAGAGTATTTCCATACAAATATGGTGGGATTGTTACTCATTACTAATAATAGCTACTAATGACTATGTCATTTTGCTATTTATGAAAAATCCTTGGAAAAGATTCTCCAAACAGGCAGATCATGTGTTAAATGCTACAGGATCCCCATGGAAATCAAAATGGATTATAACAAACTTTAAAAGACTACCTGGGTATAAAGATGCAGTTTTTCAGAAGCTGAACTTACTCAGCTACACCTACGATTATTTCTTGGTCAGGTCAACTGTTGCTTGCTTGGCCAAGCTCTTTGTAAGACATTCACCAACTTGTGGTGGCAGATCAAAATTTGACCTTTCATTTAACTGTTAAAAATGAAGAAATGTATTGTTTATTTTCTATCTGATGTCTCACACACAAGTGTCGAGAGTGTTTCACTTGTGTTGCATCATCTGATACTATGGGGAATGTTATTGATGCGACACCCTCACTAACCAAGTTTCTGTTTAGTTTACAGTGGAGGAGAACCCTCAAGACATCACTTCCATGCTTGATGTCAGAGGCTTCTGTTCCCCTTTCATTTCCTCCAGTACTTAACTCACCTCCAACAGAAATTGAGTGTTCAGAACATTACAGGAATGGACCTCTACCCTGTTGGAAGCTATTTCTCAAATTACATGAGCCAACACTATGTTATCAGAGACATACACTCATTGTTTGTTTATATTACTTGATATTTTTTCTTTTTTTGTTTTTCTCTTGTCTATTCACATTGATTTTGGAACCATACAGTAAACAGGAGTATCCACCACTTGTCCTTTGACTCACTGATGATGTGTAGTTTCATCATTTGTTTTAACTCCTCAAAGACAAGTGCTTTATACTGTGGGGGTGAACTCATATAATTACACAAGGACGAGATCTGTTTTGTGTTCAGTGTGTATTGTCTTTACTAGTAACACGTCCTAATTACTTTTTCAATCTAAACTCATGGGGTGCTCATTTTGTTAAATGTTTGGTGAATTGAGTATGTAATGTGGAACCAGTTGCATGTTCCTCATTTAACCAACAGTATTTCTTTTGTGTTTTCTATTTATGCCATTCTATTAAATTCCATTCTATTATTACACCATTCTACTAAAATATTCAAATGTAGGGTCCGCATCAGGTTTCTCCACAATTAGATTTCAGTTTATAATTCAGTAAGCCCTACAGTGGATCACATGGGAAATATATAGATATATAAATAACCTTCAAATAAAACTATTTTCTATTTTAACACCATTAGAGTTTCCTGCTTTTTTACAAGTACGTTGAAAAATGTGATCATACAGCTTTCCTTAAAAACTGGAATTTCAGAGCCATCGCCTTTCATCATAGGTTTCTACGAGGTCACTTCAAAATTCTTCTTAAGGATGACAGGAGCAATCTGGCTTGATCCAGACAAATACGATCCAAGACGGGTAATGCCAAGCTGATGCTTAGGAAATTCTGAAACACCAATATCAGAAGAGCCTGCGTGATTTGGGATAATGGGTCACATTATCTGAAATTATTGTACTGACAGCCTTCCTACTGTATCTTATCTATTTTTATTTTTAATTTTATTGAATTTATTAAAATCAAATAACATTCCAAACAAGCATGTCAAGTTTTACAAAACTAGTTTCAAAACAAATCTAGTTAATCAAACTGAACTAATTGGTGTTGGGATTAGTGGGCCAAAGATGAATCTTAAGCTGCACAGTTGGGCAGTCTGGACAATTCTTATAGCTTTGCTATTATGTCTCTGATTAGATTCACCAAAGACAGGCATTTAAACATCATGATGTTTGTTTAATGAATATCACAACCTTCACTACATTACTAGCTTTCAGTCTAATTCAGCTAAGATCAAGGAATCCTAACCTATGTACTGCAGCATAAAGTGATATCCTCTATTTTACGATATTTTTATTGACTTAAGTAAGGAACAAAAGTCATACATGTTTCAGTATTTTGTAGTTCTGTGTTCACCTTTAGCACTCTTTGTTATAATGACAAACTGTAATTTTTTTAGCCAGTCTAATATTTTAACAGCTTAAACTGTTATATTTTACATTTTTGTTGAGAAGAAAGATTTAAACATAACCATGACATAATACATTTAAAAAGAAATAAATGTGGCATATTTCCATCAGTCCACTTTCTATGCCCACTTATCTGAAGTAGGGTTATCCCAGTAAGTATTGGGTGATCAAATTTTTGTTGAAGTTCAACAAGAAAACAGCAGCAATGAACATTGGTAGTATGCCCACCTCTCAAACATCCCACCAATTTTCCCTGTAAATGAGATTTGTGAAGGATTTAAAGTTAATGATGGTCATGCACACTGGGGAGAGAGACATGCCAGACACAACAAGCCCAAAAGCAGAGAAAAGATAAAACAAAAGAGATAAATTAGAAATTAAAACTTGGGGATGCATTGTAGACCACCAGCTAACCAGCTTCAACCCAATGTAGAGAAGAAGACCATTCTTTAATATTGAAACTAGATAATTGTTTCCTCCAGGTCGAAGAAAGTGAAAGGAAAACCAGGTCAATAAATCCCAAGTTTTATGCACCATTCGCCACAAGCACTTCCAAAACTCTGAACTATGCAAACAAGCTAAATTTTGCATAAATTCAGCATTTTTAAAAGGTGATTTTACCTCTCCTAAAAAGAAAAAGTCTTAAAGGTGGGGTTACTGACCCTTTAAGCTAACATGCACTGTACTAATTGAGCACCGGGACCCAAAAACGAAAGGAGCACAACCACTTAAACTTGTCAGTAGCAGTATGTGAGAAACTTGGAAATGCTTATTGAACATTCATATTTGGAAATTGACTGTACTCTCAGAAAAGAAGTATGTTACATGCAAGATTTCTTTGATGTTAGCATTTCTTGAGGAAAAGAACGATAGAAGAAAGTTGTGGAGAATATGCTGAAAGTATATTAGAAGACGCATTCTTTACAACAACAACAACAACATTTGAGCTTGGGGAAAAATTTCATCAAAGGTGATGGAAAACCGATATCAGGGAAAATTTACTCCGAGCATGATGGGTGACTTCTGTTTGTTCATGCAAAGAGAGACGGATGTGCAGTGCAAACGCAAAAGCAATTGCCTCAGACAATTTTGAGCACACTGACCTGGCTTTTATAATGAGGTAAATTGACATAAACATGCTTTAAAAAGTTTCTGGTATTGTCTTCTGGTTTGTTTTCTGAATAAACACATTCAAACAATTTTGGTGGGACATAGTCCAAACTCTAGATATTGTGTCGATATATTATATTGATACTCAAAAGTGTTAAGACGGCAATGATGTGTATCTCAAAAATCTGAGATGCTAGCTTAATTCCGATTTCATATATGAAATCAGTGTAAAAAAACTTAATAGAGAGCTGTAGCTCTGTAGTTCCCAGTAGCAAACAAAAAATATTTTTTGTAGACCAGTGTAATCTAATAATTAGAATATAAAAAAATGTGACACAAGCAATCCCATTAAATATTCTGACAGTATATGTTAAATGTGATTACTTCTGGGGTCATTCCCTTACTGTAATCTATTTACTATTTTTAGCATTACTTGCTTTACTGATAATTGACCTAATTTAGATTCTGTCCCAGTCCAAGTTTAAACTGGTTTGAACAAGAACACAAGATCCTAATGCCACAGAGAGAACTTTAACAAGAAAATTAAAACTTGCTGCAGGGGCTGCAGTCCATAGGTTTGTGACGACACTACTATCCAGGTCATCAGAAAATATGATCATCCCCAATTTTGTTTTCCTTAATGTTTCTCTCCAGAGAATGATTTATACTGATCCCTTTTTTACATTGTTGCCACAACTTCCTTCACAAAATGTTATAAACTGACAATTATTACAGAAATGCTTGTTTTGTACTCCCATTCTACTGGCTTAACTGAAAGCCAAGCACAGATTGTCAGAAAAGACAAAAACCCAGAAACTGCCGTGAAGCTGTGTTGAAAGGTATGGCCCACTAAACTAAATGTCTCTGATATAGAGATTTTTACTGGAAATATTGCAGATTCAGTAATCTGTTTAGCCAAAGATGCCAACCAAAGAAACCCTAGAATTGCTGGCTAAAACTGTGGAACTACTGTGCTGTGACTAGTGATGCTGGTGGAGTATCCATTCTCCAGTGTCCTACAGCCTAATTTAGTTCAGCCCAATTAACCTGAGTGCTGAATTGTTGCTCTCATTATTTGGTTGCTTTAAATGTTTTTCTGTACAACCTTTTGCTAGTAACACTTGAAAGAAATCTGGATTGTTTTCTGATCAGTCTCTTGTAACTCCTATTTATTTATTTTTGTAGCAATATTGATTGTCAAAAGTATGTACCCTATAGATTCTGGTGCTGCAAATATAGTAGGTTTCACAAAAAACACCACTGGGTGGCTGCTGCACTGATGGGTCTGTGTTGCTGCTGTTGGGTGCAACATTGAGTAGCGAGTGCTATGTAATATTGATCAGTGATAATCCCACCAAGAGGAATTGCCCCTTCCCATTCAAAATTATTGTCTGTCATGTAGTTTATGTGGCCATTAGGCTAAGCATGCATCTCTGCTTTTTTCATTTAAAAGGAATTGGAACATCTAAAGCTGATGTCTGAGGTAAGAGCGGCAAGCTTGGCCTATAAGCAGATTTAAACATTTACGGTCCAGTTTTTTGCTAGTGTATGGCAAAGGGTGATCAAAGAACATGTTTCATAGAAATAGTACTTCTTCATATTCCTTGCTTTGTACCCAAGTACATACAAGTTATTGTCAATATACTAACAACCCAATTGTGCTTCAATTCACTCAGAATATGGAACTAATGTAAGAAGTACTTTGAGATAGAGAAGCTTTTATCTGTGGCACCTCTGCACGATAAGCACCTTTTTCCACCCTCTCAAATGTACGCAGTTTTTAATGTTTGGAAATCATATGGGATTAAGTCACTTAGAGATTTGTTCATAGATAACAATTTTGCATCCTACAAACAACTAGCAAAATACCCACGTTTCGCAGCGGAGAAGTAGTGTGTTAAAGAAGTTATGAAAAAGAAAAGGAAACATTTTAAAAATAACGTAACATGATTGTCAATGTAATTGTTTTGTCACTGTTATGAGTGTTGCTGTCATATATATATATATATATATACTGTATATCTATACTAATAAAAGGCAAAGCCCTCACTGACTCACTTACTGACTGACTCTCTCATCACTAATTCTCCAACTTCCCGTGTAGGTAGAAGGCTGAAATTTGGCAGGCTCATTCCTTACAGCTTACTTACAAAAGCTGGGCAGGTTTCATTTCGAAATTCTACGCGTAATGGTCATAACTGGAAACTCTTTTTCTCCATATACTGTAATGGACGTTAGCCCGATGGCCGTGGGGGGCGGAGCTGCGTGTGACATCATCGCTCCTCCCACGTAATCACGTGAACTGACTGTGAAAACAGTACGTAGAAAAGAAGGAAGGGCCCCCAAAGAGCGCTGAAGAAAAACTTTATACTTTATTCACGAGATACAAGTTTAATGAGAAGTCACGAGGTATAAAAGAGACTTTGGATCACTTTGTAACAGAGTTAAAATTGCTGTAGCGAGAAACTTTTAAGTGCCGGGTCTTAGCTAACATTAAATAACGCCGTGGACATCGCAAGATCGCACTAGATAGCACAGGCATAGCTCAGAAGCTTTGATGCATGTACTCCGAGCGGCTCACGTGAACTGACTATGAGCATAGTGTGCAGAGAAAGCAAGACCTCTAAAGAGCGCAGAAAGTTTTGCTCACGTGAACGTGTCTGCAAAAAATGGCGTTTCCTGCACTGCAAAAATACTACAAAAGTCGGGCAGTTGGCGCACGCGCATGCGTAGCTGTGCCGGTCTTTGAGATGCTGACTGCGCTTCTGCCTTAAGTGAAAGTAAATGCTTTTAATTTTTTTCCCCCTTTTCATGAGCTATAGCCCAGACAACTGTAAACCCATTTCTAGACCGCGGGAAACTAATATTAAGGCGCTTCGCACTTTCTTTTACACGTATACGATTATGAGGTTGTCAGGTCGGATTATGAAGACACGCACAGGAGTGGAGGACCGACAGTGCCATCCTGGAGCAGTAAATTGCAGGGCCGTCTCTCCAGTCAACACAAGAACCACTGCGAAGCTCATATCTTCAGCGAAGACCTCTCTCTACACTATATTAAAGAAAAAGGCAAGTTTCCTTTCTTTACACCTTTTTTCCTTTTATCCCCAACCAAAGCCTTTCTCTCTTAACACTGCAGAGCACACAAAAATGATTTTCTTTTAATTGCTGATAATGCCGGTAAGGCACATTACCACACACAGAAATTTTGACGTTCACATAGAAAATGTAATTTCTATACCACAGCCGTTGTGGAGCGCCTTTCAAAAGAGATCAACTACCAAGAGATGATCCATATACATTTTAGCTGCTGTTAGTACTACTTACCTGTTATGTTATACTGGCATTAAAATGTAGCTTACCCGAAACCACTCCACTGCTGCTCAGTGTATCTTTATTTCTTAAAAGGTTAATGTTTTACTGTTTAATAGCTTATAGACTACATTTTATTTTTTTCCCTTGCACTCAGTGAGCGAGGCCAATTGCTGATCAGTTATATATATATATATATATATATATATATGAATGACCTCCAAAGAGCGCAGAGACTTTTGATCACGTGAACGTGTCTGCAAAAAGTGGCGCCTCCTGCCCTGCAAAACTCGAGCAGCCATACACCCCGATTTACATACTGTCAAATAAACGAAACACACACTGTGGTGCAACACGAGAGGCTTCGCCTCTAGCGCTGACGTCTGAGGTTCGATTCCCGAGACGGGGTGCA
Source organism: Polypterus senegalus (assembly GCF_016835505.1). Lineage (NCBI taxonomy): Eukaryota > Metazoa > Chordata > Cladistia > Polypteriformes > Polypteridae > Polypterus > Polypterus senegalus. The sequence continues at coordinate 47,865,683 of NC_053154.1, forward strand.
GAGTGTGTTTGCCTGATCAGCCCAGAATTAGGGCGAAACATGTGCCGCGTATTGTTTGCTCGCACCCCAAAGGAGATATAGATAAATAGATATATATATATATATATATATAGAGAGAGAGAGAGATAGATAGATAGATAACAGTGACAAAACAATTGCATTCATTACATTGACAATCATGTTACATTATTTTCAAAATGTTTCCTTTTCTTTTTCATTACTTCTTTAACACACTAATTCTCCGCTGCAAAGCGAGGGTATTTTGCTATATATATATAGCATGTATGTAGTATGCATAATGTATGTGTTTGTGTGTGTATGTATGTATGTGTATATATATATATATATATATATATATATGTGTGTGTGTGTGTGTGTGTGTATATATATATGTACAGTATATTTATCTGTATGTATGTGTATATGTATATGTGTGTCTATATATATTTATATATATGTAGATGTGTATATGTATATATCTATAGATATGTGTATGTGTGGATATGTGTATATGTAGATATGTTTATATGTATATATGTCTATGTATAAATGTTTATATGTGTGTGTGTGTGTGTATATATATATATATGACAGCAACACTCATATCAATGACAAAACAATTACATTAACAATTATGTTACGTTATTTTAAAAATTTTCCTTTTCTTTTTCATAACTTCTTTAACACACTACTTCTCTGCTGCGAAGCGCTTGTATTCTGCTAGTATATATATATACAGTATATATATATATATATATATATATATACACACACACACACATATTCACATATATACATATAAACATATCTACATATACACATATCTACACATACACATATCTATATATACAATAATCCCTCGCTATATTGCGCTTCGACTTTCGCGGCCTCACTCTATCGCGGATTTTAAATGTAAGCATATCTAAATATATATCACGGATTTTTTGCTGCTTCGCGGATTTCTGCGGACAATGGGTCTTTTAATTTATGGTACATGCTTCCTCAGTTTGTTTGCCCAGTTGATATCATACAAGGGACGCTATTGGCGGATGGCTTAGAAGCTACCCAATCAGAGCACGTATTACAAATTAACTAAAACTTCTCAATGCTATAAGATATGCTTCCCGTGCGGTGCTTGATTGTTTGCTTGTCTTTGCCTCTATCTCACCCTCTCTGACATTCTCTGCGCCTGACGGAGGGGGTTCTGCGCAGAGGTGCTGTTTGCACAGAGGCTGTTTGCTTAAAAGATACTGACGCTCCTCTAAAAAATGCTGCTTTATTGCGGTGCTTCGGCATATTTAAAAGCACAAAAGCACACATATTGATTTTTTGATTGTTTGCTTTAATCTCGCGCTCTCTCTCTGACATTCTCTGCGCCTGACGGAGGGGGTTCTGCGCAGAGGGGCTGTTTGCACAGAGGCTGTTTGCTTAGAAGATACTGACGCTCCACTAAAAAATGTCGCTTTATTGCATTGCTTCGGCAAACTTAAAAGCACACGTATTGATTTTTTTAATGTTTGCTTTTCTTTGCGAGCGCTCGCTCTTTCTCTCTGAAATTCTCTGCTCCTGATGCAGACACTCCTTTGAAGAGAAGATATATTTGCATTCTTTTAATTGTGAGAAAGAACTGTCATCTCTGTCTTGTCATGGAGCACAGTTTAAACTTTTGACTAAAGGGTGTTATTTCATGTCTAGAGGGCTCTAATAATGTTAACAATGTGGAAGAGTTTATAAGGGCTTAAAATATATAAAAATAACTATACAAACATATGGTTTCTACTTCGTGGATTTTCATCTATCGCTGGGGGTTCTGGAACGCAACCCCCGCGATCGAGGAGAGATTACTGTATATATATATACATATACACATCTACATAAATATACACATACATACACACACATATACATATATACATACATATATACAGATAAATATACATATATATACACACATACACATATATACATATATATACAGATCTACATATATATATACAGATCTACATATATACACACATATATATATATACATATTGTCGCAGTAGGGGGCAGCAGTGCTCCCTTGAACCCTCAGGTACCACGCCAAACACCTGGTAAAAGTGCTAAAATTATTCTTTTTATTATAACAATGTGCACTAAGCACCCTCCACTCCACACTATTCATAAATCACAATAACCACAATAATAAATCAATAATCAACAATCCTTCACTCCCAGACGCATTGCCCTCCTACCACCCAGCTCAGCTCGTTGTCTGGGAGTTCCCAGAGTCCTTTTATTCCTCCTGACCCGGAAGTCTTTCTGCCCAACAGTTCCACAAGTCCTTATTCCTTCCGGGTCTGGGTAAACAGTACTTTTCTTCACCCCGGAAGCCCGTCGCTCTTCCTGTGATGAACTTCCGGGTCATGGTGCCCAAATGAGTCCATTGGCCTCCCGACAGCAACTCCCAGTGGCCCCCAAGGTATCCAGCAGGGCTGTGTATAAAAACTACATAGTCCATGAGGCCCTGCTGGAATTGGGCCCGTATATGCTCTCGGGAGAGCTCCTCCTAGCGGCCAGGGGGTGAGGGCCGGAGTAAAATGCCGGCAATCCACCACAATATCCACATATATATAGACATGTATATACATATCTACATATATATATACTGTATATAGCAAAATCCCCGCGCTTCGCAGTGACGAAGAACTGCTTTTAAATTTTTATTAAGAAGAAAAGAAAACCTTTTTAAACTGAGGGAAAATATACCAATAACTATCTGCTAAGGATCTCTTTGTATACCACTTTGTCAGTTCAGCAGTCCGGTTATAATTTGACCAGGCTGTGCACTGAGATTACTTTTGAGAATGCAACGTATAGTTGTCCAGGAGAAAACCAATCTTGCCTGAAATCAATGGCAACCTTTTGTTGGGTCTGTCCCTGAGACTTATTACTTGTCATCGCGAAGCAGAGCCTTCCTTGAAATTTGAGGCACCTGAATTGAAATGGGAGATCAGAGGGTGTAACGAGGATGTGAGGAATACATTGAGTGTGGAGAAACGCTAGAGACAGCGTGTGTATTAACTTGTGGATTTTTCTGTGAGTATTTGGTGGCAGCGTGACGAAGTTGCTTCTGCAAGAGTAAAGAGTAAAGTATTAGGCGTTTTTCTTCAGCCCTCTTTGGGAGCTCTTCCTTCTTTTCTACGTACTGTGTTCACAGTCAGTTCACGTGATTACGTGGGAGGAGTGATGATGTCACACACAGCTCCGCCCCCATGGCCATCGAGCTAAAGTCCATTACAGTATATGGAGAAAAACAGGTTCCAGTTATGACCATTACGCGTAGAAATTCGAAATGAAATCTGTCCAACTTTTGTAAGTAAACTGTAAGGAATGAGCCTGCCAAATTTCAGCCTTCTACCTACATGGAAAGTTGGAGAATTAGTGATGAGTGAGTCAGTCAGTCAGTGAGGGATTTGCCTTTTATTAGTATAGATTACACTCCAAATTTAATTTTCCATCAACACAATTCTTCCAGTACCTCCAAATTAGAAACTTTGCTAAACAAAAACAGCCCAATTTTCCTCAGCTCCCACCTACTTCTATTCCGTAAGAAATATATATCAGTCTTGAGGACTCAGACAGCATTTCTTTAACATATAAAAACATCTTAAAGTCTCTTCCTTTGGAAGATCCTAGAGAACAGTGGTAAGGATCTCTTATTCAACTTTTTAGAAAAGGAGTAGAAGGCAGACAGACACAGTTATTCAACTTAAAATCTTTTATCGAGCGCATATGTCTTGTTTAAAATTGTCCAAAATGTTCCTAGGGCAAGATCCAACCTGCGGACATTGCAATCTAGCTCCAGCCTCATTTGGTCACATGTTTTGGGCCTGCACCAAAGTAATATAAGTTTGGACCAAAATCTTTAAGTGTCTTTCAGACAGCCTTGGTGTCACAATCCCTCCTAATCCATTAACAGCTGTGTTTGGTGGGCTCCCTGGGCATGTAGACTTACCTTGCTCAACCAGAAGGATCCTGACCCACCTCTTTTAAGTCAGTGCGTAACTGATGTTATACACTATTTGAAATTAGGAAAAATCAAATTTTCACTTAGAGGATCTGTTCAAAACTTTTTTTAAAACCCGGCAAGATCTAATCAATAACATTTTAGAATAAGCACTTAAATTGGGGAAAAGGATTTTCTACCCCTTTTGTTCCACTCTTAAAAAGTTTTACTCTGGCTGTTGGCCTTGCTCTCTTTCTCATGGGTGGGGGTTGATTTGAACTTAGTTTTGTCAAGTTTGACTTGCTTGAATAAAATGTTACTTGCTTTTAATAAATTTAATTAAATGTTAAAAAAAAGAATATGTTTGCGTGATGAAAAGTAAATTTCATTTCTGCCGTTACTAAAGACTGCTTTGCACGACTACAACATTTTGGCTGATTTATACTTGAGAGTAAAAACATCCTAAAATGCCTATGGCACTACAGCACAAGCTTTTCCTTGTTATACCTAGAAAGCATAGACAAACATAAGAAAACTATAGACATTATGTACATAGTTTAAAAATTATGTTTCAACATTATTAACATGGTAAAATAAACAGCAAATTTGTATCCATAAAGTGGAATCCTAAGGGCAAGAAATGATCTCATGCCATAGGTTTACCTTTGTGAATGAAGTTATATATCAGTGTAGTAGATGGCTAAAATGTAGCACTCCATACCGTCATATGAAAAGAAGTTCCTCTCTCACCTGAAACTGGATAGGCTTTCTTATACCTTCTGAACTCTTTGATTCTTGCCTCCAGGTTTGAAATACCTTTCAGAAGGCATTAGAATATGCAGTGCTTTCCAACAGTGAAATCATTGTAATGGTCTGTAACAGTATCAGCCTACTGGTGACTGTCACACAGCCAAGGCTAAAGAAGCTAAGAGTGGAGGGAATCGAAGCAAAGCAATATGGGAAAATCCACTGAGAAGCTTTTGAAAGCAATCTAAGGCATCCATATCCATTCCTTCTACAACAAATAGCGGGTTTCATCACTTCAACACAATGTACTTAGTGCTTTGTATCTTTATCAGGATAGTTTGATTTGAAGTACAAAATCTCTTAGAGGACACAAGCCATCACTTAAACATACTTACAGTACAAACACACACACATGTTGTAGGGCTGCATGAAGAGGTAAACTATGTCCCATGAAAAGTGAAGAAAGTAAGATATTAGATTTATTTTTGTTTGTGTTATTTAATATGTTTTACGTTATTTTAATCTTGTATTACCAGAAATTATTCTAATGTACAACTATAAAATTTTAATATGATTAAAAGTTTAATTTAAATATTATCACAGAAAAGTGTACACATCAAGAGTTAATGTAGAAGTAATAGACCTACTTTTCAGTGATGGTAATCCTATATACATATGTCTGTGTGTGTGTGTGTGTGTGTGTGTGTGCACATATGTGTAAGATAACAGGGTCATTTATCATTCCAGTAACATTAAAAAGAATTCTGACTATCCATCTAACCATATATTTATGGCCCAGGTCCTTACTACAAAAATGTTACAACATTCTTACCATTCTGATAGTCCAAACTAGAATGGTTCCAGTGTCTCCCAGGCAGTGTCATTGGTCTACAGAGAGCAAATTACATCCATTATCTTATGTTTTTGGTCTCCTATGGTGCCCTTGACCCTGCTATTGATTTCAATGTGCCCACAATGACAGGACAAAAAGAGTGACTAGTTGTCACAGAGCACAGGGGTGGCCAGCCTGACAATGATGCAGCTGCTGTCACTGGTCATTTGAAACTGAATGTTATCTAATTTCCCTTTAATATTAAGTCATTAACAAAGTGACAGAGATCTCAATGGGTCATTTAAATGATAATAGTTCTTATTTATAATTAAAGAGATGGATAGGTGACAGAATTCAACAGTACATTGGGGGCTTTTAACATATGTATGGTTAAGGATCATTAAAAAGAAAACATTGGAAACCACGTCATGAGTAAGAGACATAAAGTGCTCAAATTGTACATTTAAATAGAAGATAAAATAAATACAGCTTAAAGTAATTATTGAAGTATAATTAATTTTAAATTGAAAACATTTTCTTTCCTAGGATATCAAATGAAAATGTTTACAAATAAGGTTATTAAAAGAATTCTATTCAGCTTTCCCTAGAATGAAGCCAGTGTGCTTTAACGATTGCAGTTTAAACCACCTCAGAAAAAATCATTTAACATTTCTTAATGCTAATTCTATAATGTGATTTTTTTATCCTAATAAGTGCAATTAATAATTCACTTTCCACACTTTATGACCACATGTTAATAAATCAGTTAACATTTGAGTGGATTTATTTGTATTTTTGTCACCAACTTGAAGTTAGAGCCCATTCTGGCTACAATGGGTGTAAGTCATTAAGGAAATGAATCAGACCAGAGAATACTTACACAGAAAAACTAGAAACTGAAGGAACAAAAATATAAAAAAAGCAATATAATGGTATGGACTAAGCAGATTCACGTTCACATCTGGACCTTACATTTATTAGACTGATAAATTAAGAACTTGTTATAATTTGTTTTTCAATGTTCTCCTTATGTTTCCTATTAAGTGTATTTTTCTTTTGTTCTTTCAGTTTCTTTCTTCTTTAACACACAGATTTATTATTAAAATCCTCTCTGCTTGGACTCATGTGGGATTTGAAAATTGTTTTTTCTTGTGATATTATCACTAATATATCAATTACGCATATTTTATATACAGTAGTTATTTCTTTTCAAATTTAAACAATAAAGTCTAGTATATTTTCGTCATATAAAAAATTCATAAACGCCAAGTCATCGAAAGTAATACCAAACATAGCATTCACTCCTGTCATCTAAGTTTTTGAGGCTTGCTGATACTTAGAGAGTCATGGTTAGTCAGTGGGATAATTAAAGCACAAAGAAGGCAAATGGCAGGACTAAGAAATACATTTTTAATTTAATCCCAAAATGAAAGTAGTGGTCGGGCATATGAGTAATTTAGTGAATAAATGTATTTCACTGTTTCTGTTCTGAGCTAAATGCACTTGTAGAACTTGAGTATATAGACAAATCCATCTAGGCCGGATGGGTAAGGGCTTTGAAAACACATTGTCATTCGACCGCTGACTCATTATATTTTTGTCTCATGTATATAAAAACATGTTTATATTCTTAAAGTGGAGAAGGACAAACAAATTGTGATGGCCTTCACTACACTCTTGGCATGCAGACTTATTCTGATAAACTGGAAGAACCCAAACTCTCCTCTTTTAAGTCAGTGGGAAACCGATGTGTTATATTATTTAAAATTGGAAAAAATCAAATACTCAGTTAGAGGATCCGTACAGACTTTTTTCAAAACATGGCAGGATCTAATCAGTAATATTTTAAAATAAATTTATAAAGCACAGAGAATTTATTAATTTAGGTATGTTTACAAGCCTTAAATTTTACGCCGTTTGGTTTGCTCTCTCTCTCAGGGGTGGGGATCGATTTGTTCTTAACTCAATTTTTCTTTTTGTAAAAACTTGATTGATTTGTATGGATTGTAATCAAATTAATAAAAACAAAACAAAAAAAAACATGTTTGATTCACTTGTGTGAATGTGTATCACTATAAACAACTACACTGTAGATGAAAATCACTTTCAGAAGGGGTTCACAAGGAAAAGTGTCACGTTAACTTTTGTTCAATTAAAGACAGTGTCAAAGTTTATGCTGTAATATTTATATAGTTCATTGTCTTAATTCTTCCTTTAATTCTTATTGATAAGAATTTCAAAGCTCTATTTATTAAGAGTAAAGTCAATATAATACAGTCAAATGTATTCTTATAATGTGCACTTAGTTTTATAAGCATAGCACTATATAACACTTCAGAAATATCCACCCATTAATAATCCTATTTTATCTAGTTTAAGGCCACAAAAGAAGCTTTTGTCTATGTTGGAAGCATTGGTCACAGCACAGGAACCACTTCCTATATGAGACTTCATAGATCTCAAATATTCATAATCTTAATTTACGGAACTATTTAAAGTTTTCACTTAATCTAATATGCACTCTTTTGGGTTATAGAAATAAAACTAGAATTAAACCCATGAAAACACAAGGAAAATAATGTAAAGTCTACCCAAACTTTCACCATTATCCTTCAACCCACTTTTAATGGCTTATGCTTTCACTACTATTTAGAGTTACCTGAGCTGGGCCATCTCCCTAGCATGTGCACGTACTTTTGAGGTGTGTCCTAAGTGATGCACTTCTAGCTACCACCTTCAAGTTATTCTGCACTCTTAAGCACATTTCCAGTGGTTCTATCTGATGATCTGATGAATCTCATTTTCTGTTCAGGCACACAGTATGGTCAGACTTTGGTGACAACAGCATGAAACCATGAACCCAACATGCCTTGTCTCAACAGTACAGGCTGGTGGTGATGGTTTAATGGTGTGGGGAGTGTTTTCTTAGCACATTTTGGGTTCATTAATAGTAAACAATCATCACTTAAATGCCATGGCCTATGTAAGTATAGTTGCTGAACATTTGCATCTTTTCATGGCTACAATATACCTATCTTCTGATAGCTATTTCCAGGTAGAAAATGCATCATATTGCAAAATCAAAAGTCATCTCAAACCTTTTTAATGAACATGACAATGAGTTCAATCATGTCGCCAGATCTGAATCCAACAGTACACCTTTGTGATGTGGTAGAACAGGAGGTTCATAGGATGAAGGTGCGGCTGAAATACTTGCAGAAAACTAAAGGCACGGATAAATATGAATATATATTTTTAATTCTTTGAGTTTATATATGTTTTAATAAATCAACATGTAGAGGAATAGAAAAAGGGAACCAACAGCAGTAGCAAAACATTCAACTATTAATTTTGTGACCCAGTTACCAATTTGTGATGTGCTTAAGGGGATAGGTGTCTGTATGTAATGGAAAGAATTTTCCAAACCATAGTCCAGAGAGTAGCTTTTAAATATAAGACAATAAAAAGTCTAAAGTAACATATTTATTTGAAACATGAAGGCGCTACATACTTCCCAGCATTTTTATAAGTTAATATTTATCTGATTGCACTTAAGGAAGCAACCATGAAATGAACAATTAGAAGTTATGGAGTAAATTAATCTGAATAAACAACCAAGGGTAAAATCAAAGAACAGAACATAAGGAATGCACCAGAAGCACAATTCAATACTTTGAGTCAGGATGCACAACCAAAACATTACAAAAATGTGATACTCAAAAGTTCAAACCCAAACACATGATTACAATACCAAACTAGCATGACAAAAGAAAGAATTCTAACAGTTTAAAACAATTTAAAAGATGAATTATTTTCTTAAAGGTCTCAATCTTGAACTCAGAAGGAAACAAAATATGTTTTCATCTCAGCTCTTAAATTAAATCTAATACTTTTGAAGGATGCACATTTAAAAACAAGTGTTAAACCTCACTCTGGATATGGCAGGGAACTGAATAAAACGGAATGAATTTGACTTATCATAAATGCACCCAGATTAAACAATTAAGCTTTTGTAGTGTGGTTTCTTTAATTCCCAATATCAGATATGATAATCAAATGAGATTTTAAATGTGAATTAAATGCTGCTTTACAGAGATCTTTTCTATCTATTAGCATGTTGATTAAAAAGTGCAAGAATTTCACTGTATTCTGTACATAACAATAATGACTTTATAAACCTATACAATTATAAATACATAATATTTAATTATTTTTTTATCAAGGATCACAATATTTCAGTGCCATGGACGTTTCCTCAACCATATTCAAGATAATATTCTTTTTTCTCTACAGTGCAATATAAATTACTTTTTACTGATATGCACTGGATTAAATTGCACCATACTAGACGAGAAGCCTCAGTCTATAAATTAACTAAAAAAAGTTAATTGTTCACATTAATTCACGTAAAACTTTACATTTTCATCTAAAATTGTCAATAATGTACCCAGCGCTAGATCCAACCTGTGATACTTTCAAGTGCCTGCATTACATGTTTTGCAAGTCTCAGATAGCTTTTGATCAAAAATTACTAATAATTCTATCACTTCAAAATCTGGAGTAATATTATGCAATAAAACAAAATGCTATGAAAAATGCCTTGTAACATCCTGTGCTATACTATTTGCATGATGATTTACTTTGCTCAACAGGAAGAATCTTAATCCACCTTCTGCAAATCGGTAAGAAAGTGATGTTCCATTGTATATTATCTCAAATTGAAAAATTCATATTTTGGAAATAATTCAATAATCATAACTCTAAACTAAGCACTCAAGGGCTCTGATAGACCTTTTCCTTTATTTGCTGTTTTAATCTATATAAAAAAACACATCAAACTGAGGGCCGAATGATGAGTTTTATGGATTGTCTTAAGAACACATTATTCCATCTTGTTTTTTAATTGGATTGTGGTTTGTTATTGTAATTTGTTCTTTAAATTGAAAAAAATTAAAATAATAAAATCTTAGAAGTGCATTCATCAAATCTTGCATCTGTGATGCCATTATTTTTTCTAATTGTCCTGACTCACCAAACTTTAGTGATAGAAATTAATTTAAGGAATCAAGAAATAAAGCAAGTTCAAAATGTGTGGTCATAACCAGACAGAAAAAACAGAAAATCAAAAATCGTTAGCCAGAAAAGAAAATTACGTAAAGAATTGCACACCAAAACATTACATCAATGCAAGCTTGGATAAGGAAGCAATGCATTTTACAACCCTTTAGCAGAACATGCTGTTGAGCATTCCCAAGGAGTACTGGGAAAATAGGCAACAGTTTTATGTGAAAGTCACAAAATGGCACCACACAAAAGAATCCGATGCCAAAATCGAATCCTTAAGTTCATAAACTCCTAGATTAGATGCATAAAAGTCTAAAAAACCCATTAGAAGAGACACTGAAAAGTAATAAAATACACCAATCATAACGCTGATCATACACCTCTTGCAACTTAGCCCATTAATACTAGCTGCTAAAGACTGTATTCATTTTTACATAAATTGATTTCCAGAGTTTTCTATGGAAGATTTTTTGTTTAATGAAATGTGTTCTATGTTTCAAATAAAATTAAACTACATACTAAGCGGACATTGGAAATACTTACCGCAATTTGTAAAATAATCAGGAATTTGCAGCGGTGCGCGCTACACAAAGGGTATCATTACAAAGAGGATTTGCTGACCACAAACAGGGATATTGGGATACTGATGCACAGTATCCATTTTCTGGATATACTATTGATTGTGTTCTTTATTGATTTGTGTCTCATTTATTGGATATCATTTATAAAATCAAAGTAACTGAAAGAATAGCAGTAGACCCAACTTATCCAACTTTGGAATATGTGGAAGAAACTGGAGCATCTGAAAAACTATTCATACAAACAACATGCAGTCTCCACAAAGACAACAATAAGGCACAATACTCAAACTCTGGACATTGGAGAAGGAGTAGCAGCAGTGCTAACTAATCTACCAACCTACTATTAACACAATTGAATACAATTACATTGCGAAATGCCCTTTGAGACTAAAGCATGGGTTTATTTAATTTGATAATTTTCTGCTTTCTTCTATGTTAATCACACTTATCCTTATTCAGTTTTCATTGCCAGGTAAACAATAAAAACAAGTGATTCACATGTGAGTTATGCCATTTAATTTTCTTCTTCATATTCTTTTATCCTTGCGTCTTCGTTTTTTCCATTGCTATACTGAGAAACGCATTTCTGTAAAGCTAATGATGTTCAAGTTGTTATCCCTGAGTAACAAGCTTACTGAATTCATATAATTTTATTTCCATTTCTTATCATTTGCAATAAAAAGAACATGTAAAATTTCTGAACTGTTTTCAAGACTGCGGAGACCTGAAGCCTGGGCAGATTTCATTAGGCATAAGGCATTATCTGACTCAGGAAGGAATACTAGTCCATTGTAGGGCTCATTCCCACATTCACATACAAACATTAAATGATTAATTCAATTTGCAATTAATCTGACATGTATGTCTTTGGCATGGGGGAGGAAATATGAACACTTGGAAAATTTTTACACAGAATGGAAAATAGGAATAAAGAAGGACCTTTTTTCAGGCAGAAATAAATGTCTATTATTAATGTTAAATTCTCATTGCAGCAAGTGAACTGTAATTTAAATTGTATGTCTAAAACCATATAATGAAAATGTTTTTTACAGTTGTGAAAAAAATCCATTGGGAATTTTCATTGTTCAGTAGAGTAATATAGAGAAAGTGCCAGCGGGTAAGATGCTTCCCTTGTATATTCTGTCACTTGACAGATTGTTTTAGCTGGAGAAAAAAACATGTCTATTAGTAAGGAATGCCAACCAAACTGAACTTTCAGGGCCCTTGAAAGCATACAATATACAGCCATCAAAGATTTACTGATTTAGCTTGATTTATTGAAACCCTTCTTCTGAACAATATTACCAGCGGTTAGCATATAGATTTCTGTTTGCCAGACACATTTATTACCTTGTCATTAAGGGTGACAAAAAAGTAATATAATACGTGTTTTCATATGTAATATATTTTACATCAAAGATTGTTTACATTTTGAAAGGGTCTGCGGTAAAATATGTTAATACATTTTAATATGTCTGATATTATTAAATGATGTACTGTAAGTAAAAATGCATTATGAAAAGAAATCAACAATTATATTTGCTCTCACAGATATGGAGTGACCCAGATCATGTATTCATTAACAGTATCATCTACCCTCTTTGAAAATTCTAATCTTGGAGTGATGGAAGGGCTTTTGTACCACACTGATCTTTTTACCTATTGTATGTTGGTTGTAAATATGTGTTTCTAATAGGGTGTCACATACAAGCACTTAGGTACTATTTTCAGGGCTCTGAAAAGGTAAGCAATACCACCCCAGACCAAGAGGTGGCTCCAACATTAATGCTTTCTCTCTCTTCATCCACAGTTCAAAGGCCTCTAGACTGGAGGAGCACTGAAGTCATTCCACTTCCACTTTCTCCAGAGCCCACTCCTTCCTACTTTTCATCATAAAAGAAGTCAAGGTATTGGAAGTTTGAAACAAGAAGACCATCCTGAGCACTAGGACAGTCTACTTTGTTTTTCTAAAGCCATGGCTGTACTTTGCATCCTCATGTGCTATTTATTTTGTGACCTTTTTCGCTTGCCATCATCAAACAAGGGTTGTCACCTGACTCCTCAGGTCTTTGTGACTTTGAACCTTTGTCTTCTTCTATTACAAGGACTACCCTTGGCAAATATGTCTAAAGGAATGTAAGTCAAATAAACAACAACCCAAAAATGACTTTCATGAAAGGTCCACAAAAATCTGAGAGAACACCACCTGAATACTAGTGTTTGATGGTGGGTGCATGTAGTGACCCAACTCAAGTTAAGTTTACTGTTGACAGGAAAGAATGGAACAGATCTAAACATTTTTGAAGTAAAGGCCCGTGTGTTTGGTGAGGCCATAAAAGAGGTTTTAGCAAATTTTTCAATGACTCAGAAAGGGTTGGTGGCAACAGTGTCTTACGATAGACAGACCGGAGGATGCTGAGCCCTATTTTTTACATAAGAGGGAAAAAAGTGTGTCTTCGAGTCACCCTAAAACTACTTAGGAAAGCTTATGGGAAGGAGTTGGAAAGTTCTATCTGATAGTTAAATATTAGATCCAGGTGGAATGATGTCAACCAGAACTTGTCCTTGTACAAGCATGTTTGGAAATCTGACAATTCTGTCTACTTGTGCTTGTTGGACGTAGAAAAAGCTTTTGACCTTGCGAAAGATGCTTTAAGAGTACGGGAATCCAGCGTTACAGATGGTCAAACGTTATGTTCACATATTTGTGTTACAGCTCATTGAATGTGAGTGTTTCACTCCTTCAAAAGTGTATTTTTTTCTCCCTTCTTGTTCTGGACTTTAATGAATAGGATAGTAATGTGTGGTTTAGTCTCGAAGGGTTGAAAATCTGTTGTTTGTAGATGATGTTAACCTTTGTCTTCATCATAAATTGATCTACAGTATATAATGGAAATGTTCCCAGCTGAGTGTGATGCAACTGGGATGAGAATTACCAAATCCAAATCAGATCCCCTGGTCCTTTTCTAGAAAGGAGGCTTGCTTCAAGTATGTAAAGAGGTGAGCAGCTGATTCAGACAGAGAGGTTTGAGTGTCTCAGGGTGTTGTACACAAGGTGAATGTGACATTAACCAATGGATTACAGCAGTTACATTGTAGTATTGCATATGTTACACTAGACTGTGGAAGAGAATTGGTGAACTTAAATTTTCAGATTAAGCTTTTAATGTACTGCTCAAACTAAGTGCTATCCTCACATATTTCCACAAATTTTCAAAAAATTGAGGTTACCAAAATGACGTTACTGCATTGACTTCCTGGATCACTCTCCATGATGTGTTGAGGAATTTAGGAACACAAGATGGCCTTGGAGTAGAACCACTGCTTCACCAGATTAAAATTAATCCAATGGAGAGAGTTAACATGCTGAAAGAGTGATTTCTGTTGACTACCCTGAAAATGTTTGGGAATTCCTGAGGAGAATCTGGAGAAAGGTGAAGGGAGTAGGGGGCCTAGCCTGTTCAATTTGGCATGCTGCCCTAATCCTAACTAATCTGGGATATTCTGGTCCATGCTGCATTAAAAACAGAAAATAAAGCAAAGTGGAGATTCCAATCACCAACAAAAAAACTTAGCAAAATATGCATCCAAATCCTTTGATTAACAACTTCTAACTGCATTTGTGTGATTGAATGTCAGGATTGTGGATTACAGTATATTGGGGAAACATCAAAACACCTACAGGTCAAATTACAGCAACACATCTATTACATGAAGACCCACAGTTTTAAAACTCTCTTTATCAACATTTCTGCCATACAGGACACAGATAAAAATGTTTGGCTTGCAGACTAATATAAACCAAAAAAAAAAAACAACAAAAACACTCCATTACGTAAAGAAAGGAATTAGATTCAGGCCTTAGGTATCCATACCCCTTATAGTCTTCATGATGAATTAGATATTGGCCCTTTGGTCATTTTGCTAACCTTGATCATTTGGTTTTTCTAACCCCCTTTTTTTACTTCTTTTCTTTCCTTCTTTTTTAGATACTTTATCCTTTATTATAGCTTGGGAAATAAAAATAAATCAAAATGTTTCTTTTATAAAATTTTATACATACTTAATAAACCCACTGTTTAATTAGGATTTTTTTAACCATAATTTTGAAATTTTAAAAGTTGAAATAACTAATTTTTGTGCTCGATTAGTTAAGCCAGTGCTGCCCCTTTGGGGTAAAAATTTCCTTAACCTAACCCTAACCTTAACCCTCATTAACCCATGAAAAGTGATGTCAGGTTGTAGCAGTCGTGTATAAAGGTAGAACATGTTACATATTCCTACTTATGTATATATAAAAAGCATGAAGAATGTATAAGATATGGACATCCACCCTTCTAGCAGTGGTTATCACTTTTCCCATGCAACTCAAGAAAGTGGACTGAATCCTTCCCTAGTCAGTCACTATGTGAGATATTTGCTATTCTCTTTGTGTATGCATGACATTTTTCTGACTTCTCTAAAAACGTGATGTGACATCTTCTTTGATTCAAGTGTTCTAACCAGAGAAATGTTCAAGTTAATTGTCATGTGTACATAGAACAATGCACTTTTTACTTGTACATTCATCAAAATTGTGACAATAATACAATACCAAACAAAACAAAACCAAAAAACCCAATGGCATACACAGAATGCAGCATGTATAGTACAAATAAGTATACTAATCCAGGAAAGATGGTGGGGGAATATATTGTGCTCCAATTTGTCTCGGATTGAAGTGCACTGTTCAAAATGTAATCCTTTTTAATTCCAGAGAAACCCAAAGAATAAAAGTTCTGCTGTTGGCCCAGAATTTTCTGAGGGGTGGGTAACACCAATGGGTGCAGACATGTGGTTTAGTGTTGTTATGCCAGTCATGTAATGCACAAGTCATATTTTGTCATCACAATCCATCTGTATAAGATAGTGTTGCACTAGGCAGTTATTCAAGCTTTTTTTTTTTTTAATTTTTATTTATTAATTTTATTACAATCAATACATAGCAATCAAGTTTTTACAAAAAAAAGAATTATGTTAAGAACAGATCGATCCCCACCCTGAGAGAGAGAGCAAGCCAAACGGTGTAAAATTTAAGGCTTGTAAAAATACCTAAATTAATAAATTCTCTGTGCTTTATAAACTTATTTTAGAATATTACTGATTAGATCCTGCCATGTTTTGAAAAAAGTCTGTACAGATCCTCTAACTGAGTATTTGATTTTTCCAATTTTAAATAGTATAACACATCAGTTTCCCACTGACTTGAAAGAGGAGAGTTTGGGTTCTTCCAGTTTATCAGAATAAGTCTGCGTGCCAAGAGTGTAGTGAATGCAATCACAATTTGTTTGTCTTTCTCCACTTTAAACCCCTCTGGAAGAACCCCAAACACAGCTGTTAATGGGTTAGAAGGGATTGTGAGTCCAAGACTGTCTGAGAGGTAATTAAAAATTTTTGTCCAGAATAATGTTAATTTGGTGCAGGATCAGAACATGTGACCTAGTGAGGCTGGGGCTTGGTTGCAACATTCGCAGGTTGGATCATGCCCTGGAAACATTTTGGAGAGTTTTAGTCGAGACAGATGTGCTCGATATATAATTTTGAGTTGTATAATTGTATGCTTTGCGCATATGGAGCTCGAATGAATTCTCTGCATTGCTACTTTCCACTCCTTTTCTGATATATTAATTGAGAGGTCATTTTCCCAGTGTCCTCTTGGATCTTTGAAAGGAAGGGATTGTAAAATGATTTTATATATTGCAGAGATGGAGTCTAAGTCCTTGAGATTGAGCAATATTTTTTCCAGCGTGGATGAGGGTGCAAGATGAGGAAAATCTGGAAGGTTCTGTTTAACAAAGTTCCTGATTTGAAGATAGTGAAAGAAATTTGTAGCTGGAATGTTAAATTTGGAATGTAATTGTTCATAGGATGCAAAGACGTTGTCTATATAAAGATCTCTAAGCAAGTTAATTCCAATTTTTTTCCAGATATTAAAAACTGCATATGTTTGCGAGTTATTCAAGCTTTGTGGCATTCAAATGAATAAGAGGTGGTTTTGCTATTTTTTCTTTATTAAATCTTATGCCTGTACAATGTTGGTGTTGATTTGTTCACTACAACCTTTTGACTTTGAATTTTGTGTTTTGCTCTGATTTAGCCAACTGTGAATTTGGTATCTACTGGTATTTTGTATTTTTACCTGTTCTCCTCTGACTCAGCATTCTCCTGTTTGTCATTTTCATCTCCCGGGACAAAACTAGAAATGTGTGTATGCACAAAAAATTCACCTGCATAAATCTGTGCCAATCAACCTGTATTTTAACACACATGTATATGCGTACTGCCCCACTCTGACTCCTCCTAGAATTTTGCCTATTTGAATATGCAAATCAATGTAAATAGCCCCATCCATTCTGGGTTTTGTTAAAAGACAATGGCAAAAGCAATTTTCAAAAAAAAGATTTTCAAGCAACGGCAAAATGGAGGTCTGCCCAGAGAAGTGGATGTAAGGAAAAATGTATTATTTGATGGGTTAAGCAGTGGTTTAAGCAACAAAAGGAAGTTGATGGAATGGCATAGCGTGTAGAAAGTTGTACAGTTCCTGAAATAAAAAAGAAGTGGTCAGATATCAAAGTCGACATGAAAAGGTGAGTCGTAGCCCATCCCCTGGAGGACGTAACGGAATTATGGGGCTCACACCATTTGAGATGCTGCAATTATTGGCAAGACACATATAACCAACATTTTACCACCGCCCAAGCGTGCAAGTCATTATAATGCTGCTCTTATGATTTGGCAAGCAGGATGAGAAGCCACGTTTGCAGCAGGTACCTGCTATGACCTAAGAAAACGTGTTATATGGTTACATCATACAGATAATTTACAGTTTTGACCAGAGGGATAATATTAAATGTGTTATCTTACCGAGAAGCCAGCCATCACACATAAAACCATTTTAAAATTTGTTCCCAACACTACTATTTTTCAGAATGAATTATGAGAAACGTTCAAAACGTTTCCACACCTTTTCTAACTCTATTTATTAAGAATTTCAAAAACAAATTACATCACTTTTCTACATAGTCACCTTCGTTTGCAATACAATTTTCCCAGCGTTGTACCAACTTTTGAATGGCCAATTACTACTCCTCCCAACTTCACTGTTTTCAACGAAAAAAGTGCGGAAACGTTTTAAATCTCCCTAGTAATTTGAAAGCCATAACTAAGATCACTCTTAAATACAACACGATTCTAAGTAAAATTTTAGCTACCAAAATAAGCCAGTAAACTTAACCTCTTAGTCTCCTTTCTGAACCTCAGAACTTCTGTCAGCATTTAATTGTTACAAAATTTTGAGATATCCAGTCTCCAGCAGCAAAAATAGTCAAAAATAGTATTAAGTGGCTTATAGAAATCAGGAGCTAAAGATACTGATGAAAACACACAATAAACATGTTAATAATACTAGCTAATGGAAGCATATATAAATTAAGTAGTGATGGGCCATGCATGACATAGACTAGTGTTTTCAGAAGTAAGTGTCCAATACAACATAAAATGCTTGACATGACTTAAACCATTCTAAAGCAGATCTGAAAAGACTTACCCAGTGTTTCAATCGTTCAAGTAAAATGTTATGGTTAACACTACCAAAGTCTGCATTATGTGAATCTTTATTTATTCTGAGATTGTTTAAAGTTATTACGTGCATTGTCTAAGCACTATGACAGGTTATGAACACATTTCATTAACATTAAGTAAATTAAGGTAAGACAGAAAGTTAAGACAGAAAATGTTCCAGTTGCTGCAAATGATTAACAATCTTAAGAACATCTGCTAAAATGAGTTGATATCTTTCTTGAAGAAACTGTTGGGTATGTGATCAAGGAGGTAGCTACATGAATTCAAAAGTGAAATGACTTTAATCATTGATGGCAGACCAGTTATAACGTTTAGAAACAGAAATAAATTACTTGTAGCAACCTTACCAATGGAAAGGACCACAGAGTTAGGGGAACAATATTTCATGAAATAACCTTTAATGGTGGTTATCCTATTCTTGAAAACATAGCAGATATGTCACACTTCTCATTAGAGATGGCTTCAAAAGAAAAAGAAGAAATGGGATTGACTACTTTCTCAATAGATGAAGAGAGAAACCTTGGATTATCTTTGTGACTGTCAATAGAGTTAAAGAAGTAAGACTTTTTCACATGCTTCATTTCACTACTAAGTCCTTTCAAATGTCATATTAAATATGTTATGAATTGAAAGCACAACTATAAGGAATCAGGGGTTTAAGGTCTCCAAAAGGCTTCACTGAAAGGCTTTACTGGCCAGACCAGGACTCGCCTGTCAGGAAAGGCCTGACCACAATGAGGTTAAATCCTAACTTGCATTGGCCAGCCTTGATCCTTAAATATAATAATAATTCTTTACATTTATATTGCGCTTTTCTCACTACTCAAAGTGCTTTTCATAGTGAGTAGGGAGCTGCTTCAACCACCACTAATGTGTAGCATCCACTTGGATGATTCAGCAGCAGCCATTTTTGTGCCAGTACACTCACTGCACATTAACTATTAGGTGGTAAAGTGCTGAACAGTCCTAAAAATATACTAATTAGTCTCAGTGCACCTTGGGGTGTAGCAAAAAGGGCATCAAAATGATCTTTATAAAAAGAAGGATTTATTAATAGGAAGAATAGAAGAATATAAATAAAGGCTTCACAGAGCAAAAGAGGCAAAAAGGAGTTGCTTAAAATGCAATCTTAAGAAAACAATATCCTAAGACAAAGCAAAAGAATTAAAAACAAAAAAAACAGAGATCTTAATAACAAATTCTAAATTCTTGGTTGCTAAATTCTGATTATGACTTTGATATAAAGCTAGAAGGAGGATGCGGCAGCTAAGACATCATGGTGGATGTGCCTCTTGGGGAACCACCCATAAAACACAAGAAACACATGCAAACATAAATAGGCAGTACGTCATTAACCAAGAATAAACAAAACCAACAAAAATATAAAAATAAAAAAATACAAAAACAACAAAAAAATTAAATACACAACAGAGCTTGTATCTTCTCATTTAGTTTCATTCTCCGTTATCTCTATTCTTAAAGGTGTTAGAGAAAACTTCCAGGGTGCCTTAGAGAGGGAGCACAGAATGCATTACCAGAGCCTTGAATTATGAGACTAGTATTGAAGTCTTTGACAAAGCTATCAAAATCCATTTCAGTCAATGGAGGAAAAGAAGTTAAACATTCTGTTTATTCCGTAGCTGATTGGGTAGTGATGTACAGTATCATTTAGCCACAGTCGTTTAGCCAGACACTGTTTTGGTAAAAGACATATTAATGATCAGAACTAGTACATATGTTGTTTGTACTGCTTTAATGTCCATTACATGAGTAGGAAAATGTTAAAGAGTTTCTGCATCCATAAAAATATTAAAATCATCTGTTATTAAAATGCAATCAAAACAGGTAAAAGATTTACAGAGCAAATCCTACAGCTCTTTGATTAAAGCTGCATGGAGGCCAGACGGGTGGTAGATGACCAGCATTAATATAGATATATAACCTGTGAGTGTTGTGCTGGATCCTTTCCTAGCTGAGATGGCATAATGGAAGGGCAGTATGGAAAGATGTATAACCTGGCTGGGATGAGACTGAAGCAATATCTCATACAAAAGGATAAATTAATGGATAATGTCGAGGAGTTGGTACATCAAGGACAGTTCCTCCTCCAATACGGTAGATTTCAGTGCTTCACTGGTGTGGACCCAGTAAGGACGGCCATAGGAATGTATAGGAGTTGTAGTCCTGACGGACAATCCTGTCTTTGGGTACCACCAGTGGGTGCTGCAGGGAGAGAGACTTGCTTTTTCAAGAGGCTTCCGTCAGACACAGAATTGCTTATTCTGGGCTATGCCCTGGAACCAAAAGTACTCCCAGGTCTGACATAAAAGCGAGCCATCCTGCCTTCTCCAGTGAGTGAAAGTCGGGAGGTAGAAGGTGAAGCTCACCTGGAGGAGGAAAAAGATGAGTATATATTGGAAGATTGTGGAATTGGTCTATATACAAGGTATTTTGTGAAAATAAACCCTTTATTTTGCACTTAGGGCTGTTTAGTGTGGTGTGTCTGGGATTTTGGGGCCCAGTATCACCCAGTGTCTTTTACAACCCTTTTGATGCATGGCAAGGTATTCAAACAAAAACAAGTCACCAAGATAAGTTTGCTTGCATCTGAGAGTACACATGAAACAGGCAGGCAGCATCTCCATCCTTTTTCCTCATTTTAATAACATTCTTCTTCTTCTTCTTCTTTCATCTGCTTCCGTTAGAGGTCGCTACAGCGGGTCATCTTTTTCCATATCTTTCTGTCCTTTGCATCTTGTTCTGTTACACCCATCACCTTAATGTCCTTTCTCACCACATACATAGACCTCCTCTTAGGCTTTCCTCTATTCCTCTTCCCTGGCAGCTTTATCTTTAACATCTTTTTCCCAATATACCCAGCATCTCTCTTCTGCACATGTCCAAACCAATGCAATCTCGTCTCTCTAACTTTGTCTTCCAACCGTCCAACTTGAGCTGACCCTCTAATGTACATTAAAAAGGTAAAATTAGGAGGGACTTTATCACTGAGCATTATATTACTATTATTGTTTAACTAAGTTTCAGTGAGAAATAAAGAAAATCAAGTTTATTTCAATTAGTGAGCTTACTATGAATGATACTCATTTACTTATTAACAAACTTTTTACATGACACATTTAATGTTTAAAGGAAAGGTTGCTTCGTGATTATGTTTGGTTTAGAAGAGGCAGTGTGAGGTTTTGAATTAAATTCTAATTGTCTGAGTCATAATGTTTAGTTTAAGAGGAGCATGGCTAAAATATCTACTGTATTGCTGATGATTACAGGAAGACTTGAGCCAGGATAACCAAAATCTTCAAACTCAGATATTAGTTAAGGCAGAAGGAAGATAGAGTTAAGAGTCTACATTGCTTCTGCATGTAATATCTTTCTTAAAATGATTGTTTAGGAAATAAGCTAATTTTATTTGGATTTAGATGACATAGTAAAATTGCAGTGTGTCCAGAAGAACTCTTGATTAATTATCAGTTAAGCCTAGATGTTAATTGTTTCTTTTTCCTTAATTAGCAGACAAACAATGAGATACAAAATGAACTAAAACACAACCATTTTCTGCCTCACTCCGCGCTGTCCGTGCAACGCGGCCGCAGAGAGCTTAAACAACTTGGCACATCCACATAAAAAAACAACAAGGGGTGATCAAGCTTTCTTGAAGGCTTTTACTGGACGTACTTCATTGTAAACTGAAATATATGCAAAGGAAACATACAGGCATTTACAGGTGTACAATCAAAGACAATAAAGAATGATTTACAAAGCAATACATAGCAGACAGTTTACCTTAACTAATAAAGCTTTAAAAGGCGAGTGATTTCCACGGTTGGATCAAGACGAAGAGAGACAGAGGTTCAAATTGCTGCGTACCACAACTAACCAGACCTACTGGTTTATATACCTTAAAGATATGCTTTGTACGTGACTGAAACAAGAGATAAAGGGGTGCCTATGTGAGACACATGGGGTGTATTGTATTCAAATGTTTATTATGTGACCTGAGTGTTTCATGAGAGTTTCATAGACTTTTATAGCACAACTGTGAGTGTGGGACGTGACTGACTGGCGTGATAATAAATGACAAGATGCACAGTTCAACAAATAATAGCTGACAGCTAACAACATGTGGGGCAGAACAACCAGCAAAACATGACCAATATTGTCGATCATACAATATCTGAAAATAAAGGAAGGTGAAGGTCTCAGGAATGCTGATCTGCTCAGGTCAGGTCAACAAAGCATTTTAATGTTGCTCTTAGAAAAGAGAAAATCAACAATTTTGGAAATGTATGCTATTGCACAATGAGAGCAGCAACAAGCCATGGGATTAAAGAACAGGTTTAATTAACAACAAGAATCAGAGCCTAATTAAGCAACTGGATGGAATGAAATTGGTTGAAGTTTGAGGCCCTGACTTAGTTGGTCTTCTTTTGGCTCACTCGCTTCACATTTAATTTCTGTTTGGGTGCCATTTAAGGAAAGAAATGAAGCTATTCAGAGGAATGATGAAGAAATTCAGGGTAACAGTTACCACAGTGCAAAATGTGCAAGGTAGGATGGATTGTGGTGTGATTCCACAGCAAGACAGTATCCACAAACTAGAAAAATCTTTCTTTGAAATATCTGACTGTCAAAATTAGAATTATTTATCCAAAGACACAATACAACTGCTCCAATACTCATATCCTTATTTAAAATATCAGGGACTTGAGCATCAATATCCAAAACTCAATCATAGCAAAAACAATGAAAGTGAACCTCACCATGCTCTATATCAAGTTTCATATGTCGGATAATAGTTAAAAATGATAACAGAATTTGAACCACATCCAATGTATGGAGAAGGGGAGAAAGTGGCAGCCTTTTACATGAGCACTCTCTCTTCTTTTTTTTCTTCTATTTTATTCTCTCTTTTTTATATGATTATTAACTGATTTATTTAATTATTATTAATGATAATGTTAAGATGTGACTTCTGGCTTGTTACTGTTAATCTTAAAGGAAGTTTTAAATTGAAAATATTCTGTAATCATCGTAGACAGAGACCCAAGTGGTCAGCCTGAATCAATTGCTTTTTTGGACGAGCTCAAAACTTAAAAGTTATCACAGCATGACGAAGAGGTTGGGAAGAATCCGATGGCTGATGTTAACCTACTCAGCTGGTAGCTTTGCAATCACCGCTAACTGTTGCACCTTATCACAGAAGTAGCTTTTCTGAAGATGGAAAGATACAGAGCAAGGATAAAAGTAAGGTGGAAAGGAATCAGAACTGGTCTGTGTCCATAAATGTGGAATGTCTGATCGCTTTTAAAAAAGTTGGATGAACTGTAACATGTTATGGCAAGTCACTGAAAGTTTTTGGTACTGTGACATTTATTTATTGCGGAGAATCAGCTTAAATAAATTTCAGATACTATTTAATGCAGGACAGTTTTCATCTGATATGATCAGACAGAAAAGCAGGAGATGGTCTGGAGATTTATAAAGGGGATTGTAGCACATTACAGTTAGAGCTGATAAATGTTAATGCCTTCAAATGAACATCTGGACAGGTCTGACCATCTTATTGGCACCTATAGGCTGCTGCTGATGGCAGCAGATCTCCCGAAGCCAGAAGTTCTTATGTGTGTTTAGGGGGTTGTTATTTATTATTTTATTTACAAATCTACTTTATATCTATCTATCTATCTATCTATCTATCTATCTATCTATCTATCTATCTATCTATCTATCTATCTATCTAATATAGTTCCTTAGTATAGTGCCATAAATATCTATCTAGCTATCTATATGTCTAATATAGTTTGTCCTGTTTCACTACTATGTGGTTTGAGCCACAGAGGACAGCTAGTTATTCATATATTTCTCTTTCTCTCTCTCAAGCTTCTGTAAAGTTCTAATTTCCTCTTGGGGGCAAATAAAGTACATCTATCTATCTATCTATCTATCTATCTATCTATCTATCTATCTATCTATCTATCTATAAAATCCAAAATCTGTCTGTCTGTACTGTATGTCTATTCACTTTTCATGACAGAACTACTTAACGGATTTAGATCTTTATTTTTCTATAATTTGCTTGAGCATTCCGGTTGGTTTTGTGACTTCTCTATATCATAGTTCGCTTGTGGTACTGATTTATTTGTACAAATCTGAGTGAGAGGCTGCACCAGCCTCCATTCGAGTCAGTCTACATCTCGCCACATGTTGGAGCATACTTTGACTCTGCTTAGCTAGTGATACCTGTTTGTTCAACAGACATTATCATCTACAGATTTGTTACGGAGTAACGTTTCAAGTTTTTGAGAGCTGAGATCAGAGCTATGTGTGTTTTAGAGGGTAGCTGTTGATTGCCTGAGATCTCACATCCATGTGCTTTTGTCCCCACACAGGGGATGGTCTCCTATCAGATCTTAACACACAGATACAGTACCAATGTTTGACATTGCAATGTACCTGCCTTCCGCTTGACCAGAATTAATATTTAGAATTTTTATTGATTTTTAAAGTTTGTCCTGTTTCATTACTATGTGGGTTGAGTCACAAAGGACAGATAGATATTCAGATATTTCTCTTTCTCTCTGTCAAGCTTCTGTAAAGTTCTAATTTCCCCTTGGGTGCAAATATCTATCTATCTATCTATCTATCTATCTATCTATCTATCTATCTATCTATCTATCTATCTATCTATCTATCTATCTATCTATCTATCTATCTATCTATAACTGGGAAATTCATAGTGGTTACTTGTGGTAAAGTCAAAAACTGGTGGAGGAGGAGGTGATGTTCTACTTTCCAAAAGATCATGTCAATTATTTGCTGTGCTGGTGCATTTAAGAGCCATGGAGAAAAGACGGCAGAGTGAAAGAGACTTTACCCGGCAATGTAAAGGATAAACCCTTAGCTGTATCCTGGTCCATTTCTAATAGTGCTTTTCACCACTGTATGCAAAGCTTTTTCAGCAGATGTATTTTTTTCCACATGTGGCAACTCAGTACAAACCAAACGCAGCTCGAAGGCATCCTCGCCGGCACTGACAGGTAAATAACTATGGCTATCAGCTTGTTGAGTACTGCAGATTTGATTACTGTGCATTCTGGTTCTTTTAATATATTCAAATTATAGATAAATGGCGGCACAATGGTGTAGTGTTAGCAAAACCAGTGGTAAGGACATCAGGGTTTTGCATCCTCCCTGAATGGAGTTTGCTCGTTCTCCCTGTTTCTATGTGGGTTTCTGGATTCCTCCCACTGTCCAATGACTTGCAGGTTAGGTGAATTGGTGATGCTTTATTGGCCCTGGTGTCTGTGTGTTCACCCTACAGGGTTTGTTCCTGTCTTGCATCCAGTGCTTGCTGGTATAAACTCCAGACCCAACCCCCCAATACAAACCTGGTCTGGATTAAGCAGGTTGGCAAATGGCATGACAAATTAAAAATGAGACAGCTGTTCGCTTACATGTTTATGCACATATCTTGTATTTTGTAATATCACTTCAGCGATGTATATCCTAATAAAATATTGGAAACCTTGTTAGGATAACCTGATGCAGTGCATACTGTATCAGAACGTTAAAAGATAATGACGGCACTAAAAAGTGCAAATACTGTAGGTGAGTTGGACATAATATGAATTTGCCCTTAGGCTGCTCAGCAGAAGAATGCAGTTTCACTTTATTTTTAAGGATCATGTAACGTTACAAGAGAATAAATTTTGCTGGAGGGATATATTTTTTTTTGTTTGAACTGTAGCAACTAAATTATATTGTTTTTAACTTTGAAGTAAGATTAGGATTAAAAAGTTGAAGTGAGGAAATTGGTAAACACAAAAGACTTGATCTAATACTTTTCAGACTACAGAGAGCATGACTGATTCATGACTAGAAAAGCCAAATTCTTGATAGAATTAAATGTAAAATAGTTATGTTGTTTAGATTCATGAACTATACTTCTTCATTGTTCTGTGATGAAACAACAGCATAATCAGATGCACTCTTAACTTCAAACAGTGTGCATTCTAGTGTATATATATATATATATATATATATATATATATATATATATATATATATATATATATATATATATATATATATATTGTACTAGTTAAGTTATAAAAAATAAACAAAAAAGTGTCCACCCCAAAGAGATGACAAAAATAAATTAGACTGTATCAATGACATTGTATATTGTTCCAAACAATCTAAAGCTTCTAAAGGCAGACCTTGGTAGCAGGCTCAGCTGAGCAGGTAAGGAATTCTCTTTAGCCATTCCATTATGAATAAAAGACATTTATTTTTCACTTTAAACCAAACTGGTCTCTTTTTTTCTTAAGAATTAAGAGTCTCAAAGTAATCTATAAATTTAATGAATCCAACTTAGTATGAGAGTTCTCTGGCTTTTATTCCAAGGGCTTAAGTACTCCCAGAGTCCCTTGGGGCCCCCTTTTAAACCTTCCTTGATTAGGCATGTACGGGAAGGTTTGGTGGGTAAAGTTTACATCCATGACAGGGTGAACTTCTATCCTGTTTAAGGTCTGGTGATGAACTTGCTTGGGATATATCTGATTATCCCTTATTGCCTTAGGGATCTTGGTCACTTGACTAGAAAAGGCTTAGTAATCTGGTTATGCTGGTTGCCTTTAGTTGGTAGTCCTTGTACCTTTTGCTTTCTGATGCCCATTTGGGTGTGTCCTTGTTTGGCTATTATCTAGTTTTCACCTGGCAAATGAAAGGAATTTGCACTGTAGCATCGAGAGTGCACATTTCAGGAGGCAGAGGCAAAAGTGAATCTATATCAGAGTGATGGCAAGAGCAAAATGTGAAAACTAAAGGGAGCTGCCCAAGATCCAAAGCATATTATCTTATCCGTTAAACATTGTGGTGGAGTTGTTATGGCTTGGGCATGTATGACTGCCACAGGTACTGGCACACTCATCTTCATTGATAATGTAACTGCTGATGGTAGTTGTGTAATGAATTCTGAAGTGTATTAAAACATTTTAATCTGCTCAACTTCCTGTAAATAATTCCAAACTCATTGGATGGCGCTTCATTAAACAGCAATATAATGATCCCAAACATACTGCTAAAGTAAAACAGCAGTTTTTCAAAGCTAAAAAATGGTAAGTTCATGAGTGTCCAAGCCAGTCACCCGATTTAAATCCATTTGAGCAATCCTTCCATATTCTGAAAAGAAACTTTATGCAGACAAGTCCTCGAAACAAGTAGGATCTGAAGATGGCTGTATTAGAGGCATGGCAGAGCACCACAAGAAAAGCTCCTCAACACCTGGTGATGCCTATAAATCACAGACTTCAAGCAGTCATTGTATGGAAGGGATATGTGACAACATACTAAATATGACTTCTTTAATTAGACCTGCCATTGTTATGTTCCAAACATTATTGTGCCCTGAGATATGGGGGCCACATTGTGTTTTGAACATGGTGTGACTGAAATGCATGCACATACCCTTAAATGAAAGTCTGTCCACTTTATTCATGTCTGAATTTTGATTTGTAATTTTAAACTGTGGAAATGAGGGTTAAATCAAGAAAAATATCTCTGTCCCAAACATTATATGGAGGGCACTCGAGATTGACAGATATACCTATGTTCTGATGTTATTAAAGTCTGTTAATTTTTGGGAAAAATCCCAATTGCATAAAAAAAAGAGAGAAACAGACTCTGAAGATTAACTGACCTATAAAACACCAGCACACATACACACATAAAATGTTCAGTTTCCTCAGTTGAAATTCTGAATTCTGCCCACATCACTAGAAGCAACTCCTTCAGTCATCTTCCATTATGACCCGTGCAGAATTTGGAGGGATTACCTAAAGCAGCGTTTCTCATCCTTTAAGTATTTGCGACCCGAGTTTTCATAACAGTTTTAATCGCGCCCCCCCTAACATTTTTTTGAAATGTAGATGCATATTTTATTATGCCTACTTAACTTGTATTGACATTTATCTAACTATATTTATTGTTCTAGTATCAGAATGTAGTTTATGTTAATTTGTTTTGGTTTCAACAGATGTTTTTTCATATTTTTGATTCTTGTTTTCTTTTTTTCACAACTTCGCGCCCCCCTTTTTGTTACTTTGCCCCCCTAGAGGGGCACACCCCACAGGTTGAGAACCACTGACCTAAGGAATTAATGCTTGAAAAAAAAAAAACTTTTTGTCAAGAGTCCCGCATGATTTGCCTATACACATATACTTTTTTATCTTAGGTAGGATCGTTCTTGCGGCCTTTGCTACCCTTGTGCTACATGTATTTGCAGATGTGATTACGAGTGCACGTGACTACTAGTGAGATTTATATGAAGTTTCAATACTGTTTCTGACTTTCTCCATTAGTAAAAGAGAAATCGGTGACTATGTGGAACCCCAGAAACTCAAATTGTTTTGTGTCCTCTTTCAGACAATAGCTATTATGTTTTATCCTAACCTTTTTCAGGTGTTTCTTTTTATCATTCAGTATTGTGATTCCAACAGTTAAGTATGACAAACTCATTTTTATGTTTGTGAGATTTATTTTGGACAGAGCCGATCTAGATCTGGAGTGATTGTTAACCAAAAGCATGAAATAGTTAACCCTTATAGTCTCTTTAATTAACTTGACATCTTTCGTGTCAAGTTGCACCACTGTTGGAACACGTAGCATTTTTTTCTTTGTTTTCTGTACAGTTTTGTCTGGTTGGTGATCTTCTATTGTCTTCTGAAATCTATGATTACTTGAAAGCACAGAAATATTGTGACTGTTCTGATCCTTTTCAAAAGACCAGAGCCCATGTATGAAAAACACTTTACTATAGAAGTAGAAAGATGGGAATGGCACCTATTTTAATACTGTACATTCTACTTTATCATGCTTTATGTACATGTATGTAAAAATTCACAGTATTCTCTAGATGTAACCATATTACGACTACTATTACTATTATTGCTACTACAACTATTACTATTACTACTGATAATAATAACAATAATAATACTGTTAGAATTCAATTTCAGTCAGCCAGTCATTATCCAACCTGCTATATCCTAACACACGGTCACGGGGGAGAATTCAATGTGGTAAGAGAAAAAGTATGAAGGAATTGAGAGACAAACAATATAAAATGATCAAGCAAACAAATCGAATAGACCAGAAACAGAATTGTTAATTACCAAACCAAAATCAAACTTCATTTCCACATCCAATAGGCATAGCAAAAGCTGACAATATGCCTGTGGCAATATAACAATCACAGATTGAAAAACAAATTGGCTCTCTTCTGCTACAGATAAAAAGAGTAGATAGTTCATGAGGGTAAAAAAAAAACAAAGGACTAGATGAAAATGTACTTTAGAATAATCAGCAAAGGGATCAGAAACTGGAGAAATCTATTTCAAAGAACCATGTCAGAGTCAGCAAACTTGTAGTGAAAATTCTAAGAAAAAAGGGTAAGCCCTAAGCTGGACAGTATATATCATGATCAAAAAGCAGACTATTAAACAAAACTTCTGTGTTGATTTCATTTGTGATGTTGTAATTATCTACTGTCACGTTAAATGTAGTTATGTTCTTTGTGGGTAGAGCCCACCCTGACATCATGACTCCTTCATCATTCCTCAGCCTACTTATACTGAATGAGACAGCTCACAATTTGGGAATCATTTGCTGGATTTATTTGTACAACTTTTTAAGGGGGTATTTTCTGGTTTTTTTTTTTTTTATCATGGTTCTCTTTCTTTCAAGGATTCTTATTGCAGGACTGTGATTTGGGACTTTGTTTGCTTAGGACTGCCTATTAAGCCCATATCACATTATGTGACCTTTGCAGGGATTTTCAATCATAGCCTTCATTTACATAATCTTAAGTTAGAGACACCTTCTACTTCTATGAAGCAGTTGTGTAATGTGACATTCCCAGTCTAAGACTCACTCCAATAAAGTCAAACAGGTTTGAGTTTGTGATTAGTCACAGGGGTGGACATGAGGGCTGACAAACATTGAATGCTCATCTGGAAGTGCAATGCATAGAATTTAGCAACAAGAAATAAGAAACAAGCATGTTTTGAACCTTGTAAACGAAATCGAAAAAAGAAAAAAGGGATGAGACTGTGGCTGACCTCACTGTAGTTGTTAACCTGACAGCCTGATGCTTGCTCTGTCGGGCTGTACGTTATTGGCAGTCACAAAAAGGGTCAAGGACTACTGTGCTGGAAGGTCCACACTCAGTCGTTAAATGTGACATAGGCAGCGATTTTCAGTCACGTAAATTAACTTGGTCTAGCGACAAGATTGGCGACTGCGGTCTGTCGGTTTTACATACCCTACAACTAGATGTTACATAATGTGACATTGGTTTTAGGTAACTCCTTTGTGCTTCTTTTCACTTTATTGGGCATTTGGGTTTTATGTTTTTAATTTAATTTTTGTTAATAAATGTTTGATTTATAAAGTTTCTTTGTTGCAGTTTTTGTACAAAAGCCAGAGGTCAACAGTGATCCATCTTCCTTTGTTTTTGTAATGTTCGAAGCCAGTCGAAGCCAGCATGTGCCTTAGGAGTCTGTTAGGTGAAGTTATGCCTGGCAAGATACTATGCCTGGTTAGATACTAGCCTGCTCCCTAACATGTTTTGGAGGCCTAACCCATTTTGCCTTTTGTGAAACTCCATTTCATGATACTATGCTTTGATGACCCGGCTATCCAAGATTGTGAATACAAGCCTAAACAATTTATGGTGTGTGTTATACATTTAGTTTTCCTGGTTACTGATCTTTTGCTTTCAAATTCAGACACAATTTAGTTTGTGGTTTGTGGGTGTTAGCATCACAAAAATGAAGTTCTGCTTGTTGTGTTGACAGCAGTTTACTTTCTGGTCCCTTATTCTTTACCCCATATTTCTATCTTGGCAAAACACAAACAATTATGCTCAAAATGATCCATCCATTTTCTAACCTGCTGAATCCAAATACAGGGTCACGGGGGTCTGCTGGAGCCAATCCCAGCCAACACAGGAACCAATCCTGGGCAGGGTGCCAACCCACCGCAGGACACACAAACACACCAAGCACACACTAGGGCCAATTTAGAATCGCCAATCCACCTAACCTGCATGTCTTTGGATTGTGGGAGGAAACCTACGCAGACATGGGGAGAACATGCAAACTCCACGCAGGGAGGACCCGGGAAGCAAACCCGGGTCTCCTAACTGCGAGGCAGCAGCGCTACCACCGCGCCACCGTGTCGCCCTGCTCAAAATGATGATCCTTGTAAAAAAAATAAGATGGTGGCATGAAAAAAAACTAAATAAGACATTATACTGTGTCAACTATGCACAACTGAAAAGTGTGATAGAATGGAATTTGCCATGTCACAAAACCTCAGAAAGCATTATAACAATGTTCATATTTGCAAGTCCAAACTAAATAAAACATTATGATTTCATAATAGACTCCATCAGTAAACAATTAAAAATACATTAGTTTAACATTGTAGAATCTTGCTAATTAGCTTTTCTTTTAGGTGCTGGTTAATTTTGATAAAGTCCCTTTTTTGCTTGTCATGTTTAATTATTTTACAAAACTCTAGTGTTATTTTCTGTTAATTCTGGAGCTAGCTTGTATTGGTAGCATCTAACATTAACCTTGTGGAATCAGGTAAGTGAAGAACACCCTTTGAGTTTGACCAGATGGCCTTCCGTTTTAGTTCATAGTTCAAGTTGGACTGAATGGAAAATCTAGTTGGACAACATTTTAGGTAAGAAAATGTTAGAGATATGCATCATTTCATTTATGGGCTTAACTAAAGGAGAGACAAAGTTGTTGCAAGTGTCAGAAATTACATCTTTTAGGTCACTTCAGTACTAGTCTCATGGGCCTTCTCTTTTAAGTGTCTCTCACAGTGTGTGGCCATTTTTATGTAGAACACAGCAAGACATTGTGTGTCAAGGAACCCATGAAACACGTGATCTGTGATGACCTTGTTAATAAATACATGATGGTTTTGTGTATCTGTTGAGTTTATGTGTTTTGTTTTGTGTTTGTTATTCTATAATTATTATTTTTTATATTTGTATGAATTTTCATATATTGTTGTAATTATGCACTGTCTACTTAAATGTGCCTCCATGTGTGCTTTGTAGGTTGTACCACCCTGATGTCATTTGTGCTTCTGTCTAACTATATAGTATATTCTGTCAACTAGTAACTCTCTTTCACATTTTCAATGAAGTTCATGGAGTTTTTTTTTTTTTGAGTATTAATAGCTTTGCTTGGGTTTTCTGTCTATCTAGAGTTTGAATATTTGTGTATTGAGACCTTTTAGCTACTGAACTGCTTTTTAGACAACTCCTTTTTGCTCTTTTGAGTCCTCTTTTATCATTATGTTTTCATGAATTGAACCATTGTTGCCTTTTTAGTCATAAACTGGAGTCATAAACTGGTTTCTCTCTCTTGTAAGACATTTTGATAATACTGAAATTGTTAACAGCGTTTTAAACTTTTAAATCCAATTCTCCAATTTTGGGTCTGGTCGGGCTGAAGCCTACATTTAGTTGTTGGGGATAGCTGGTCAGGAGTTGGCCAGTGGCCTTTCTTGGATGGCCAGTGAAAGTCCTGACTTATTTTTTGTGCCACTTTTGGAGGCCTGCCACTCCTTTTTCTATGTTGTTGACTCCTAATCATGACAATGGGTGCAATTCCATGAATACCATAAAATATATGAAGAATGAAAGAAAAAATTATTTATGTTCAGAAAACAAAATAAAAAGAAGCTGACCATTAATTAGTTTCTAAAGATTTTTCATTTAGCTTGTTTGAGGCACACTTATGAATCTTCTTACATTATGTGCTATTTCCTTTACTTTGTCTTTTCATGCATGCCTAGTGTCGACAAACAACTTGTATTAATTTAATGCTTGGTTGAAGGGGGCAATCATTTTTCCTTAACTGGAAAGTAAATATTTGATTATCAGTTTATTCTCAGACTTTTCTCTTTATACAACTACAGCTCATGGAAAGATCTAACAAAGTTTACTGTAAAACACCTATAGTCCCAAGGAGGAATTTGGTTTGTAATACATTTTTATAAACGCAAAATTAAAAATTCACCAACAAAGAATACAACCGACAAACATAAACTTAGTACAACTAAATGTGGCAGTGAGCATAATACTTGTGTTATAATATTATAACATGCAAATTACATATAATAATTACAGCAACATTAAGACTTGACTAATGATTGATGCAAATGATAACTTTTCATCACATGATTTAAGCCTGTGAATGCAAAGTTTAGCTTATTTTGAAGAGTAACAGAAGTCAGTATGACGGACTATGGTTGTTTATTGTACTGCTTGTAATGCAGAATGAGAGAAAGAGAAAGGAGGAAGGGATTGGGAAAAGATTGACAGAGCTTGATGCACAGAAGCAAAGTAAAGTCGTAACCAGCAGATCAGACAGAGAGAAACAATTATGCCCAATATGCAAACTCAAAGATAAAATCTAAGGACACTTAAGAATGCAGACTTATAAAGCTAGAGAAATTTGTCATAATATTGTGTTTAAAAGTGGGACGATCACAATTCCTGAAGAGAGGTTTAAATGCTGTCACAAAAAACAATGTCATGATGGTGTGAACTTTTGTGCATGCCCCCAACAACCCATGTCACAAAACAAAAGCAATAAATCAGAATCCAAGACAATGTTGCGATAAAAATAACAAATACCAAACAAATACTATTCAAATATCTAATGTAGCCACAAAATGAAGGTAAAATAACATTCAAGAATAAGGCTAGACGGGGGAAAAATAACTTATGGTACCTTAAATTGCGAAATAAATTAATAAATACATGTTCACTTATCACAGTAATGTATGTAGCAGAAAACCACTATATGGCATAACACAGTATTGGATTCATCATTCAATATTTTGCTTTATTTAATAAATCCCTGACTGACTACTGGCCATCATAGCACCACATATCAAATCTCAATTGAGCAGCACAATCTTTCAACATTGCAGTCAAACTGATCACCCAGAGAGGGTATGCTGTAAAATTAGGACTAATTGATGGTCAGATAAAAGTGAAAAAGTGTCTTATTTTGGGTTCTTTGTTGTGGTTAAGGCTGTAGGAGCAGAGGATTTAGACTGCCAATTCAGTGATGAATAATGACATGATTGTTTGTCAGTCAGACTGTGAACAGGTGTTGTGGAGCTGCGGACTCTGAAGCAATAGGCCAGAGGCTCAGAACTTCACAGCATTAAGCTCTCTGGTTACAGCTGGAAAAATTCCTATTATACAAACTGCTGTAGACCAGCCACAAGGAGAGAATATTCTCTCTGACCTGAATGAGCAGTCTACTGCACTTCTAACAAACTGGGTGGTAACTTTAGAATGAACACATTCTCTTCTATAGTGAGGTAATCAAAAATCTAGTATACTCCCTGGGCAATAGACTATTATCAAAACAAAGAAAGAAAAAATTCATACTTTGAAACACTTGCTCAGCTTTGGATATGACTGTGAATGCTCTTTTACTGACTTTCTCAAAGAAAGTATCTAATGAAATGACTAATTTGTATCATATGGTCTATGAAAGAAAGAAAGTTCTTTTTGTTTTCCTTGCTTACTATTTTACTTTGCTATTTCTGAATTACAGATATTAGCACTTAATTCATTAAATAGTAATATTAAATATTCAATCCAATTTGCAATGAAAATAAATGTGTTTTTTCTGGGGTGAGAAATAATTGTGTAAAACCTGGTGTCCATTCTGGTATCATTAGAACGCATGCAAGTACTAACTACGGACAGGGCCTAAAGCCATTGCAGGGCGTGCTCACTTATAGCAATGAAGTTTTCCAAGAGGAGGCTAGTTAAAAATGACAAATGCTGTCCTCTACCAAAAGAGCAGGCTCCATTACAGTTCACATATCGCTTCAGAGGATGCCATCACTTAATCCTACATTCAGTACTGGCCCACCTAGACAACGAATCCTATTTACAGACTATAGTTCTTCATTTAACACAATACACTCCTCTAAACTCCACGCCAAGCTCAGAAACATGTGTCTGAGCACTTCATTGTGTTGCTGAGTTTTTAACCTCCTGACATGCTGACCTCAGGTCCATTGAGTGGGTGGCCACATCTCATCTTCTCTCACCCTCAACACGGGAGTTCCACAGGGCTGTGTTCTGAGTCCTCTACTGTGCCTCAGCTACACATATGACTGCACGGCTGCACATGACCATAACATCATTGTCAAGTTTGCTGATGACACAGTTGTGGTAGGCCTGATCGCTTACAACAATGAGCAAGCTTACCTGGATGAAGTGGAAGTCTGTCACATTGAGGTGTCATAACAACAGTCTACTCCTGAATGTCAGCAAGACAAAGGAGCTCATTGTGGACTTTGAGATAAAACAGCAGGAGCGCTCCAACCCCCTCATTATTAATAGCACTCAGGTGGAAATTTTGGACAGTTTCAGATACCTGACCTAATCCAAACACATCAAGACCTTCTTGAAGAAGGCAATACCTCAGATATGTCAGGGATTTCAGTCCCCGTCCCCCCCAGTTACTAAAGATCTTCTACATAGCAACCATCAAAAGTATCCTGAAAGGCAGTATTACATTCTGGTTTGGAAACAGCATACTACAAGACCGCAAGACACTGGTGAGGTCGACACTGCAAGTGAACTCTCTAAGTTCCAGGACATCTACACCAAGAAATTTTGGACCAGGTCAAAAAAAAATTATCAATGATAGCAGCCACCCCAACAATGGCCTCTTTTCTGTGCAGAAAACAATACTTCTACCTAAAGACCAATTTAAAGAGGCCAAGGGTAAGCTGCTTTCTACAGTCCATCCTTATTTTGAATGAGGAAAGTGTCTAGAACTACACAATGCCCACTCTTAATTTTCTTGTATTTATTTATTTATCACATATTTTAGAATTCTAATAAAATAATGCTACTGTATTCATGTAACAATGATTTTTATTAATATTTATAAAGTTGTGTGTCTTTGTTTATTGTTGATTCTTCTTTTATGTTCTTCTTGAATGCACAGTTTTGGAGTATACCCACTAAGCATTCCAATACATTTTGTACTGTGGTATTGTATGTGACAAATACAATTGATTTGATTTGCTATTTGGCCAGTATAGCCTTATGTACTGTATGTATCTTTGTGATGTGGGAGGCCAGTATTTGGGGTTGTACTGCAGCAGCAATAACCAGTTACTTATAAGTTAATGAACATATAAGAGGAGCACTTATGAACTAGCCCGCAGTACATTACATATTTTCTATTTTAATCCATTTGGATACTATTGAGTCATCCTATAAAGTATTTAAACCAAGTAAAGTAATTGATGTTTCACTGGGGTTGACACAGAATAACAGCAAGGCACATAATAAAACCAATCAAAATATACTTGCCACTCAAGGTGTAGATAGTAGAAGATTTCTGCTTCATAAATTTCTTGGTGTCTAGCTTTCACAGCCAAGAGACATTTGTTATGACAGTTGTGCTGTTTGCAGTTTGTATTTGATAAAGTATGTTTAAGTGTAAGAGTGGCATCAATTGTGGAACATGCCAAGGGCTAGAGAAAGGAAGAGAATGAAACCTACTCATTCCAGCAATACCAAATTAGGTGGAATGGCAGATAATCAGTTGAATCATTACAAATGGACTCGGTCAGAATACAGGCTTGGGCAGATTTGTGGCAGATAAAATTTAATGAAAGTAAATGTAGGGTATTGCATGTAGGAAATAATTAGAAAACACAATGGGAGGTCTGAAACTTGAAAGTACGTTTTATGTGAAGGACCTAGGAGTCATAGTGTAGTCATCTCTTCATCCAGTGTTCAGAAGCCATTAAGAAGGCTAACAGAATGTTAGTTTATGTATCACAATGTGAGGTTATGCTTAAGCTTTATAATGCACTCATGAGGCCTAATTCGGTGCACTGCATGTAGTCTGGGTCTCCCTGCAGCAGAAAAGACATGACAACACTAGAGCAAATTACAGAGAATGGCAACTAGACTGATTCTAAGACTAAGAGGTGGGACATATGAGGAGAGATTGAAGGAGTTAAAACTTGAAATGGAGGTGACATGACTGAAGTGTTCAAAATTATGAAGGGAGTTAAAACAGTGGATCCAGGTTGTAACTTTAAAATGAGTTCAACAAGAATATGAAGACATGGTTGGAAACTTAAAATTACATTTCACAGAAACATTAGAATATTTTAATTCCCACAAGGAACCATGGAAAAGGTTATCAAGCAGTGTGGTAGAGAGCTGAACTTCAGAAACCTTCAAAACTTGACGTTATTTAGAGAAATTAGATGGATAGGATTGGTGAACTTTGTTGGAATAAATGACCTGTTCTCATCGGAATTTTTCTGATTTCCAATAGAACATTTCTAAATGCTACATGGGCAGATGGGACACTACAGAGCCACTAGCTGGAAATAATCCCTGAAGATATAACCACAGAAAGGATTTTTTTAGAAGGAAGGAAGGAAGGCCTGAAAATGTACAGTCAGGGTCTGGTCTGTTCCTGCTGAAAGTGCCACTGGCTTTTCTATCCATAGCCTCAGTTATCACATAACAAGCCTTTTACAGATCAGTCAGCAATACTAGAATTAGTAATTTGCATGATTATAAAAGCAAAATGTTGTCGTACAGGTTGGTTTCTGTTTTCATTTTATTGTCAACTTCCTTTTCAACAATGTTATTATATATTCTGTGGGTGTGATTGTATGCATGACATTTTCTTTTTTGTTGTCAATACAATACATGAAAATGAAAGTGGCCTAAAGGTGTGTCAACTTGTGACACCCTGTTTCCAGGCATAGCAACTCTGCCCAGCCCAGTTAGAGAACTAAACAAATCAAGCCTTCATTCCTAAGTTATCAATTTTATTAAGGAAAATACAAAGTCGCAGACCTTGCCTCAATTAGATCCTAATTAATAGACTACCACTCCAGTGGTGGACTTTAGTGAAGGCTTTCAGGTGTTCATCATCTTCTCTATCAAAATATACTCTGATGGAAAATTACAAGGCAGACAAAGAACTTGCCA
Source organism: Polypterus senegalus (assembly GCF_016835505.1). Lineage (NCBI taxonomy): Eukaryota > Metazoa > Chordata > Cladistia > Polypteriformes > Polypteridae > Polypterus > Polypterus senegalus. The sequence continues at coordinate 47,904,628 of NC_053154.1, forward strand.
CAAGCTCTGAATTGTTTAGTATTTTAAACAGTCAATGGTAAAAACAGACTGGGTGCATTTTTAAATAGTTCTTCAACACATCTAGAAGTGGAGATATACTGTATGTGTTTGTCCACCACTTACCTTTCCTTCTCTTTCAAAAATGTTGATCGGTAGGGAAAAACAAATATACTTGCATCAGTCTTCCATTTAAAAACAGTGCTTTTGCTAACTAACCTTTTTGAAACCAGGATGAAATAAAAAGACAGCAATCTAATATCTGGCATCCATATACAGAAGATTCAGAAAGTATTCAGATCCCTACAGTTGCTTCACATTTTATTGTGCTGTAGGTTTAATTTTAAAATGATACATTTGCAATTTTCTTCCATCATTCCCCAATAACCCATAATGACAAACTGAAAACATGTTTTCAGAAAGGTTTGCAAATTTGTTTAACATGAAAAACTGAAATCCTTCATTTGTAGTTGGGTGCATCCTGTTTGCTTTATTATTCCTGAGATAAGTCTAGAACTTGATTGAAGTCCACCTGTGGCAAACTGAATTGATTGGTTTAAAGAGGCACATGCCTGTGTAAATAAGACTTCACAATTTACACTGCCTGTCAGGACAAAAACCAAGCCATGAAGACCAAGGAACTCTCTGTAGACCTCTTTGATAGCACAGATCAGGCCAACAGTATAAAACCAAAAGCACAATCACCTTAATAATTGTGAAATGGAAAAAGTTAGGAATCAATAGGACTCTACCTAGAGTTGGAGGGTCCGCCAAACTGAGTAACCAGAAGGAAGGGCCTTTGTCAGGGAGATGATGGAGATCCCAAACATCACTTTAACAGAGCTACAAAGATCCTCGGCTAGAATGGATGAACCTTTTAGAAAGACAGCTATTTCAGACATGAATTGTAGAGTGGCTAAACGCAATGCCAAATAGCATTTGAAGGAATTTGGGAACACAAGGACAAAGATTGTCTTGTATAAAAAATGAACTCTTTGGGTAGAACTCCAGGCACAATGTTTGAAATAAGGTGGTGACAGCATCACGGTACAGGAGTGCTTCTTGGTGGCAGGTAAGAGGGGAGAGAGAGAGGTTAGGAGCGCAAGCTGATACAGCGCATTAACACACCCACCACATGACAAACCACCTCAGGATCCCAGATTAGGACCCGAGTGCAGTCATGCAATGAGTGACACCTCAGCACCACCCTAGTTCAGGTGGAGTGGAACAATGTGAGTTTTATTAATGGTGGCTGGAGTGCCAATTCTGCCACCAACCCCCAGGTTTTTCCATGCAGGTTGGAGTGCCTACATGCAGGGCTGGATGCAGATTAACATCACATCCAGGGCAGAGTATTTGCAGGTTAAGGGCCTTGCTCAACGGCCCAACGAAGTAGAGTCATTTTTGGCATTTACGGGGTTCAAACCGGCAACCTGCCAATTGCTAGTTCAAATCCCTAGCCTCAGAGCCACTCAGAGCCTGGAGACAGGGATGCGGAAACATGTCAGAATTAAGGGAAGAATTACTGCAGCCAAATACAAAAAAGACCCCTTAAAAAATGTCTCTGTAGTGCATGCAACCTCAAACTGGAGCAACAGTTCACCTCTCAGCATGACAATGACCCGAAGCATACAGGTAAGACAATATTGAATTGACATCAGAACTAGTCTCTGACTGTCCTTGAGTGGCCCAGCCAAAGCCCAGACTTAAATCCATTAGAACATCTGTGGAGAGACCTAAACATGGCAATTTACAGATGATTTTCATCCAATCTAATGGAGCTTGAGAGGATCTACCAGGAAGAATGAGATAAATTGCACGAATCAAGGTGCACAAAATATTTACTTTTATATAACTACTAGTTATGCCAAAAGTGATAAACTAACTTAAATAATGAAGCTACTGAATTTAAGAAGCTTTGGATAATGCCTAAGCAATTGATACTGATTGGGATTAAATGAGAACACATGAATACTCATTTTCATAAAGTTTAACAAAAGCACATTTACGTATCTTAAGCTTTGAGGTATCCTAGTACTGTCCATAGTATAAAACACTGGGGATATCTAGTTATTGCAATGGCTCAATTTCTAATAAGAAACAAATTTAGAGCAAAAATGTTTTCTTACAAACCTAACATTGCAATGCTTCCAGTCCTACACAAAACATTTTTACTTTATTTTCCTTGTAAAGACCTCCGAGTAGTAAAGACCTCCGAGTAGCAGATCTGTCTATTTGTTCATTCAATGTCTAAATGAATGTTATTGATTCTTATCAGTTGCACACCTTTAAAGTCCACTAGCAGGTTCATTTTCAGAAATTTAATGGTAAATAACAATGTTCCTGCATATTAAGATTAAATGTTATTGAAAGATTAAACAAAGGCACTGTCATCTCTTTCATTGCCCTTGTTGTGCTTTATGCAATGTAGCATAACTTCAAGGACAAACCCTAAGTCAGCCATCGCCATAATCAGTTTTGAAAATATAAGAAGAAAACATGTTTCTAGGAACACGTGTGGAGCTTTGTAAAATGTTTTCAAAATTGTATTTTCATGACTTTAAAGATTTATTGATAAGTAGGTCACCGTAAGGTCAGATACATTTATTTTAGGTAATTTAGGATTCTAGATAAGGTCAAAATTAGCTTTGACTTACACACCTCTATGCTACAGTGATGCAATGGCCAATTAAAAAAATAAATTCTAAATTAATTTTCCTTGTGAAATTTGAGAAACTTGAAAAAGGTGGATACTATAGAAATATGCTCTTGCCTGCTCATTCACATATTGTTGTATGACTTTGAAAAAATGACTCATCCAAAACTATTTAAAAAATAATAACAGAAAAGAGTTTCTTTAATTTTAGGGACAATCAGAAATCAGTGGTCAGAAAACTGGCCGAGGATCAAAACACAGAGATCAGGACTACCAAGAAAGGTACGCCTAAAACATAAATTAAAATGTGAATTTCTAAATTGAGTTCTGCGGTTTTCTGGCGCCCTGCCTGGGGTTTGTTTCCTGCCTTGTGCCCTGTGTTGGCTGGGATTGGCTCCAGCAGACCCCTGTGACACTGTAGTTAGGATATAGCGGGTTAGATAATGGATGGATGGATAAATGGAGTTGACACCCATCTCAACTGTAATGATTTTTTTCCTTTTCAATTGCTCTTATAGCAGACAGTCACAAAAGTAGGTCCCTTCTTATTATTCAATATTTACATAGTTAGCTATGCCAGCAGCCCTCCAATATATTTTGACCATCATGATATGTACCCAGCAACTATGCAATAACATGATGACCCGACACTCAAAATGGCAGTACTCATAAAATCTAGAGCAACAAAATGGACGTGTCTGTAAGCATAGCAATACATAAAATGACAAAAGAATGATGTCATGAAAGTAACCATGAAAAATAATACCAAGTGTTCAAGTGCTGGTGACCTACAATTCTGTATTGATAATGTTATTATGGTCAAGATGGGAACTGGCATGTTTGAACACAAGAGGATTAAATGACTCGGTAGGGTATTTAGAAAAATGATGGGATGGGACAGCCTATAAAAGAGACAAAGGTCAAATCCAGTAGTTTGACAGCATGAGCATCAGACCAAAATTAACCCCAGAAATCAGTAGTCAAATAGCAAAAGAAAAATGTCCTTATATAACTAAAAATCCTTCCCCTAGCTAAGGTAGTATTGAAAACGTTGAGAAAATTGTTGAGAACAACAATTCATCGAAGATTTATTATTTAGTCCAAAAACACAATGGCGCACACTAACATCTTAAATACAGACTGCATATGACATGACGTCCAGTCACATGATTAATAACAGAAGCAGTAACCACAAACAAGATGGCTGTGGTCATCATAAAGCTGCATAAAATGTTATTTTTATCATTTTATTGAATTTATTAAAAGCAAATAACATTCCATACAAGAAAGTCAAATTTTATAGAACTAAGTTCAATTAGAATCAACCCCGACCCAAAAGAAAGAGAGCTAGGGCAACAGAGTAAAACTTTAATAGTAAGAAAAATTAATAAATAGATTAAAAAAATAAATAAATACATAAGATAAAATGGGAAGAGAATCCGCTTCCTCAATTTAAATGCTTATCCTAAGATGTTATTGATTAAATCCTGGATGGTTTTTAAAAAGTTTTGCAGTTGTTGCTGTGATTTTGGGTGGCACGGTGGGTAGCGCTGCTGCCTCACAGTAAGGAGACCCGGGTTCACTTCCTGGGTCCTCCAGCAGTGGAGTTTGCATGTTCTCCTCGTGTCTGCGTGTGTTTCCTCCTGCAGTCCAAAAACATGCAGGTTAGGTGCATTGGCGATCCTAAATTGTGCTGGGTGTGTGTGTGCCCTGCGGTGGGCTGGTGCCCTGCCCGGGGTTTGTTTCCTGCCTTGCACCCTATGTTGGCTAGGATTGGCTCCAGCAGACCCCTGTGACCCTGTGTTAGGATATAACGGGTTGGAAAATGACTGACAGTTGTGATTTATGTTGGCTCATAAAACTCATATTGAAGATTTGCCCCATGATGTAGGAAGCAAAAGCTGACTATCAGTAACGTGGGTCTTACCCCAAAACACTACAAGCAGGCAGTACTCGCAAAGATCGAAAAATCAAAAATCCAAATGGAATCCAAAAGACAGAAGTAGGAACTTATGCCACAATTATGATATAAACAGCTGTCTGCTGGGCTCTTCAGTAGGACAATAGGATGCGGCAATCCCCATCATGCAGATCCAGGGGTACCTGCTTCACTAGGTTCAACGTACAAAGAACAAGGAGCGTAACAAATCTGAACTAATCAGTGCTTTTAAAATATATTAACAGGTATCTGTGTATATCTACACCTAAATGACGCTATTGTCGCTTAGTTAATGACTAATAATAATACAGTACCTACACTATTGGTCAATCTCACGACTCAGATCTATGCCTATGTATGTGCTTAGAAAAACTGTAGAAAGATGTCTAGTAACACTTGTTTGAATTGCAGAAAGAAAGTGAAGTGTTGGTAGAATCAACTCGACCAGGCAAAGCACATGAGTATTTCAGAAATATAGGGACACAAAAATCAAAGGAGAATTTGCAATTAAAGGGGTGATAACAACCCTAAACCACCGAAAGACTTAACAAGAATTGTTCTATTATTATTGACAAGTTTTGTTATTTGCAAATACATCATATTTATCCATATGCATCTGAAATCGGAGACAGCTAGCTCTTAAATTCAGCACTCAGTTGACTTTGTTGATTCACTTTGGAGAATGTATGATCTAATGAAAAGCAGAGAATCGCTCAATGGCCCATATGTGTGTAATCCCCTCTAAGTGCCTGTAAGGAAATAGGATGTGGTAATGCATGAAGAGATCTAATAAAAAATGAAATTAAAAAAGACATCCTGTAGTAAATTAAGGTATTTCTTTAACTAAGATGTTAAATGCCATTTACATGAATAGTGATCACTTCAGGTAAAGCTGAGTATTTTTTGTTTCTCTTATATGAAAAAATAGTGATGAATAATGAATTCCAGATATACTTAAATGATCTTTCAGCAGAAAGCACATGTTTGTCACATTAAGAAAAAGCAAAGCAATGAATACTAGAGTAGGCTAGACAGAGTGCCTGCCATGAATGTAGGACACATAAACTCAGACTCTCTGCTTTTGTTTCCTGCCTGCTAAATGACAATTTATTATTCAATAAGATTAACAAGACATTGACTAATGGTTTGCTTTGTCAAGTTTTTGATGTAAGGCTCAGTAGCAGATGGTTCCTAAAAGGGATGAAGAATCTCAGATCCCAAGAGGAAAATCTGTAAAAGTAGAAGTGAGGGGGACACTCATACATGTTAAAAGAATGTTGTTCTTAAAGGTGAGAGACATTCAGAAGGTGCTTGTCTAAGGAAGATTGAAAGCCACATTGACAGATGAGACCTCAGAAGTTACACAGGCACATTATTTTTACTGCATCATTTTATTCTACCTTATCTGTGTCATTCTTTACAAGGAGACAGGGGTTTTCCTTCATTGAGCACAATTTGCATTCAAAAAGAATGCTAGATACGAAAAGTTCAGTAAGCAATTTTCTTCTAACAAGAAACAGAAGCAGTGCACACGCCAAACCGGAAACACATTGTGACTGTGCTGACTGGGAAAAATACCACATAAAGTAAAGATTACAAGTTCAACAGTATATTTTATGTAACTCTTTAAACTTTTTTTCATGCTGTTAGAAATGAAAGAAAATATCACAATATGTTGTTTAAGAGAGTCAAATAATAAATAGTTAATTGGAAGAAATACATATTTATAAATGTGGTTTATTCATTAATCAGTTATTTGGAATGAAATATACAGTATATAATCAGAATTTTACTGAATAAAGAAACCATTTTTTTATCATCAGGCTGTTTTAAAGAGAACAAACAAATTAATAATTTATATCTCCTGTTCAGTTAAAAAAAATATATTATCTACAGTGGTGTGAAAAACTATTTGCCCCCTTCCTGATTTCTTATTCTTTTGCATGTTTGTCACACAAAATGTTTCTGATCATCAAACACATTTAACTATTAGTCAAATATAACACAAGTAAACACAAAATGCAGTTTTTAAATGATGGTTTTTATTATTTAGGGAGAAAAAAAAATCCAAACCTACATGGCCCTGTGTGAAAAAGTAATTGCGCCCTGAACCTAATAACTGGTTGGGCCACCCTTAGCAGCAATAACTGCAATCAAGCGTTTGCGATAACTTGCAATGAGTCTTTTGCAGCGCTCTGGAGGAATTTTGGCCCACTCATCTTTGCAGAATTGTTGTAATTCAGCTTTATTTGAGGGTTTTCTAGCATGAACCGCCTTTTTAAGGTCATGCCATAGCATCTCAATTGGATTCAGGTCAGGACTTTGACTAGGCCACTCCAAAGTCTTCATTTTGTTTTTCTTCAGCCATTCAGAGGTGGATTTGCTGGTGTGTTTTGGGTCATTGTCCTGTTGCAGCACCCAAGATCGCTTCAGCTTGAGTTGATGAACAGATGGCGGACATTCTCCTTCAGGATTTTTTGGTAGACAGTAGAATTCTTGGTTCCATCTATCACAGCAAGCCTTCCAGGTCCTGAAGCAGCAAAACCACCCCAGACCATCACACTACCACCACCATATTTTACTGTTGGTATGATGTTCTTTTTCTGAAATGCTGTGTTCCTTTTACGCCAGATGTAGCTGGACATTTGCCTTCCAAAAAGTTCAACTTTTGTCTCATCAGTCCACAAGGTATTTTCCCAAAAGTCTTGGCAATCATTGAGATGTTTCTTAGCAAAATTGAGACGAGCCCTAATGTTATTTTTGCTTAACAGTAGTTTGTGTCTTGGAAATCTGCCATGCAGGCCATTTTTGCCCAGTCTCTTTCTTATGGTGGAGTCGTGAACACTGACCTTAATTGAGGCAAGTGAGGCCTGCAGTTCTTTAGACGTTGTCCTGGGGTCTTTTGTGACCTCTCGGATGAGTCGTCTCTGCGCTCTTGGGGTAATTTTGGTCGGCCAGCCACTCCTGGGAAGGTTCACCACTGTTCCATGTTTTTGCCATTTGTGGATAATGGCTCTCACTGTGGTTCGCTGGAGTCCCAAAGCTTTAGAAATGGCTTTATAACCTTTACCAGACTGATAGATCTCAATTACGTCTGTTCTCATTTGTTCCTGAATTTCTTTGGATCTTGGCATGAGGTCTAGCTTTTGAGGTGCTTTTGGTCTACTTCTCTGTGTCAGGCAGCTCCTATTTAAGTGATTTCTTGATTGAAACAGGTGTGGCAGTAATCAGGCCTGGGGGGGGGCTACGGAAATTGAACTCAGGTGTGATACACCACAGTTAGGTGATTTTTTAACAAGGGGGCAATTACTTTTTCACACAGGGCCATGTAGGTTTGGATTTTTTTTCTCCCTAAATAATAAAAACCATCATTTAAAAACTGCATTTTGTGTCTACTTGTGTTATATTTGACTAATGGTTACATGTGTTTGATGATCAGAAACATTTTGTGTGACAAACATGCAAAAGAATAAGAAATCAGTATGTACTGTATCCACTAAGAAAGGACATTTCGATATAACAATATTATGAGGTAAACCCAAACCCCATAACAGTAGAACTAAATACCTAAAAATCACAAAAATTCTTTAACTGAATTAATTGATACTTAGTTACGCTAAAAAAAAAACGAGCTGACACGTCTTTTTACTTGTTAATAATAATGCTGTAGTGAGTAGGCAATGCTAATATGCTGCGTGCTTTTTTTGGCACATCACTGAGATGAAGCCCAAAGAGAAGTGTC